>NC_138027.1:95513173-95675276 GCF_964106645.2 Podarcis pityusensis | reverse complement strand
GATTCGAACCGCCGACCTTTATGATCGGCAAGTCCTAGGCTCTGTGGTTTAACCCACAGTGCCACCCGCGTCCCAATAGTTGCTCCTCATACTTATCAGTTTTGCAGTGCTCACACAATATCATTGCCATCAAAATACCAACCTGCATTTTAATCCAGGTTTACACTTTATGGGGGAAATCTGATAAGCAAAAAACAAAACAAGAAAAAAAAATAAGAAAAGCTTAAGAAGATCAGGCCAATGGCCCATCTAGTCCAGCATCTTGTTCTCACAGTGGCCAACCAGATGCATATGGAAAACCTGGAAGCAGGACCTGAGCACAACAGAACTCTCCCTTCAACGTCCATTTTGTGTCATGAGCCATGTGGAGGGGCCATGGAACGGGAGGTTGGATCTGGAGAAGGAAAGGAAAGGGAGGAGCTTGGAATTGGAGCTGGGTGGTTCAGGAGAAGGTCTTAGTGGGAACAGGGGAAGATGAGCGTGGGACCCTGGGAAGGGTCTGAGTCTGGAGACGGGGACAGTGGTTCAGGAAATCCGACTCCAATGACATAGAAGCATCTGCCAGCACAAACAAAACTTGAAGGTTCAACCCGATTGCTTGCCCAATTCTGGGACTCTCTGGCTGCTTGCCACATGGATGCTGTGCCTGCTTTGTCCTTCCAAAGGAAGGTGAAAGGGGCGTGCCACTTGTTCGAACAACATCTTAGCTTGTGCTTAGCCATGTATTTGTACATCTTTTGCGCCTGTGGTTCTGTGTACACCAATCTGAGCCTACGTACCATTTTTATTTATGTGTTTGGTCTTTGTCCAAAAACAAGTCCATACGTAGTTCCAATGATTTGTCCAGCAGTGAGGACATTTTGCCCCTTTTCTCAATCCATTAGGAATTATGTTTTTGTCAAGGAAATTCTCTGACCCAACTAGAAAATTTTCAACACACCTGGCTTGGGATAGAAACACGGGAGTCTGCTTCAGTGTGTTATAGGCGTGAGTTGCAGAAAGGTAATTGCATCTTGAGCTGTGAGGAATTTCAAGTGTTTTGTACAGGGAACAGAATAGGTACACATACAGCAAAGAGAACATGCATCTTTCAAGCAAAGTTGTCCTCCCATAATTGCGTGAGTTCATGTTTGGCTGAATTGTTCCTCTTCTCTACACCTTACTGAACATTATAATTAACGTATCCCTGCTGCTAGTCCTGGCTTTGGTAAGCAGCCTTTGGTAAAACTAATTCTGGCCAAAAAAACACATAATTTAAGCATTTGAAAAGTGCTCATTATTTCTCCAGTAAAGAATGATGACAAAAAAGTGGATTTTTCCCTACGCAACAGGTGATTAGTTTTCTTGAAGGGAATGTAGATTTATGACTGCTTTTTTATCTTAACAACAACAATAACACACCCCAGCTGTCCATTCTTCAGGGGAGAATCCAAGCAAAATCTAACATCGCTGATTTCTAAAACAATCCAGTATGGTGCACTAACCTCCACAGAACAGGAAACATTTCAAGAGGGGCAAGATTAACAAATGAAGACAGTAGCTTTGAACACTTGTTTGCTGTTAGTAGTGCTGTATAAAGTGGTGGCTCACTCCAGGACAAAACACCAGTGTGGATAAGACCCAGCCTATTTCATTGGCATCCATCGTTTATTTTGTATGCTGGGAGTAGAAGAGAATGAATTAAATGCTGTGCTTCAAGCTTGACGACGAAATGTTATTGAACCTGTTTTACCCTGCCCTGTATTTGCCGCTCCCTGAGAACCACACACACTGAAAGCAAGTTGCAAATCAAGTAAAACCCAACTTGGTAATTTGTCATGCAACATGTTGTCAGTAATTTAAATACACACCCAAGTCAGTCATGTTATTTAGGTTTCATTACAGTTCACCGGCTGAGATTTTTCTCATCTTCCAATCTAAGCACTTTCCAGTGAAGATTAAGAACTTTGGGGTTTTCTTACTTAAAAAATGAAGGTTAAATATCTTTTCATATGGCCAATACCTCCTTCAGGCTGGACCAAGACAAGAGCTCTCTTTGCAAGTGAGGTTCTGCAGGGAGACTGAATGCACAGTGTCGGAGCTGGAACCCTTATTGTGCAATGTGCCTGTTTGCATGGAAGCCTCTTGTGTTCAGCTGAACGTGTGTGGGCTTTCTTTTCAGACATTTGGAACAACCTGTGGGACTTATTGGGCAGGGACAGTGGTGCATGAGCAGAACCATTAGGCCATGTGGCACAGTCTTGCTCTGACACCCACCCCATATCTAGCCTATGTATGGAGGCTAACCTGTGAAGAGGGCTTTGACCTAGACCCATCTTTGTAGTTTATGTATAAACGTATATATGGAAAGATGCCTACGGAGTGTGGAGAACTCTACAACAACCTGGGATGATTGCCCAGACTTGTTCACTCCCCATGCGCTCTATGAAGGTTGGCAGGTTATAGTCCATTGAGAACGTATATGTGGTTCTGCTCCATTTCAAGGCAATTTCAGGACATTTGCCCAGCATCCTTGCACTGGTGACCTGAAGAAAGTCAGGCAGGAATGCAATCTGTGTGCTGCCACCAAGTAGGTTTGACCAGGGACAGACTTTGGTAATCTTTTGCAATATGGCACCCTGTGCAAGGCCAAGATTTGGTGCCCTCATATGGATCTTCTCCATATTGGATCTTCTCAATTTTACATCCCTCGGCTCCGTGCCCTGTGCAGGGGAACCACTTGCACCACCCTAAATCTGGTTATTCTTTTACTAAAGAGAGAACTACAGAGAAGCCAACCATACTGCAGAGGCCAGTGCAGATGAAGTGGTACACTTCTCTTACCCATCTAAAAACTTCCGGGTTGCTAACTGACCTGGAACAATTAGACCTAACATATTAATTTTATGCACACTTTCCCCTAATATGTGCATTTTGGAGAACTGCATCACAAAATTCAGATAAGTGCCACATTTCAAAGTATAGCTCTTATTGGTCTTTTTGGTTCTCATACTGTTTGGGAAAACATAGACCTGATAAGATTTGCCTTTAAATACAAACTGAATCAAATTTCTTCCTTATCCCTGCTCTGGATAATCTATCAGTGTTTTTTCAAGTCTCTTCCCTCAAGGAATTAAGCCAATACACAGGCTGGTTAAAGGCTGCAGATCAACAGCTGGCTCTGTAGTATCTGCAGTATCATCCCAGGGAGAGCTATAGCCATGATAAAAAAAGATTCAGTAGAAATAAAATACTTCAGATACTGTGGGCTTCAGCCTGGAAGTAAGTTTTGTTGATCTCAGTAGCACTTATTGCGCTGCTATTAGACATGTATAGAACTTTGATTTACCTGTAACAGAAGAAAAAACAATAAATAAAGTGCTAATTTGAAGCACATATATAGATATACACAATATGGATTTTGACTGATTGCAACATAGCCTCCCCCCCACCTTAAAATCAACCTAACAGGCATATTTTCACAGACATCATGTCACTTGGTAAAATGGTTCCTGGACTGTTCCACTTCAAAATTTTAGATAAGGAATTGCATTATAGAATGCTATCCCATGTAAAAATCTACATGTCCATAAACAGTTAGACATCATGCTATTTCCAGTCCAGCATGCTGGTCTTCAGTGAAAAGGAACTGAATTTTTGTGTGTGGTGTGAACAATTAATTCATGTGGCTTACCCCATCTGCAGTCTAAACTGGTGTAGAGCGGAAACCGTTGTAACACATGATCTACTGTTTATGTAGACTGGTTGCCTGCATATTTTTGTTTGTTTTGTTTTGTAATATATGCTTTTCTACTGGGATGTGCTTGTGTTTGCCTGTGTGATGGTAAGCACCAATGCAAACTAAGGATATGGGCCAACTTAGCTTAGGAATCCTGATTCACTCCTGAAGTAAACTCCTCCTTTCAGAAGACATGCTGGTTGTCATTATATGCCTTTTGGCAAAAATTGTGCAGTGGTACTTGTTAATTAATCCCAGTTACTAATTGTCCATGACAACACTGTGCACTATAAAATACATAAACATATGTTTGGGAAGTATAGTCACGCTTACTCATTTAACCTTTGTGTTCTGAGTGAAGACACAAATGTCAGCAAATGCATAAATGTCTAGCTGGTTTGTCCTTTTTACTCTTTGGAAAGCAAAGGCGGTGGCATTCTGTAAGGTCAATGTTCCTAGGCACCACCTTTGCTACTGTACCCCTGAAGAGAGACCCTAATTCCTATATGGACCCAAAGACTCCTACCATCTCAGCCCCTACTAAGTCCAACAGTGTCTGAAACAAGAGCCACTGTAAAATTGCAGTGAATAGGCTGATGTTTAGGGTGCCGTGAGTATTCATAGCATTTCCAGCCAATCTCATTAATTTTCCTTCTGCCTTCGGCATGTGAACTTTGCTGAGACTTGTGGGAATAAAATGTATCGCCAGGAGCCTTTTCGCTGTCACTGAAGGCTCTCTTGGCATCTGAAGTATGTGTTTGCCAACCTGTGACCACTCTTGCAGTGTTCTCTCTTGTATGGATTAAGGTGTGGCTCAGTTCATGCTGTTGCTGTGTACCTGAAACTTAAAGACGAGCAAATTTCTCCTCAAGATAAGCACAAAGCCTTGGGAACAAGATATACACGTTCTAGGTTCATATAATTCACTCTTGCATTTGCAGTTCTATTAATAGCTTGCAGCCTCCCTTCCAGGAATAGGCTCAGAGAGTGTGTATCAATCACTTTTGTATCCTGCTATTCCTCCAAAGGGCAGCATAGCGTAATCCCCCCCCCCCAATTAAACCTGCTTATAACCACCTTGTGAAGTAGGTTATGTTGCCAATGTGGCTTGCCCAACTTTGAGTTTCATGGGTAAAAACAAATATTTCTCATATTGAAGTCCATTTTATCCAATGCCCCCTGGTTGGACTTGGATTTGGATCTACTGATTGGTAGATCTCAGACTGATTTGCAGTAGATCGCCTAGAATTTCTGATTCATTTTGCTATATTCAGCACCTCATGCCACAACTTAGTTACAACATATACTAAGGCTACCAAAACAGAGATAAGGTAAAGGTAAAGGGACCCCTGACCATTAGGTCCAGTTGTGACCGACTCTGGGGTTGCGGCGCTCATCTCGCTTTATTGGCCGAGGGAGCCGGCATACAGCTTCCGGGTCATGTGGCCAGCATGACTTAGTTGCTTCTGGCGAACCAGAGCAGCGCACGGAAACAGTGTTTACCTTCCTGCCGGAGTGGTACCTATTGATCTACTTGCACTTTGACGTGCTTTTGAACTGCTAGGTTGGCAGGAGCAGGGACAGAGCAACGGGAGCTCACCCCATCGCGGGGATTCGAACAGCCAACGTTCTGATCGGCAAGCCCTAGGCTCTGTGGTTTAACCCACAGCGTCACCCGCGTTACCACCAAAACAGTGATAGCCACTATTATTTGTAGATGCCAGAACAGGTCTCCAATGCAGAAGGAGAGTTAGATGCTAAAGCTATTTAACAGTCAAATTCCTTCTTCTTTTTCTTTTTTTTCCTTTTTCCTTGCTTCTTTCCTGGGTGAGATATTTCTAACCATGTGCATATATAATTTTTGAATTGTTTTGTGTATAAACTCTATAAATTTTGGGAGTTAGTGAGACATAGCTGGTGGGCTTGGAAGTGAAATTTTCCAGTACCGAGCTCTCCAGAGGGAAAGAGATAGGAGTTGGTAGCTCTGACCTTGAAGTTGGTTGAACTGAAGTAATTGTTTTGAGAACAGTCATGGCAGAAAAAAGTAAGCAGGGGTTTTTCCTGTTGTTATTCTGTCTCTCACAGCTACAATAAACCTACCATTAAAATAATGGACTGGTCATTTCTTCGTCAGAGGGCAAACGGGCAAATTTAGCAGGGGTTCAAATACTTTCCCCCCTCACTGTAACCCCTTACTTATGTTAGGTTAACAGAAAACAATTAAAAAATCAGGAATTAACTTTGAGGATTTATTTTAATCAAAAGAGATATATGCAACATTAAATACAGAGGACGCTCGGCTTGTGAAAATGATCTGTGTGGGGTGCATGTTCGCAACCCGCAGCGTTCGCAACCCGCAGTGGCGCGTCTGCGCATGCGCAGGTTGCAATTCGGCACTTATGTGCAAAGCGCGATTTAGCACTTCTGCGTGCGCATGACTGCCGAAACCTGGAAGTAACCCGTTCTGGTACTTCTGGGTTTTGGCAGTCCATAACCTGAAAAAACGCAACCTGAAGTGCCTGTAACCCGAGGTATGACTGTACCTCACAGCAGGCTCCAGAATCATTATTTTGCTATATATTTGTTTGGCTCACCTCTTGGCATGGGTGTTTAATGCTGAATGATAGCGCATAATCTGACATCATACAGTGGTGCCCCGCAAGACAAATGCCTCGCAAGACGAAAAACCCGCTAGACGAAAGGGTTTTCCGTTTTTCGATGCGCTTCGCAGGACAAATTTCCCTATGGGCTTGCTTCGCAAGACGAAAATGTCTTGCGAGTCTTGAGATTTTTTCCGCTTTCCCCCCCTTTTTCTAAGCCGCTAAGCCGCTAATAGCCTTTTAGCCGCTAAGCCACTAAGCCGCTCAGCCTTTAATAGCCGCTAAACCGCTAATAGCGCTAATCCGCTAAGCCGCTAATAGGGTTGCTTCGCAAGACGAAAAAACCGCTAGATGAAGAGACTCGCGGAACGGATTAATTTCGTCTTGCGAGGCACCACTGTATGTTGGTTGCCTCACATCCTCTGTGGGGTGTCCACCTTCTTCATGAATTAGAATTACATCCTTAGAGAGTAAGTGCATAAATAAAAGTATCTGTTTCCATACAAACAGCAATTGTAGCCCTTTTATTTGGTTATACTTCAGATTGCTTAATAGCTAAACCTGATTTTCCAGAGCAGAGCAAGTTTTCTTCTGGAGTTCCTACAACACCAGCTTCTAAGAAGGCTTCAGCAAAACGACTGAAATTCTTCAGCCAGTAGACATAGGACTGCAGTGTGTAAATTTCTCAGGTTACTGCCCTGAAGATTCCTCACATGCTTGGCAGGGTTTTTTGTTTTTTAAAAAAATACCGTATATACATTCAACTTCCAACTAAAGTGATAGGTCTATTGCACAGTGACAACTGGCTTGTTGTTTTTTATGGGATTAGGCACCTTGTAACAAAAATGTATTGTTATCGTTAGCAACCTGTATGTTTTTTGCTGTCTGTTGCGATCTGTCTCTGCATCACAGGAGAGAATTTAGCAGAGACTAGAGTACAAAAATATGCCTGTGGATTTTAACTGAACTGGTATTTGTGCAAGGTGAACTCCCTCTTCTGCACCTCCTTTCTCCTCCCTGAATGAGTCAGCCTCTGGTAGAGAAGCCTCCAAGCTGTTAAGACTCTCAGATGGAGGACGATCCTGCTCTTCTGTAAACTGAACTGCGTAACAGAGACCACTGGGTGCCGGGTTCTGGACCTTTTCATTCATGGTTTGAAGAGGTAAGCATGGATTTTAATATATACTGGGAATTGCTACAGGCCAAACTCTTCTAGTGAGTTTGGACTTACAGCAGCCAACTTCAGTTTTGAGGACTGGTTTTATTATTCTTTTACCACATTCCTGCTTCATAGACCTCTGTATAATCTGATGGAACCTCTGAAGGCTACACAAAAGCTGGGGTGTCAAAATCGCTTTAGAGTTTTGAAAACTTGCTTGTTCAAACGATTCTCTAATTTGTAGTTGTTTGCTTAAATGATAACTCTAGTGTGCACTCACCCTGGAAGGAAAACAGCTTAATCTTTTTATCTATTTTTACACGTGGAAGATGGTGGAAGGAGTAGCATTTTACGCATGTTAATCTTATGTGCATTGTGGTGGAAATGTACCAGTACATTCCTTTCATAGGAAGGAACATAGAAATCAGACATGTCTTCAAAAACAAAGTATGAAATAAATTGGGTGGATGGCAGGGATTAAAAGTTCTGCTTTATTGCAAGTATGTAGCAGATCTTTGAAGGAAGGTGTTTTGCTTTGTTTTGTTCAAAATAACAAAGAAATAAGTTTCAAGTTGTACAAAATGTTCCACCGTGCAGAAACAATTTACATTTGAAGCACAGGAGTGTTTGAAGGAAAACAAATTCACACAAATCAAAATTTTGTCATCTTTAACTAGCTGATTTCAGGCTATGTACAATTTTAAAGATTAATTTCTTTCAAGGCAGAATCCTCTCCACCCAAATCCTGTAAAACCAGTTCCAGAAGCTTGCTTTGCTATGAATAGACAAGTGATTTCAGCATTACACTTTTGTACTGGGTCGTTAAACCTTCTCTTTTGTATTTGTAATCTCCCATGACTGAGATAATGATGATCATATTTTACTAAATACGTCATTCCTTATGTGCAAAACAGAATACATGTCTGCGTGCAAAAATGCTATTTAGGGTGTGAAACTTGTGAGATGAGATTGAAGCCTGATGATCAGTTTGGTCTCTAAAACATGCATGTAGTTAACTGCCATTTTGGCCTAATCTAATTAACTGTGTGCCCTGAAGACCTGTTCTCAGAGTCACTACAACCTGTCACTACACTTGCCTCTGATTACTGTAGGTGGCCCAGATTCATTTAACCATAGAGTTGGAGGCTTCTTTTGTAGACTATCTAGTACAACAGTCGGCTTGAGGAAGGAAGTCCAGAGATACAGCAGATGGTTATTTAGTTTCATGACTATTTGCCCACCACCATGATGAGCTGAATTCAGCTTTTAACACACCAATGCAAAGGAGACCCTAACTGTATTTATGGTTATGCTGAGAAGCTTTTTGGTGAGAAGGTTTTGTTTCTGTTTTTTCTACAGTGGTGCCTCGCAAGACGAAATTAATTCGTTCTGCGAGTTTTTTTGTCTTGCGAATTTTTCGTCTTGCGAAGCACGGTTTCCCATAGGAATGCATTGAAAATCCAAAAGGAAACAAACTTGCAAGACGTTTTCATCTTGCGAAGCAAGCCCATAGGGAAATTCGTCTTGCGAAGCAACTCAAAAAACGAAAAACTCTTTCGTCTTGCGAGTTTTTCGTCTTGCGAGGCATTCGTCTTGCGAAGTACCACTGTACTTAACTGTTCTGCATAAATAGTATTTCGGCTCCCATAGTATTAACTACTATGCTCATTAAGCTACTACAGAACACGGCTGCTGGCAAACTGGAGCTCCTGAAGTTGTGTAAACCTTTCTGTGGTTGATTCTTCCATCTGCTGCATTGCAAGCTGCACACATTTACAGTAATGGATAAACCCGATTTAAGTGCTCCCCATAGACTTGGTGCCACTGCCTAGTTGCTTTTGACCAGATCTTTATTGCTGGTTATCTAAAGATGTGCACACGTCAGTGTATTACATATTGTTTGCTGCATGAAGCATTGACGTGGCTTAGATGATTGCCTCAGCAGTTGAAAGTGTGAAGATGCCCTTCTTAAAGCACCAGTAGTTAGAATGGCTATTATTATGATTTCCTCTATGTAAAAGGATCAGATCATGCTTGCTTAGGGGATCCTGCTGCCAGTGACTTTCACCTGTTTTAAATCTGTTTTACAAAAGCTTTGACATTCTGTATACTTTAAAAACTTAATTTTACTTCCAGCGTTCTATCCTAAAAACTGCATTAGCAACCCTCCAAGTATCCCTGCTTTCCAGGGACAGTCCCAAATTTACAGAAAATGCACCAGTTTCTGATTTGATCGCAGAATGTCATGCTTTTCCTTAGGACATCCCTATTTTCATTGGAGAAATGTTGGAGGGTATGAAGTTATCTGACCCCTGAGCCATTTGAAGGCAGCCCTGTATAAGGAAGTTTAAAATGTTTAATTTTTTAAAAGTTTTGTTATATGTTGGGAGCCACCCAATTATTATTATTATGGAATAGGACACCCCTATTTTCATTGGAGAAATGTTGGAGGGTAGGCATTAGAGCAGGGGTGAGTAATCTTTTTGAAGTTAATGGGTGAATTCCCTTGAGGGCGCAACCCCTTTCTCTCTCCCCTCTTCTTCTTCTTCTTCTTCTTCTTCTTCTTCTTCTTCATTCATTCATTCATTCTTTCACTTTCTTCCACACTAACATCTCCCATCCATCCATCTATCCATCTATCCATCTATCCATCTATCCATCCATCCATCCATCCATCCACATACACTCGACACCAGCATTATTCCCATTCATCCACGCAGTCTCTTGTCCTCTCTCATCCATTTACACAAATGCCACACACATGCAGCCATGCAGCCAAGTGCAACCATTCACCCACAAGCCATTTGTTCTCTTTCTCACAGAGGGCAGCACCTAGAGCATCACTGCGAAGCTTGTTCTAGCTCTGGTGGTCCGTAACTGGGCTCTTCTCTTTCTCCTGGCTCGTGTGAAGCATGTCAGGGACTGGCTCGATGAAGAAGAGTGATGGAAGGCTGCCTCCCAAGAGTCCCCACCAGGGAGGGCTCTGAAGACTTCACCTTACAGCCCAGAGCCTGGTGGTGGGACACTGAGGAGCAGTCAGCAGAAGGGACGAGCTGGGAGCTGATAGAAGCAGGAGACTTGTGCCTGAGGGAACCAAAGGGACCAAGGATTTTGACAGTATTTTTTCCTCACAACAGATCTGGGCTGAGCTGACTTATTGTGGGACAGTAGCAATGATTTTTTATTTTTAATACTGAGAACTTAGAATCTCTACAAGTTTCAGCAGGGATAAAATAAAGGCAGCTCTAATGTTGCTAATTGTCTACTCTATAGCAAACCTCTTTTTTTGTTTGTTTTTTTAATGTTGCCCCCTGCAATTGACCCCTATTTTGTGTGTGTGGTGATTTTGTCATCCACCGCAATTTTGAAACAAAAGTTCTTTTCTCAGTGCTACAGGAAACTATCCTTAATTTGTTAAGGTGTGGATTCTGGAGCCTGGGGCAAAGCGAGAAATTAAATCTTGTGGAGTCACAGGATAATAGGTAAAATAGAGATGGGAGAATTAGGCCAGGGTGAGATTGTTTGTAGACCTGCGATAAAGAACAAGGAGCACGAAGTTTACAACCCAGCATTAGCAACTGTTCACACGCCTGCCTCTCCTTCCCCAGTTATTTAGTTCACATAGACAGCTGAGGTACACTTTGGGAAATCAACTTGGTACAATATGGTCCATCATGTATGGTAGCTGGACAGCAGCTGGAACTTGGGGATAGTGAAAACCTTGTTGGTTAAAAGGAGAAGTCCTGTCTGGAGCTGTGAAGGGCCAGAGTTGGGCCCTTCCTCAGTCTAATCACACAGGAACAAGGGCATAAGGACAGGGGTGTGTTGTAGGAGCAGCAAAAAACAATCTGAGGCACACTTGAGCTTGAATAGGAACTACAGTACTTATACAATATTAATATCTTCTCCACATTTGAGCATTATTTAGCTGTTGAACCATTTCCCCTCATTCAAATTAGACCAGAGTACTCCACCCCTGAATGCATTTGAATTTGTATATGAAGAGCAACTTTGATGTTGTCCATTAATACGCATAGGAATTCCCTATTGTGATTGTTCCCACCTTCTAATTTGTTGATTATATTATGCTGATTAAGACCAACAGGGCATGCATTCAGATAAATAACCAAAAGTTCTCCACCCCGGAAGTGTGAAACAAAATAATACACAGTCTCAGGCAATTGTGAACTCTCAGCACACACCTTTGAAGTTTTCTGGTTTTGTGCAAGGGGTCTCCTAGCAGCTCTCAGCACCCTTAAAGGATTACAGTTTCTTTGGGGAAAAGATATAACCAGCAAACTGGTATAAGACTGCTTAAAATGTACAGTGTGGGTGCAGCTAACACTGAGCTGTGGATGCGACAAGACAGTATTTCTTTTAAAAATTACAGGAATTATGTCTAAGTTTGCTAATACGTACAAGCTAGCATGTCTGATGTTTATGTGGTCAGTCACTGAGATCAGGTTACTGGACTAGATGGGTCATTGGCCGGATCCAAGAGGTGCTTCTTAAGTTCTTATGCGCAAATGTTATGCAAATCCTCATTTGCCCTCCTTTTTTAGGTGATGCATTTCCCTTTTTTATTATTATGCTTAAGTAAAGGTAAAGGTAAAGGGACCCCTGACCATTAGGTCCAGTTGTGGCCGACTCTGGGGCTGCGGCGCTCATCTCGCTTTATTGGCCAGGGGAGCCGGCGTACAGCTTCCGGGTCATGTGGCCAGCAGGACTAAGCCGCTTCTGGCGAACCAGAGCAGTGCATGGAAATGCCATTTACCTTCCCACCGGAGCGGTACCTATTGATCTACTTGCACTTTGACGTGCTTTTGAACTGCTAGGTTGGCAGGAGCAGGGACTGAGCAACGGGAGCTCACCCCGTCGCAGGGATTCGAACCACCAACCTTCTGATCAGCAAGTTCTAGGCTCTGTGGTTTAACCCACAGCGCCACCCACATCCCTATGCTTAAGTGGTCACCCTATTAAATTTTCATGCCAGACTACAGATTAGTTATTACACAGAGGCCATTTCCAGGAGCATCTGCATGGTAAACATAGCTTCGCCGGGGTCCTTATTTCACCTGCGTGCCTTTTCCTTGTGAATCCGTACCAGTTTTGGAGCCAGACTTGCGCTCCTCACATGTGAAATACCTTTTGCATCCCTCCTTGACGCCAGCTCATTTCCCTCCCCCCAAAGCCATCATTCCTTTAGTAATCACCACGCCCAATTACCACACTCCCTTGCCCAAACAGGATGGAGTTATCAAAACTAAAAGTAAGCATGCGTGGATTAAAACATACACACCCCATGACAGCAACACAAAAATGCAGCTGCCCTTCATCATTTTTTCAGCTGTTGAGGACTGGTATTGTAAGCTTATTCACATCACGATGACTTGGAGATGGGAGTCCACCCAAGATTGTTTGCTATTTTGGGTTCATGTTTGTTTGTCAGCCGGATAAAAGGGTGCCTGTCGCGGAGCTGTCATATTGTGAGTACCCTGGTGCATGCTGAAACTATGACTCACCAGCGTACAACAAACAAGTGAAGTAGTGGCCAAATAATCGGTAGTCACTGGTATACATACAGTAGATCGATCAGACAACACATCTGCAGAAGATCTCTCAGCTTGGGATGAAGAGAAAGGGATAAATGAACTTGGGTGCTTAATCTTACAGAGAGCAATGAGCTAAACCATGTGATGTCTAAGCAGCAGACCATAGCCTCATAAATAACAGTTATCAAATGTGGATAAAACAAATCAAGATCTATTGCAGTGAAATCAAAGCCTATATTTAGTTAGCCAGACAACTGGCAGTATTATCAAATACCATATTTTTTGCTCTATAAGCCTCACTTTTCCCCTCCTAAAAAGTAAGGGGAAATGTGTGTGCGTCTTATGGAGCGAATGCAGGCTGCACATCTATCCCAGAAGCCAGAACAGCAAGAGGGATTGCTGCTTTCCCTGCACAGCAATCCCTCTTGCTGTTCTGGCTTCTGAGATTCAGAATATTTTTTTTCTTGTTTTCCTCCTCCAAAAACTAGGTGCGTCTTGTGGTCTGGTGCGTCTTATAGAGTGAAAAATACGGTAGATCTGTGCCAGTTTCTTTTGGTCTGTGATAAAGAACGGATGGATTTTGCCACCAGATCAAATTACTTTACTGACTTCTTATAGCCAAATGTTTAAATTGCATAGTACATGTGAAAAAGGAGACCCCAGTGGTGGGAAAGCAGGTGGGGCAGGGGAGGCGCTTAACCCCTTCTATTTCAGCCTTTTTGTTTCACACTCCATTATGTGCTCCAAGTTACTTTTTCAATTGTTGCTTCTAGGGGTCTAAAAATTCAAATCAGCATATGAAATCCAGACCTTCCATCCATTTACTTTATTGCCCTTTTAGGTCACAAGGCCAGGTCACAAGGCAGCAGTCACAATTTGTACTGTTCCCCCAGCCTTCCCAGAGGCTTTTTTTTTTTTTTTTTTTTTTTTTTTTGAAATTGCAATGCAAATTCAACATCCCAAGACATCTGGCAGATATAGATTGTTTCATCTCAGATCATCCCACCGTGAGCTAGAGCTCAGAGGAATATTGGCCCGAGGGGCTGTAACTACAGCATTTTCAAGCTGCATGCTGAAAAAAATATTAGTTGGGTCTCCTTTGGGAAAATTAAAATAAGAACAAGTAAGAAGGAAATGGTTTTTTTTGTGTGTTTCAACTTTAGTCACTAAAATTATCAAAACAATCGGAGGGGGGGTGTCATTATTTTTGCTTCCCTCACCCCCCCATTTGTTTTAAAACACCCAAACAAGTCAATGGGAATTATATACCAAATGTCTTCTATGCTGGCTAGAAAACTGAAATTGGGAGCATGCCTCATTTAAGATGTCCTGTATACTAGAAAGGTTTGAAAACAGGGCAAAAGTGAGTAAAATGCTTGCACTGTGTCCCAGAGCAAGCAAAGCCATAACTTGGGAGGGAATTTGGGGTTGTGGGAGCTGCTTGTTTGCCTCTTCACACACTTGATATAGCTTTGGGAGGTTTATAAAGCTGACAAGAATGTCCTTCCTTCCTTCCTTTAGAAAAGTATTTACATAATGAGACTTCATAAAATATCAGGGTAGTGTACCACAGCAATACCACACTGCAAACATTTAAAAGCAGCACAGATTGATCATTTTTAAAGGACTGGCTCCCCAGGAACAAAATATTAAACAGCAGCACAGGCATGTCAGCATTAACAAATCTGGAAGATTTTGGCTAAACACCAAAAGTGAAATGCAAATGCAAAATGAAATCCAAATTTGCAACATGGAGCCTTTAATTTATATGTTGGCATACCAAAGAGTGTCAACAGTCTGTGAAGGTGGAGTCTTGCAATGAAAGCTTTGCCAGGGTCGAATGCTTATAAAAACAAAATTCCTCTAATTCAGATAGCATGGAAAAAATAAAAAGCAGCCACAATGAGCATTCAGCTTTTAAATTGATCAAGCACACTTTGGTATAGCCTTTGGAATGGCAGTAGCTACCGAAACAACATAAACCCGAAGCAAAAATCAACTATCCCCACCCTGTCCCCAGCAAAGCTTATCTGATAGTATAAAAAGAGTGGTTACTAGGAAATACTCCATGTTGGCTTAATGCCCAGTGAGCATTTCAAAACAATTTCTTACAGAAGGCTTGAACATTTTTGTTGTTGTTGGGTGAGAAGAAAACTTCCCGTCATATGTTCTGCCTGTTACACTTTGCCAATGAATTTGACATAAATTGAAAGGGCAAGGGTGTTGCTAACATTTTCATGATCAACAAGTAGAATTCTGAAGCTTATGCAGACAGGTGTGAATTAATAGGTGTGGCAGGACCAAGGTTTTTGGCCTCAGTCTGATACTGTTTTCAGTCATTTATGAAAGGGCCTGAAGAATCTGTGATCCACCAAGCCAGTTGCTACCTACTGACCTGGGTGCGCTGCTGGATGCGCAGAAATAGCCTTGGTGTCACATTCTCCAGCAAGCATTAAAAAAAAAAGATGTATTGTTCTCCCATAGGTTGATGATCTGCAGTCAGCTTGACGAGTCACAATTGTTCAGGCCTGTTGTTCAATGCCTCTGTTGTTACAATACTCGTGATAGAAGGCAAAGGTAAAGAGACCTCTGACCATTAGGTCCAGTTGTGGCCGACTCTGGGGTTGTGGTGCTCATCTCGCTTTATTGGCCGAGGGAGCCGGCATACAGCTCCCTCGTCATGTGGCCAGCATGACTAAGCCGCTTCTGGCGAACTAGAGCAGCTCACGGAAACGCCTTTTACCTTCCCGCCGGAGCAGTACCCATTCATCTACTTGCACTTTGTTGTGCTTTTGAACTGCTAGGTTGGCAGGAGCAGGGACCGAGCAACGAGAGCTCACCCCGTCGCGGGGATTCAAACCGCTGATCTTTTGATCAGCAAGTCCTAGGTTCTGTGGTTTAACCCACAGCGCCACCCACGTCCCGAATACTCGTGATAGCAAACAATTTAAACTTTATCCTTTCTTTTGAAAAAAGAATCAACTAGAATCACTTGGCTGGAACTGGTGGAAGAGTCTATCTCTCGTGCCCCTTTCTCTTGCTGCAGAACACCCTAGGAATTGAACTTAAAACATGGTGTTGTGCGGCAGCTTCTGATCAGTGTACTGGCATTTGCTTTGTTTCCTGTGGAGGACTTGGCACTATCCAACCATCTTAGGGACTCCACTCCAGATTTGTGTAGGGTTTGCCCCTTAGCTGTTTCTTCTACCGAATATGTCCTGCAAGGCAGTACAGTGGTACCTTGGTTTGAGAACAGCTTAGTTTATGAACAACTTGGATTAAGAACGCTGCAAACCCAGAAGTAGGTGTTTTGGTTTGTGAACTTTGTCTTTGAAGCAGAACATGTTCCGCTTCCTATTGAGTGTGTTCCATTTGTAAATTGAGTCCCCCCGCTGCTATGGGAAAGCACACCTTGGTTTAAGAACGCTTTGGTTTAAGAACGGACTTCCAGAACGGGTTAAGTTCATAAACCAAGGTACCACTGTAGAGGTTTAGGATCAGAGTTTGCCTTCTCCTAGGTGGGCTACCTGTTATGTGCTGAAGTTCTCACCCTGGGCCAGCAGGGGGATACTGTAGATAGTTTTCATTCAAGTCCACATATGCAAATAAGGAATTGAAAGTGACGTTCAGTGATTGGATAGTTACAGAAAGTTGTTACTGTTGCTTTGTAGTTGAACGCTATATAAGCAGGCTGGCTGAACCCTTCAGCCCAGTTCTGTTCTGGCCTGTGAATAAACAAGAGCTGTTTGAAGAATCGCTGTGTCGTCTGATATGTTCACCCACAACTTAACACTACCTTCCCAGGTTGATGAGCCTCATCTGCCCAAGTGGAAAGTAGCACTTGATTTTAAATTTAATAATGTTGCAGTCACTATATCCAAGCACGATTACGTGAACGATTACGTTGAATATATTCTCTCTTCTCCTGTTTTTGTCCTTGTTCTATGGCACAGTCATTTATAGTATCTAAAAAACTGGTTTGGTTTTGTCATTAGTACCAAAACTTACATGTACCCAGTCAGTTGGAGAGAAGTTGAAGCCAACCATTATTTATTTAATTTGATACTTTCGCTCGTTCCCTTCTTTCCCTTTCTAAAAATTGCCACCAGACTTTTAGTTAGCAGTGGTCATGCATAAGGCATAGAAGCTCCTGAGTGCTTGTTTAGTTGTGTGGTCAGGAATCAGACAGCAGAGGGTCTCTGCTGACTAGTGTAAAGCAGAGCAAATAAGGAATACCAGCTTTAAAAGACAACAGAAGCTGCTGAGGAGGGTGGACAGCTGTTCCTGCCTCCTGTCTGAAGAAGAAATGTCAGCAAGCCAATATCGAAACCTCTCTTACAGCAGCTGACTGCTCTGTATGTTGGTGAAAAGGAGTCTCTCCTATTCTTCCACATCTCAGAGAAGCAGAGAGCCCATTCATATTCTTGTATTTGAGGCCTGTGTGAACTGACAGCTTAAGTGAGGACTTGGGTCCTTGCTTGAGATGTATTGGGTTGTGGCTAGTCAAAATGTCTATGTGTAACTCCAGGTTTGAATCAGAGACAATATCCCACTGAATACCAGCTGCTTGGAGCAACAACAGGAAAGGGCTATTGGCCGATTGACCATTGTGGGGAACAGGATACTTGGCTAAATAGTCTGACCCATCAGGATTCTTCTTATGTTCAGTTATATGAAAGCTGGCATCTGGAAAGTGAGGCTGAGGAAGAGTTGTGGTCTCATTATTTTAGCCTGCCATTTATGTCTTTTGCCAGATTGGGCCTCCTCCCACCCTCCCACCACCCCATACTTAATGTCTCTTATTTTTACTTTCTTTCAGTTCACCATAAAGAAAACACTTCTGAACAAAATGACAACCTTCACTGTAGGAAAATCGGCCCCTAACAAAAGTGGTAATGTGCTATCACTCTTTCTGTTCTGCTTCTGTTGAGTTAGTCAAGGGGTTGGGGGGGAAAGCATAGCCCCCTCTTTTTAAAATGTCAAACCAACAGATTGGCAAAATGTCTTCCAGCCCTTTGCATTTTGTGTCAGCTGTACTTCAAATTTAACTACATGCTGATTAACCCTTGTTGTTTGTGTGTGTTTTTTTGTTATGCTATGAGGTCCCAGTTTGAGTTTCAAAGTGGTCTTGAGATCAGTTGAGATGGCTGCCGCCACTCCTCTACAAGGGAATCTAGAAGCCCCACTGAACACAGCTGGGCTTCCTTTTGAGCAAAAATGCCTAAGATTGTGCTGTCAATATCTTCCATTCAGCCAGAAGCACCTCACAAATGCAATATAATCATTTTTAAAAGTTCTATCAAGCAAAAGCAGAAGAATCTTTATTTGCATCAGCCACTAGCCATAGCAATAAAATACAATAAAATGTACTGAATATTGAGCTTTTGCTGACAACAGTACATTTGTGCAGAGCTGCAAACTGGAAGAAAGCAAATGTTTCAACTCAGTCAGAGAGGTTTAGCTTTCATTAAAGCTTTCATTAAAGCTTTAATAAAATCTTATGGTGGGGCGGGGGAACTAGCTCAGAGAGGTTTCAAGGAATATGGCAAGTGTGTGAACAGACTTTGAGTGCAGCCCTCTACACAGTTAACTGGAAGTAAGCCCCATTGTACTCAGTGAGATTTACTTTTGAGTAGACCTGTAGTAAATAATAAGATGAATTTGGAGAGTTTTAGATATGTTGGCCTCTTATATTGGATGGGATGTGTTTATAGGGGTGTTTTTTTTTAAGTTTTATATTGATTCTTATTTTTGTATTATGTTGTATGGAACTTTGGATGGGATTCACCTAATGGGCCCCATAAGTGGAAGCCATGTGCAAGTACTTCCACTTGTGTCATGGGGCTTTCCTCTTCCTCTCCCCCATGCTCCCCCAGTTGGTCCTAAGGGAGGGCTGGCAGAGCCCCCAGAACAGTGCAAGGGGGGGGGGGGCAGCAGGAGGAAAAGGGCCACAGTCCCATTAGCCAAGTCAAAATGCTTGCACAGATACAGTATAACATTTGTCATGGCTTGACATTGAATTCTGCCCTGTTTGGAAGCATTTATGGAGGAAGACAATGAAAAAAATTAGTTTACTGAAAATTTGGTTGCTGTTTTTAATTATGCATTGGAAAGATAACATCATGATGTTGATCAACATGCTAAGCCTATAGGACTTCATCCTTAGGGCGAACCCTGGTATAGTGTGGCAAGAGATTTCACATGCATCAGGCTCTAATCCCATGCAAACCTGCCTGGTAGAAAATCTCACTGAACTCAATGGAGCTTGTGTCTCAGTAGAAATGTTCAGGGTTGCACTGTAGGTATTTCTAGCAAAATAGTTAATAGTTGTGTGACATGTAGGCAATAGTCTACCACCCTGATTTCAGCTTTGAGGTGTCTCTGGGAACTTTCCAAGTCTCACACTCCTCTTAATTACTATTTTAAGGTAGATGTTTTATTAGAAACTATAGCACACATCAGTGAAATTTGCAAAGTGAACAATAAATATTTGATCAAAAATTACATTTGGTATGTAATTTCTAATTTTCTTGCCTGTGCACTAATAGATACGAAGAATGCTTCCATTGCAATGAAGAGTAGACAACAAGTTATTAATGAGGTCAACAAGAAGAGGACTCTGTTACAAGATAACAGCTGGATAAAGAAAAGACCCGAGGAGGAAAAGTAAGGAGGGGAGACACATTTTGGCTTTTATCTTGTTGTGATCTGCTAATCCAAACATGGCCCAGCAGCTTGGTATTGTGGCCTGCCAAGAGGCTTGCCGTGGACAAACTTCATGTTTTGTAGTCCTCGAAAGGCACAGCCACTCTTCTCGGTAGGTCTTGTCACTATGAGGCAGTTGTGGAAACTGAAGGACTCTGCCTTCCCCCAGCTGCCTAAGTCTCCTCCTGTCCAGGGTTTCCCCCAAGCAATTTGAGACTGCACCTGCATGCCTGCCTTTGCGCCTACTTCATGCCTCTCCTGGTCCTGGGAGACCAGGGAGGAGGGGAGCTTTTCGCAGCAGGAGTGGGAGACACCCTGGCTTCTTCACCAGCCTGACTCATCTCTGCCTCTTGACCTCCCTCCTCTCCTGTTTCTGCTTCTGCACTTCCCTCTGCCACAGATTCTCCCTGCTCACTAAAACCTGTTACCTCTTCGGCTTCCAACATCTTCTCCTCCCAGCCTCTCTTCTCCCTCTGATCACTCACCATCATCCCACCCCCAATCTGAAGCCTTCTTTCCTTGTGTGCTGGTCCCGAGGGTTAACCGTGTGGTGAGGTCCATGTCCAGTCCAAGGTCAAGGAGGCTGTCCATCAAAGCTGAAGCGGGGTCCGAGGCAGGGAGTCAGGTGAGGTCAGGAACTCTGGCAGAAGAGCAGGACAGGGTGCAGGCAGGAACGGGCTACCAACAATGTTGCTCCTGCAACCTGGGACTGGGGCTGGCTGGCTTTTATCTGCCCTAGGGCATAGGGTGGCCCCGATCCTCAGGTGACTCGCCTCTCCTGGCCTGGAGGCGAGCACTCCTCCTGCGGGAACTTAGTTCCCTCCGCCTCTCTGCCCTGAGCCTCTGCAGCTCAGGAGAGGCTGAAGGGTTACCGGACCCAGAGGCAGCCTCAGCTTCTCCTGACGGGGCTGCGAGTGGAGCACCTGCAGGCAACGAGTCCTCCATCACCTCAGGAGCCAGAGCAGACTCAGCTGGTGCCTGCACCTGAGGATCCAGCACAGGTGAGGACCCTTCAGGCTCATGCCCAAGCCCCGGCTCAGCTGGTTCTGGAGGCGGGGACTCCTGTGCAGGCTGGGATTCCTCAGGTTCAGCCTCCAAGTCCGAATCCCAGGCCATCACACCTTGGCTGTTCCCCAGCCAGTGCCTCCCACCATTCCTCTGCTTCCAACCAGTCCATGGCATCCTGCCTCTGAAAAGGAGTTTCTAATGATCAATGATGTTTAATAACCACTACTGGATTGATGCTCCATGAATTTGTCTACCAGCCCACCTTTTCCTCGGTTGTATGGGCTCTTTGAATCTTGGCCCTAGACCAAGAATGGGGAACCTGTGGCCTGCCAGATGTTGTTGGATTGCAGTCCTCACTTTTCCTGAATGTTGGTCACTGGTTGCCCATCCCTGCCCCAAACCAACAAGTTCTTGCTAAATGACACAGAAAGGAGTTGGCTGCTACAGTAGTTGGGCAGCCAGTTTGCTTCTTCTGAGAGTCTTGCCTGTGCTTGCAGCTCTTGATGCAGCCATCAGCTTCAGAGAGAGGAGTGATGGAAGGCAGGCCACTAAGGTGTGTGTGTCTGTGGTTTTATGTGTAATCTTAATAAAACTTCTCCCAGGGCTAGGCGCTGCAGATCAAAGGATAAGATCAAAGTACTTCAGGAGATGTTTAAATTAAACACAGGTAGCACAAGAGATAGAAAGATTAAAAATGCTTTAGAGAAAGCTTGTAGTATGTAGCATATTGCCAAGGCATGCAGATGTCAGAGTTTCACTCCAAGTGGCAGGGCACTTAACACTTAAAACAAAACAGTAAAAGTAGGAGAGGCCTGGGATGCATCTGTAAAGTCTCCTTTGTCCAGTCAACATCTGTTACATCCAATCTATTGCATATCCAATGGTGAGTCTAACTCTGTGCATTTCAAACTGTGTTCCGGGGAACCCTGGGGTGCCTCATAAATTCTCCAGGCATTCCTTAATGATCAGTACAGACAAACAAGCTTACCTGAAAGAGGCTAGCTCACAACTACCCATATTCTAAAGCACATTCTCTGTAAACATAGTGTAATGGTGAGGTCGAAATATCCTGGTCAATACCTTGCATGAACTGACTATGAAAAGTATACACTTCCCAGAATTCTCTGCTCTGCACATATAGACTACAGCTACAATATTATAATCAACAACTGCTGAAATTCCTGCTTTGACGCAACTGCTAAATTTAGTCAAGAGAATCAAAATATTTATTAAATATCTTGAAATGATCACCTTTGTCATCTCTCAAATCTGGAACAGAATTTTGTTCCATACTCGTTTTTAAGCAAACTGACCTAATTCACACCTCCCAGGCAAATACATGGATTAGCAGCTAATTATCCTTCAGATTTTGCACTTTTCCAAAGTTTCTTAGCTCAAAAAAAATTACCAAAAGGGGGGGGGGGGGATTGCACATGTATATGTTTTGCAATGCATTGATTGAAATAATACATATTTAAATGAGTATTTTGTGATAGCACAAATTTGCAAATTAATGTGAAAATGGGATGGAATGGATTTATAAATAACCACATGCAAAACCAACAGAGACTGGAAACAGACTGACCCATGTACTCCAAATCTGGACATTGTAGATGCAGCAGTTCTAGGGCAGATGTGCAGAACTCCTTTGACCAACAGATCTGACTGGAAGGGATTCCCTCAAGTTTTGAAAGTTAAAAAATTTACTGGTTTTGCTTTCATAATGGAAGCATAGGGTTTATGGCGATCTAGTTCAGGCAAAGGCAAACTCGGCCCTCCAGATATTTTGGGACTACAACGCCCACCATCCCTAGCTAACAGGACCAGGGGTCTGGGATGATGGGAGTTGTAGTCCCAAAAACATCTGGAGGGCAGAGTTTGCCTATGCCTGATCTAGTTTATAATAGCCAGAAGGTGAGGGCTGAAAGGAATCAAACAGTATTTTGCAGAAGAGTTATCTGTAGAGCAAGGGAAAAGTTCAGCAAACAAAGCCTGATGATTAAAGTATGTGAACTTTGTCACACATGTTGGCATTGGGTCCTTCCACATTTAACTCAAGATGAAAGCCTTAACTCAATTATAAGAATCAGTCTTTTGTGCTCTGGCAACAGAATTCATTTATTTGTATTATGTTAATAACTTGAAACTCAAGAAAGCTCGATAGCTCCATAATTTGTGCATTGTAGCTGCAGAATTATAACTTCCAAGAAGTCATATGGATAGCTATATAAAATCTGAGTGTATGTTCATATGCTGTAGCTTCAGTCTGTGTGTGTGTGTGTGCGCGCGCGCGCTCTTGGTGAAAGGTTTATAGCAATTTATGGACCAGAAAGGATCCACACTCATTCATAAATCGTTGTGTAAAAATGAGGAGGTGCATCTGGACAGCTGCCCAGGGCTTTTATCTGATTACATTACCAATATATGCTACATTTAGAAGTAGAATCAGTAGAAAAGTGTATAGTCCCTTGAGTATTTTCCCTTTGTCACCCTCTTCCTACATTGACACACTTCCTTGAACGGGGCCTTCAGACATCATCATTAGTTTATAGGCACTATATAAATGAAAATAATATGAAATATTTGGTTTATTGCAGCGCTGATGAAAACTATGGCAGAGTGGTCCTTAATCAATACAAATCACAAGATGGTTTACACAGGTACAGTAGCCTATTAATCTCTATAAGTTTCCTCCACTTTTTCCCAGCTATGGAAATATATGCAGGCTATGGTTGTTTGTTCTCATTAATAACCTATAGCAGGGCTGAGAAACTTGAGATCTTCTAGGTGTTGTTGTAACTCACATCAGTCCTGATCATTGGCAATGCTGGTTGGGACAGATAGGAGTTGGAGACTAACATCTGAAGAATTTGCTTTATTGGTTCAGCAAAGTCTATGTCTTTGATTGCAATGCAATATTCCCCTTGCAAATTACATACCGGTATATTAGTGACAGAATTCTACATTTCAAGTTAAAAATGTGCTGCATCTACCCATCCACCTCCTCTCATCCACTGCTTTTAAAAATGAGAACAGAAGATGGAAAATGGATTTGTAATATGTGATAACTCCAACAAATTTTTGAAGAGATAGGTAACATAATTAGACAGCTATGAAAGGATATTGACTATTGAGGATATTGCCATGTATTCACATGATACAAGATTCTGTGGAAGTGTGAAGATAATTTCTCAACTTTATTTTTGTTCAATTTAGTCAGGAGAATCGAAATATTTATTAAGTATCTTGAAATGATCACCTCAACTGCGATATTGGAATATTTCAATTTATTTCTTATCTCAAAAGATCATTTGTTAAATTGCAGAGGTTAATCATCTGACAGATCTAATTTGGATGCTTTAGTGACTGGAAATTTTCTTTAAAGTCATTACTAACCCTCAGTTACTATAATTAATTAATCTTTCTTAATGTCAGGAGCACCGATGAAAAGGATGATCAAAAAGCTTTGCTTAGCCGATATAGATCCGATACCACTTTAGACAGGTAAGAGTTTTATATAGATGGCTTTATTGTTTTGTATTATAAAGTTTGGATGCTCTCGGGTTTTTGTACCCGGCTACAAAATCCTGCTACGCTTATAATGCGATTCAGATGTAATTACTGTGTTGTGGGGAGACTGTGGTTTGGTGTAACAAATAGTGTTGTGGATAGATGAGACCTGGATTCAGACTTCCCCATTCAGCTATGAAACTCATCAAGTTACCTTTACAAAGTTGCTGTCACATAGCCTAACCTACCTCACAAGAATAAAATGATATCATTTTATGTATCCAGAGCTCTTTTGAAGAAGGGTGGGGTACACATTTGATAATTAAATTGAATATCTGCCTTAAGACAGTGAAGGGGAACCTGTGGCCTTTCAGATGTTTCTGGCTACAACTCCCATCACCCCTGACTACTGGCCTGGCTAGCTGAGGCTGCTGTGATTTGGAGTTCTGCAGCGTCTGCAGAGCCACAGGTTTCCCATTCTTGTCGTAAGAGACGCTTTGGCTTGGATCCTAACATCTGTTCTCCTCTTGGAATGGGACTTTCCCACCTAGCAATGCTAGTGGAATTCAATCTTTGTGAATTTTAATTCAGCAGAGGTGGCTAACCTGTGGGTTGCATATGGCCCCCTAAGTGAGTTTGCCCAAAGTCTCCCCAAAGTTGTCATAAATTGACTGTTCTTATGGGTCCCCCACTGTGAGTCATAATACTAAAATGTATTTTTTTGGGGGGGCTCCCCCAATTTTATTTGTTAACTAATTTAATTTTAAAACTAATTTGAAAAAATACTGACTGCTCCCATAGGTCCCCTACAAAGCTGTTGCGGCCCTCCGATTAATAAATTAATGATGATATTAATAATAACAATAAATATACAGTATCGTAAAATACTCCAGACACAGAGCAGTGTATAATACAGTCGTACCTTGGACCTCAAATGCCTTGAGAGTCAAACGTTTTGGCTCCGGAACGCCACAAACCTGGAAGTGATTGTTCTGGTTTGCGAACGTTCTTTGGAACCCAAATGTCCGCCGGGGCTTCCGATTGGCTGCAGGAGCTTCCTGCAGCCAATCTGAAGCTGTGATTTGGTTTCTGAACATTTTGGAAGTCGGACGGACTTCCGGAACGGATTCTGTTCGACTCCCGAGGTACGGCTGTACATATTAGCAGAGAACCTGGCATGGGGCTGCCTTTTTTAGTAATAGCTCTATACTTATTGTAACACTGGGCCATTCTGCCTGAGGTGTGTAAGAGGAGCCACCTCTTCTCATCCACTGTTGCCATTGCACTTCCCCTTCCTGTACTCCCAGCCTCGCTCTGCAAAAGAGCCAAGAGGGTCCTTCCTGCGAGTGAGGCACTCGGCTGGGCGAGAGCCATCTTTTGACTTTAGATTTCCACCTCAACAGAACTTCTAGCTACCACAACAAGGCCCGGGCTCTGAAGATGGACCCCCCTCAAAGCCCATTCTCAGACTGAGGCAGGTTGGAGGAGATTAGCCTCACATAATTTTCACAGAGATCCATTTTGCCGTGAGGGAAGGGGGAAGCAGGAAGACACCGTGTTGCTGTTCTCCCATTTCCATCACCTGAGGCAATCGTCTCATTTTGCTTCAGTGGGATGGCCCTGTGGTCACATGTAGCTCAGCCTTTAATAAAAGTCTGTCTGAAAAGAGAAGTTGAATGAATTGCATACTCTTGGTTGGTTCATTATAGACAGTGAAATTTCAGCATGTAGTCATAATCATAATAAGACATCGAGTGAGTCAATTGATAACCACTAGTTTCTGCAGCGAATGCTACCCTGGATACAGTAAAATTATATTACAAAGACCAGCTCAGATTGTCCTTTAGTTTATTGCTTTCACACTGTCTCTGGGCACATTAGATATAACTAGATGATGGGCAAGATGGTAAATTACAGAGCTCTTGTGAACTCCAGAGATCTTTGGGATTCCTGTGTGTCTTGTAACAACCCCCAGGACTTTTCTTAAGGACATTCCTCCTCAAAACCAGCCTGTTGCCTTCACAGCAAGCATTTTCTCACAGGAGAGATGTGGTCATGTGTTTGCTGATGATGCAACATCAACTAGGTTTCCTCAGCTAGGTGCAGCAACCTCCTCTACCTTACAAAACTGTAGGAAGAAGTGACATAGAGAAAACCACGGGCCTACGTATAGAAGTACAAGGAATCATAACTGCCCCCAGTCTACCGCATTATTATAACAGCATGCCTCCCTTTCGCTGGAGTTGTGTTTCTGAAATTCCTCAAACCCATATGGGGGCATAACAGTCAAATAAAAGGCCTTTTTGAGTAAAATCCCGCTTCATAGGTCCAAAGCTCATAGGATGCAAAATGCTCACTCAGCTTACGCTTTTGTAGCACAACAATTGGTTTGTGAGCCCCAATCTGCCCCCAGATCTGTTGCATTGCCTACATGTTGCTCAGTCTTCAGCACGATATCATTCAGAAGACCACTTTGTGGCAGATATAAATGGCATTGCTACCTTAAATGGTTAATTCAGCTCCGACAGCAGGAGCCTTCCATTTAAGTGGAAGTCAGGAAAAGGTTTTCCAGCAGTGACTTTGAAATCCATAAAGGCCAGGAAAGGGCTTGTGCTTTTTCTTTAATGTAAATCTAATGGCTTAATGAAATCAATGGTAAGCACAGCTATCCTGGCCTCCTTGGTTTGATGCAATGGCTGCGCTCCACAAGGAATTATACACAATGGGCAACTTCAAATCATATTGATCTCCGGAAACACTTGATGGTGGGGGGTGAGCAGCAATATATAGGGAGTGACAATGAACTGTTTTGACTGAAGATGCATTTTAGTTCTTTATTAAGGGGCTTCTCAAAGGATTTGCTGTTTTTCACTACTCGTTTAAAAAAGAGCGTGTAATAATCTCTGGACATTTAATAATTCATTGGTTTTCTAAGACTTAATTAAAATACTCTTTCAGCAAGCAGAAAAACTTTTTAAAACTAATAAGCATGAACGTTATATTGAGTCAGCTAGTATGCTGGTCTCATTATCACTGTAGAAGTGTGTGCAGAAGCTACGGGAAGCTTTTTCTGCCTTGCTAGGAAATATTAGATGTTGACATTTTAATTCAGGCAATCTTTTTCTTTTTTTAAGAAAAGCTAATTTCTACTGTTGGTGAAAGCTCGTTTTGCTATTTTTTTAGGATTCCTGGCAACAGTGATGCTGACAAAGCAAATAAGCTTTCCACCTTGGATGGCAAGCCAAGTAGCAGGTATGTGTAAGCCGTGCTTCATAGTCATCCGTTTAGGGTGCACCTCAGGTTTAGTACAAATCAAGTGGGTGGATCTCTATAGGAATCCTTCCTTCCTGGGAGCCACTGGTGCTGGTGTGGGACCTAGCAGATCACGTACTTTACTGTAGATCTAGGATCTTCAGATCTTCAGTGATCACGGGTAGGAGGAGGAGTTACGCTAAGACCAGACCATGTCATTACCGAGGAAGCAGGCTTAGTCGTTGTTTGAGGACTATCCCTGCCTCCAGGTCTGGTCCTGACCGGAAGGATACTGGAATCAACAAGGGAAACCCACATAACCTGAAAGTGTTGCTGTGCAATGCCAGGTCAATGATGAATAAAACCTCTGCCATCCACGACCTGATTGTGGATGGAGGATTTGACCTGGCATGTGTGACAGAGACCTGGTTGGATGAAGCAGATGGGCCCGTCCTTGCCGCTGCTTGTCCACCAGGTTTCTCTTACGCACAGCAACCCAGGCCTTGTGGGCGGGGAGGGGGGGTTGCAGTGATTTTTAGGAAGTCATTAGTTTGCACCAGGCGTCCTATTGGAAAGACCCAGTTCTCTGAGTGCATGTTCTGGAAGTTGGGCAATAGGGGCAGTACAGGATTCCTATTGGTGTACCGACCTCCCCGCTGCACCAAGGATTCCCTGCCCGAGCTGCTTCAGGTCGTGGCGGATGTCCTCCTGGAGACACCTAGTTTGGTTGTCCTAGGGGACTTTAACATCCATGCCGACACGACCTTACAAGGGGCCGCTCGGGACTTCGTGGAAAGCATGGCCTCCATGGGACTGTCCCTGAATAAGTCTGGCCCAACTCATAGCCACGGGCATGCCTTAGACCTGGTGTTCACCTCTATGGATGTTGGTGATCTGACATTAAGTAAAAGCGAAACCAAAGAAGTGCCATGGTCAGATCACTTCCTGGTGCAACTGGACTTCTCTGTGACCCTTCCCCTCTGCAGGGAGGCGGGACCGATTCAGATGGTCCGCCCCTGCCACTTAATGGATCCAAATGGTTTCCAGAGAGTGGTAGGGGATGTTTTATCCCATGTTGATGGCCTTTCAGCTGATTCCCTGGTGGCCCGCTGGAATGTGGAGTTAACCAGGGCTATTGACTGTTTGGCTCCAAAGCGCCCTCTCCGATTGCATGGAGTCCGGACAGCCCCATGGTTTTCCACGGATCTGAGGGCAATGAAACAATCGTTGAGACGGCTAGAGCGCCGGTGGCGGATAACCCATTCTGAATCTGACCGGACACGGGTTAGAGCTCAATGTCAAGCCTACCAAGTGGCGATAGCGACGGCGAAGAAGACTTTCTTCACCGCCTCTATTGCATCTGCGGAAAACAGCAGCAGGAGACTCTTTCAGGTGGTTCGCAATTTAGCGGAACCACCTGCTCCATCAGGGCCCAGTAGGGGCCACATGATCTCCTGCAATGACTTTGCAAAGTTTTTTGCAGATAAAGTTGCTCAGATTCGAGAAGAGGTAGACTCCACCATGGGAGCAGGGCCGGGGCAGGAGAGTGCTAGAGTCCTGTCTAGTCAAGTTGTGTGGGACCATTTCCAATCTGTTACCCCCGAGGATGTGGACAGGCTGCTTGGACGAGTGAAACCAACCACTTGCCTCCTTGATCCTTGCCCATCCTGGCTTATAAAAGCTAGCCGGGAAGGACTGGGCGATGGGCTTCGTGGGGTGGTGAATGCTTCCCTCCGTGAGGGAGCCTTCCCAGACCCGCTGAAAGAGGCGGTTATTAAACCGCTTCTTAAAAAACCATCTTTAGATGCGGCCACGATAGCCAACTATCGCCCAGTCTCAAATCTTCCATTCTTGGGCAAGGTGATTGAGCGAGTGGTTGCTGAACAACTCCAGGCACGCCTGGAAGAAGCGGACCATTTGGATCCCTTCCAGTCGGGATTCAGGCCTCATCATGGGACTGAAACTGCCTTGGTCGCACTGGTTGATGATCTCCGGCGGGCTAGGGACAAAGGTGAGAGCTGTTTCCTAGTTCTGCTGGATCTCTCAGCGGCGTTTGATACCATCGACCATAACATCCTTCTGGACCGTCTTGAGGGGCTGGGAGCTGGGGGCACTGTTATACAGTGGTTCCGCTCCCTCCTCCTGGGCCGTGTTCAGAAAGTGGTGGTGGGGGATGAGTGTTCAGACCCCTGGGCCCTCACTTGTGGGGTGCCTCAGGGTTCTGTCCTCTCCCCCATGCTTTTCAACATCTACATGAAGCCGCTGGGAGAGATCATCAGGGGATTTGGGCTGGGTGTTCATCAGTATGCAGATGATACCCAGCTCTACCTCTCTTTCAAATCAGAACCAGTGAAGGCAGTGAAGGTCCTGTGTGAGTGCCTGGAGGCGGTTGGAGGTTGGATGGCGGCTAACAGATTGAGGTTGAATCCTGACAAGACAGAAGTACTGTTTTTGGGGGACAGGAGGCGGGCAGGTGTGGAGGATTCCCTGGTCCTGAATGGGGTAACTGTGCCCCTGAAGGACCAGGTGCGCAGCCTGGGAGTCATTTTGGACTCACAGCTGTCCATGGAGGCACAGGTCAAATCTGTGTCCAGGGCAGCTGTTTACCAGCTCCATCTGGTACGCAGGCTGAGACCCTATCTGCCCGCAGAGTGTCTCGCCAGGGTGGTGCATGCTCTGGTTATCTCCCGCTTGGATTACTGCAATGCGCTCTACGTGGGGCTACCTTTGAAGGTGACCCGGAAACTACAACTAATCCAGAATGCAGCAGCTAGACTGGTGACTGGGAGCGGCCGCAGAGACCACATAACACCGGTCTTGAAAGACCTACATTGGCTCCCAGTACGTTTCCGAGCACAATTCAAAGTGTTGGTGCTGACCTTTAAAGCCCTAAACGGCCTTGGTCCAGTATATCTGAAGGAGCGTCTCCACTCCCATCGTTCTACCCGGACACTGAGGTCCAGCACTGAGGGCCTTCTGGCGGTTCCCTCACTGTGAGAAGCCAAGTTACAGGGAACCAGGCAGAGGGCCTTCTCGGTAGTGGCGCCTTCCCTGTGGAACACCCTCCCACCAGATGTCAAAGAGAACAACAACTACCAGGCTTTTAGAAGACATCTGAAGGCAGCCCTGTTTCGGGAAGCTTTTAATGTTTGATGTATTATAGTATTTTAATATTCTTTTGGAAGCCGCCCAGAGTGGCCGGGGAAGCCCAGCCAGATGGGCGGGGTATAAATAATAAATTATTATTATATTATTATTATTATTGATATACCGTTGGAGCTGGTCATGGAGGAAGCCTTAAGGGTGAATCACACCTTGTGTAAGAGCAACAACTCTTGATTCTAAGCATCACTTGTCAGTGCTTTGTACACAAACCACAGTGGCCTCATTCAGATCAAATGGTTTATTGTTAGAAGCCCAGATGTGAGGAGTAAAAAGTGAAAAACAACAACAACCTTTACAGTACTTCTGTTTTTGATTAAACACAGTTTGTCGTCTCTAACCATTGAAAAAGTAGTTATCCTTATGTATGGTTAACTGAAACGACAAAACTTTAAACTTTGGTTGATAATTTTTCCAGGAAGGAGCTGGATGCATCTATCAACACTGGCAACGCCACATCGCCTGTGAAGAAGAAAAGGTATTCAAGACCTTCTTCATTTTTACTGTAGATATCAACGTTTTCGCAAAAGCTATCTATCTAATATAGAAATTGATTCTAATAATTACTCCAGCTGAGAGTGGAGCCCTCATAATCCCCTGATGTTGATGTCTTGGGGAAGGGGTTAGGATGGTGTACTGTTGCCGGTTTGCCAACCTCCACCAACACAGTAGAAAATTGCTGTGGGAGACCTGTGTTATGGCAGAAGTCCCAAGCTTCCACCAGTGGTTCTCCCATTGAGGATAACCAGCAGAAAGGATATTGGGGACAGCAGTGGGGCACCAGAGACTTTGGATCAGCCGGATTTGAAGACCCACATATCCCATGAAGGGTCTAGTCCTCAGGCCTTTCAGCTGCACCCGTCTGGAGCTAAAGTAGTAGGAAAAGAAATGGCTCCTCTACCCACCTTTCAGCAGGAACTGGCAGGACTTTGGGTGCTGTGGCAAATCTGTGCCTCCTCAACCCCTCATTAGGACTGCTCTGCTCATCCTTCAAAAGAGAAGTTTAAGTGAAACATACAAGTAAAAGATGGATTTGAAGCACACTTACACTGAGGAAACCTCAGTGAGACTAAGTAGTAGTGACTCATAAGTGTTGCTCCCTATGCTACTCTATACTTGGCAAATGTTTTTACGGATCTTGTAAAACATGGGGGATGGGAGAGTATGGGACCCTTTTTCTGCCAAGGATAGTTCCAGGCTGATTTGAGTTGTTTTTTTCATATGACAGGCATAGGGTAGATAGTCTTTTACGAATTTAATAGTTTGAAAGGTGGTCCCCACCCCCCAGGAGGTGATAATGTGATTAGTAGCTGCTTCCATTTGCAGGAAATGTTTTTCCCCACTCTTGCCATCTGAAGTTAGCCGGGATTGAACCTAAAATCTTCTGCAGGCAAAGGATGGGAAAGACATTCTAGGAATCTCTGCATACACAAACAACCAATAGTTATGGTGTTTCCTCTGTTCTTAAGAGAAGTGGCAGCCTTATTCCTGAGATAGGAAACATTAGACACATCAAAAAATAAATTTATTCCCAGCAATTCTCAGTGGGGAGACAAAAATGCGGAATTATACAGTGGCAGCTTTGCAGTTCGTATTAATGAACATCACTATAAGCAAGATCAAGCCACAGTTGAGTGCTTAATTTTAATTAGGATTTAAACAATGGGATTTAAGTTGATAACAGGCAGCATAAACATCTTAGACTTTGGGTCCAAATAAAAAGGCCTGTAAAATGAACTATATGGTTGTACATTATTAGGCAATCATGGATGCCTCCCCCAGTCTCCAGTCAGAAGGTCACCATAGATGATGAACAACACAAAAGGTAAGAATTTGAATTTTATCCAAGTTATGTTCAGCTCTCAAATGTTAGGAAATGCTTCAAAAGAATTTCCTTTGGTTGTTATGCTGACAGCTTTGGTTGAGTTTTTGAGGAATATCTAGCCCACATCATTGTTCTAATTTTAGATACAAACTTGAAAAAATCTGTGACAGTGTAATCCTATGCATCTTTGCTCAAAAGAAAGTCCCATTATATTCATGGAGGCTTACTTCCTATTAATTCTGTTCAGAATTGCATCCTGAAATATTCTAAGCTTGTCTGCCATGCTGAGAGCCTCTTGGTAGCTAAACACTGTGGGATAAAAATGTCAAATTAAATAAAATACATATCTTTAGTAAGATCCAGGTGAAGTTAAGCCCTAGTAACCCAGACTGCATGTGCAGCTAAGCCAAACCATAGCTGGGTGCAAACGAGTCAGCCTGCAGATTCCTGGAATGAAGACAATGGCTGGTTGTGCTGCCTGGAGTTAAACTATGGTTTGTCTTAGCATTATGTCCAAACCTGGGCTCATGGTTTATCTCACTCTAAACAAACCATAAGCTGTAACCAAGGTTTGTTTTTACTACTCATGGTTTATTTGGGGATTCTAAACCACAAGTCTGGGTTCATATGTAATATGAAGCCAAACAATGGTTTGGCCAAATTAGCATGTTGGCAGCAAAAGCTGTGAGAACCCACACATTTGCTAAGCCATGATTTGGCTGACGGTTATGCGTGATTTCAAGAGAGTTCATGTTTTCCTTTCTCACTGAAATCAGTTAGACGTTGGAATTTTAAATCTCTGTGCATTTACTTGGGAGTAACCTTATTGAAAATTTGAGTAGAAATGTTTATGACTGTGGTGTAAAGTGGTTTGGGCTTTGGTCTGGCTGGTTTTGAATGCTATCATGACGTTGATTCAATGTGTAATACACCCTTATGGACAGATATAAGGAGCTGCGTTACATGGAGTCAGTCCAATGGCTCATCTAGGCAAGCACTTTCTCCTTTGATGGTAAGTTGCTCTGCAGGATCCTGCGGTCTTTCCCAGTCCTGCTATTGGAGACCTTACCTTTTAGCTGCAGATTCAAATGACTGGACCTGAGTCTCACTATATACACGAAAAGGAAGTGCTCTGCCGCAACGTATGGTATCCGCGCTACCTGAAAAGAATATTTTAGCTTGCAAGAATGCACACAGAGAAACTGAATCACACAACCTTGAAAGTAAAATCTTCAATGTGAATTGTTGGTGTGTGGACTTGAGGTGCTGTGGTTTCTTCACCACATAGCCATGTCATGGTTTTTCAGCGTGGGTAAACATTTTCCTGCACTTCAGCAGAATAAGTCTTGTAAACCTTGGCAGTGCATGGTAAAATATCTCCCTCTATTGAAAAAACTGAGCTCTTCACCATCTGCCCAGGGACAGACCACATTCACTCAACCATTGCTTCTGTCCTCTTTCTCATGGAAGTTTAGTGCTCATTTCCATGTTTTTTCACTTCCAGAAAAATAAACCTGTTTGTATGATTTGCAAAAATCATGGGAGTTTTGCATTTTAATTTCATCAGGGCATACAGATCTTTCCTGCAATTTTAAATGTAGTATGACGCGGGTCGCGCTGTGGGTTAAACCACAGAGCCTAGGGCTTGCTGATCAGAAGGTCAGCGGTTCAGATACCCTCGACAGGGTGAGCTCCCGTTGCTCGGTCCTAGCTCCTGCCCACCTAGCAGTTCAAAAGCACATCAAAGTGCAAGTAGATAAATAGGTACCACTCCGGCGGAAAGGTAAACGGTGTTTCCGTGTGCTGCTCTGGTTTGCCAGAAAGTGGCTTAGTCATGCTGGCCACATGACCCGGAAGCTGTACGCCGGCTCCCTCGGCCAGTAAAGCGAGATGAGCACCGCAACCGCAGAGTTGTCCGCGACTGGACCTAACAGTCAGGGGTCCCTTTACTTTTACCTATGACATGGCGGTACATTGATCAAAATGTTGCTGTTCCACAGTTCAATAGATAATGCAGTGCAAAAGGAACATTAGGTCTGGGATCACAACACTAGCATTATAATAAGGAGAAACGATGCAATAATGTCTGAATGCACTCACATGTACCTATGCTCCCATTTTCTGTTGGTTCAGGGATATATATAGAGAGAATATACCTGGATGCCAAGATCCAAGTTTGGGGCAAGTACCCTTTAGTGAGAGAACACCAGCAGAGATTTAAAATTTAAAAAAAGTATGCAGCAAGGTTAAGTATGGAAATATAGGTTGCTGGACCTTTAAAATAGGCCCTTTAAAGTGAGTTCCAAAGTTAAACATGGTTTTCTTACAAACTGCCCCAAAATAAGATTCATGTGCTTCAAAAAGCTACACAAGCAGCAGTGCTTTTTTCTGGGGGTACATATTTTAAATACACATGTTCAGCACACAAATTAATTCAGCATTTTTGTTCCATCACACAGGCATTCCTGGGCCTCACAAAATACAACTACAGCTGTAGCCACCAATAACAAACCGTAAGTATACAGTGCTTATTGGATTATTCTTTTTTTAAAGAACATAATGCAGGACTTCTTCATATGTTACGTTTTCATGTGTCTCATTTTTTGAGTGTGTGCATCTAATAACATAAGATATGAATGAGTCTCAGTCAGAGCATGAGACTCTTAATCTTGGAGATGTGGATTCGAGCCCCATGTAGGGCAAAACATTCCTGCCCTGCAGGGGGTTGGACTAGATGACCCTTGTGGTCCCTTCCAACTCTTCAATTCTAAAATTCCATGAAATGCTTGTTTGCAAACATGTACCGTAGATCATTCAAGCATATTTAGGGAGACTGAGTGGTTTTCATTCGCACAATGAGTGCACACTTGGTGGCAAATCTGGCTTTGCTGCCGTGTCATCTATGAAATAGATGGACTTTGAGCATTAATGAAATGTGCAAATAGAGAAGGCTTGAATGAGAGTGAGTCAAAACAAGAGAAAGCTCATCCCGTAAGGCCATTCAAAGGAGAGGTGCACGGATCTTCCTTACCTGTAAGCTAGGTGGATGCTGAGGCTCTTTGAGCCTAACACTGTCTACACAATATAATAATACAATCTATTGCCTTTTAAAATAGGGGTGCCTTGTTTTTGTTTGTTATTATATTTTTTGTGCTTTTATATTGTAAACTGCCCCATGATCCTTGGGTGAACGGTGCTATAGAAATCTTCTTAATAAACTGACTACTGTTTTCATACTATCCCATCTCCCCTTGATGCTTTGTAAATAGAGGTTATAAATAACCCATAAGACTCCAGCCATCCCTAACTCTGAAAAGGATTTCCCTGAACTTATTCTCCACCAGGCAAAATGGAGAAAAGTAGCATAAGATTCCAGCACTTAAAAAAACACCACAATATTAAAACCATTTAAAAACAAACTACAGTCAGGAGAATGTAGTGGATCCTAAAAATCTCTATCTCAGGTGTCAACGGCCTGTGTAAATAGGTGTGCTCTTCTGCTTCCCTCTGTGGGGAGGAAATCCCACAATTTAGGGGGCTGACCCAGAGAATGCCCTGGCTCCCCCACCCAAATTTCTGAGGGCGGTGGAAACTACCAAGAGGGCCATGTTATAGGCATGCCTTTTCCTCCCCATAGGAGTGTTAAAAGTGCTCAAAGCTTGGGTTTTATTCCTGAGATTTTCGTTCTGCGTTAAATTTGCTTACATTCTTCCACAGACAATCAGCAGGGGCAGCCAGCAGGGATGCAATTAAAAAAACACTTATTTTCTGAGGGATGTCAGAGATATGACTCATAATTTCTGTGCATTGCAACCATATGGTATGAGATACAACCCCATAGTAGAAAAGGTAGGGCTTCCTTGTTATCAGTTTCTGGGTTGCATCTATTGAATGACTGCACCGCAAAAAGAAATCAAGATTCCCATTGCTGTTCAATTCAGTTCTGGAATTACTCCATGTTGTGATGATCCCTACCTAAAAAGAGAATTTGGAAAGTATCCATTATATAATCATAGAAATCATAAAGTATATATGATTTCTAACCAGAGGTTTGTCTGTCTGTCTGTCTGTCTGTCTATTTGTTGCTTCAGAGTTTCAACTACTTCAAACAAAGGAGGAGGACCAAAGATGTATGTATTTTCATTTCTAGTATTTAGACTTTAAACTTGGAAATAGTGTACAGGCCAGCACCTGTTATTTATAGTTTATTTCATAGTTATCCAAAGAAAGAAAAAAGAAAAGAAAGACAACCATTACTTTGCAGGTGTATTGAGAAGACTGGTCTACCTCGTGGGGACATGTGGTTGCTGAATGATTCTGTTTGTCATCTTTTGGCTTCACTGATCAAATTGCGAATCACAGCAAAAGCAGCAGCAGTGTTTGAGATTGGGACAGCATTTACTGCCATTATTACCATGTTGACATTTTTGTGTGTGTTCGTCTAAAAGCTTTGGCCTTCCAGATGTTGTTGGATTCCAACTCCTATCAGCCCCAACCAGCCTAGGTTGGTGGGAATTATAGCCCAACAATATGTGGAGGAGCACAGGTTCTTCACACCCTTCAGTGTGAGGTCCTGCAAAAAAATGAATTTTCCTTTTCATTCTGCAGGACTATCTATTCATCGGAACCAATTACATCTCCAAAGTCAAATGCTGCCGTGAGCGATCCAGCCAGAACTAGGTAACATAAAGTGATGTGATTAATGATTGGTGTTTTATGTGGTGACACGATAACCAACGATGGTTGCTACTGGGTGCAAAGCAAAACACTTATAAGCCCCGCTGATTTCAGTGGCAGAGATGTAAGTCAGGAAAGTAGCAGCAACAGCAATGAAATGTTTTATAAATCCCCTGTGACCTGTGCCCCCAAAATCCATGGCAAATTTCATGTAAGAAAATTGCAGCAAAACTTTATTCTGCTTCTTCTAGGCCAGGCACAGGCAAACTCGGCCCTCCAGATGTTTTGGGACTACAACTCCTATCATCCCTGACCACTGGTCCTGTTAGCTAGAGGTGATGGGAGTTGTGGTCCCAAAACATCTGGAGGGCCGAATTTGCCTATGCCTGGTTCTAGGCAAAGTAGCTTTTGGAGGGGGGATTTGGCAAAAGAAAAACTGTGGGAGAGAGAAAGTGCATAACCCTTACCCTATCCAGTTATAACTCACGTCCTGGGGATACCTTGCAAACATGCAGCTGGAACACCATGTGGGAAGGGGTCGATTAGGGACATTTCCAGTGTGAAAGTGGTGGTGGGGAAAAGGGTGAAGTTTCCCTTTCTCCAGTACTTCACCCGTGAAGGTGGTTTGCTTCTGAAGGTGCTTTCCCTGGAAGGAACCTTTGGGATTTGCTTATGCCCCTTTCGGTGTAATTTGTAGTTCAGTATTTGGCTTTGATGGTAAAGTTATATTATTCACTTTGGCCCTGGTCCTGCAAAGACAATCCACAGAAGTGCTTGTTCATCACAGTAGAAAAGCCATCCACTTCATATATGTAACGATACACAGTTTTGCTGCAATATACGGTACATTAATGAGTTTTCTTACAAAGCAGACCAGAGTAGCTACAGCCCAGCCCAGATGGACAAGAACAGATTTCCAGCAGATCTGAGCTCTGGCTTCTTTTTAGAAATTAGCCATGAAATGTAAGGAAGTTGGGGAAAGGGGAGGGATGCCAAGAGAAAGAACTGTAGATACGTATGAAGATTGACGGTAAGATTGACATTTTGAAAGAGAAAAAGTCAAAGTTGAGAGAGATGATGTTTAGAGAAAGAATACCATACAAACATATGAGGCAGCTGAAACACAGTGGGCATATACCGATCCAGTATATCATCATAATGCAACTTAGTTGACTTATACCATCCTTCCACAATCCACTGCTCTCCGGATGTTGTTGGACTCCAACTCCCATGTTGGAGTCGTAGTCCAACAACATTCTACAAGATACCAGGTTGGCAGAGGCTGATTTATACTGCGAAAGTGTCTGACCAAAAACAACTGTGTCTGAGGAAAACATTCAACTGACAGCTTATCCCAGCATCAGACTTAAAGTCTGTTTAAAGTGGTAATCTCTGGGTTCCAACCTAGCAACTCTACTCTTAATTTACTTGGGTCACATCTTAAGAGATTATTTCTGGCATCGTTGTGCGCATTCCTAGTCTAAAGTGCATAGCCAGACGTCTTTAATAAATCCCACGGCACGTACTGGAATACAATGGGATCTCCCCTCTTGAAAGAGTTTGAGTCATGAAATATTTCCAGGAAGGAAACAATATGTTGATTAAAGATTTCTGCTGTCAGAGCTGGAGATCTTAGAGAATAAAACATCGGCAAATTAACTAGGAAAAGCTGCTGTCGCTCCCCACTTACAAAGGCTTGTTCAAGCCTTTTCCTAATCCCCTTCCTCACTCATTTCATATTCACTCTCCTCCGTGGTTTTTATTAGCATATCAAGCGTTCTGCTCCGGTTTCACCATTGGTAGAGAGCTGCGGTAACAGTATTTGACTGAGCTACAAGTTGCTATAGTAACCGTGCTATATGGCTATTTTGTGTCAGTATCTAAACCATAAGCAGCTTGAGAAGCTTAATTGGGAGACATGATTCTGGTGCAACATCCTTGAATCTGGCCCCCAGGCAGCGGGGGAGGGGAGCAAATCTGACACCTGGCAAGGGGGGGGGGGCTCAAAAATCCAGTTGATGACACCAGAAAGATGCATCCATATTAATTGTTGTCAAGAGAAACAACTTCTTCTTTTTGTTTTGCTTTAAACCCACTAAGTTCATTTACTTATTTTAAAGGGTTTTTATTAAAAACCCAACTTAGTGTAGTAATGTTAGAAGAGATGTGAAGGAGATGTCGAAAATGTATTATCCATTTGCATGGTGGGAAATACAAAAACCAAAATTTTGTCCTTGCTGTGAAATTAATGCTAACTCTACCTTCCTTTCGCTCACACCAGCACCAATGAACGATTTGCACAACCTGATTGTTAAATGGGTCAGTTGTCCCTCTAATAACCTGCAGTATTTATGGAAATACTTTGGTTATCAGTCTGAACCTGCTATCAAAGATAGATTCCATCCCAGCCTACCTATCCTATTCATCTGACAAGATGAACGCTAGGAAAAATTATCAGGGTGGGCAGAGCGAAGTAGGATCCAAGGATGCAAGCTCTTAGGGAAAATGGCGCTGTTTGTAATTTGGAGCAGTGGAGGGAAACATGCAGTACTATTTTCAAGCCAGTTAGTGTATTCAGCACTGAGCAAGATGGGCAAATGTTCTGACTCAGTATATGGCAGCTTCCTTTGTTCCTATGACTCCCTCCCTGCCTTTTGATCCTGCAAATAAATGGTTCTTGGCCTGTGGGTTGCATTCTAACGCAAGGGGAAATAGTTCTTTGAATTAACTTGAAACCAGCATGCCACCTGGTTCACCTTTGCAGCCAAATGTTCCATCTTTAAGGACTTCTCTGTATGAATAATCTAATTGTTTTACGTTTTATGGAATTGCTGTGGAGTGCTCAGATGTGTGCTTTTTATAGTTGTGAAGTCAATAGAGAGCTTGGTAGGCTATGTTTATTCTGAAAGCATAACTGAGCAAGTTGGCGTTCCTTTCCCAGTAATTGTTTGCTCATGCTACTTCTCAAAACATCCTGAAAGACAGCTTCTTCCCATCCGTTTAATTCTGAAAATTACTGTACTCAGCAGCTCGGGGTATTTTTGGCAGGCTGTAAATGTGCTCTCATGGTTTGCTACAGTGCTCTTTAGTTTCTTAATTCTTGGCAACTGTTTGTGGTCCAGCCTTCAGTGAGGTGAATTTAAATCAGCCTGGCACTGTCTGGTCAATGTCTTGGCAGAGATGAAAATGATGTCCTGAATCGGAACAAATGCTATTCCTGTATCAGCCTCATTTGCTGGCTAACTTACAAATTGCCCTGTGAGTGAGGGCCGTCCTGGACACAAATAGCCCTGGCCTATCAAATCCAGACATTACCGATGCACTCTTGACACCGTGTTCGAAGGCAATCCTCTTTTGCTGAGGCCACAGATTTCTATTATGACAGATTACCCTTTTCATTGCCAACTCCCGCACAGGAATATATAGTTATTGCTGGTTCTTTTATAGTGTCAGGGAACTGACATCGGAGCTAGAGGTGGAGGGGAGGCTCTCTAATGATGCTGGAGAAGGGCCCAGCAGGGAGAGAGGCAGCTCAGCAGATGGGGAAGCAATTCAGTGCAACACCAGGAATAAGGAGGGGCAGATGGGGGAATCGGAGAGAGGGCTCCCAGACTCTTCACCGGACACCAGCGGGGAGAGCACTGGTCCTCCGCTACCCACGCCCTCCCTGCGCAGAAGACTTCCGCGCAGAGAAAGTAGGAGGAGACTGGGTGTCAAACAACTTTTATGTTGGAAAAGGTTTAAGAAACGCCCACTGACGGATTCTGCTAGCGACTGAGGCAGCCACGAATTGAAGGGCTGTCCAGACAGAAAGGTTTAACAAGGCAACATAGCCAGGAGAGGAGGCAACTTACGCATGAGCAACCCCATACCATTATATATAGCTTAAGCTAATTCCTCCATACAAATTGTCTGGCATTTAGTATGGGCTAACTGCAGCATCAGGGAAGTTGTGTGGGCATGTTGGAGTAAATTGGAGAGCCTTGTGTGTGCAGACATAAGCTCAGCAGGTGCAAAGGTGCGTGGCCTTGCACAGAAGGGTCAGGTTGAATATTTATTGTGGCCGGTGACACTAGACGTTTGGAATTGGGTTGTTGTTATCTATAAAAGGAACATGCAGGAAGAGGAAAGGATCTGCCCATGTTCTTAATTTCAGGTTCTTCATTTTTTCAAAGCCCTGGCAGTAGTGTTGGGAGGCAAATGTGCGGCAGGTTATCACCCTGTCCCCATTGGTGCTTGCTCCATGTTAAATATGTTTTATACTTACCTGCTGGGAGTAAATCCAATTGAACAATGAGAATTCCTTCTGAGAAGATATGTATAGGATGCTGCACTAGGTCTCCTCAATTTATGGGCTGCTATCAAAGCCAGCAGTATTTGAGTACACTGGTGGTTTTGAAAGTAAACATGCCTCTCCCCTAAACCACATTTTGTAACCATGGTTCATTGTACTTCCTGCTCTAATGATACTGGTGTCAAAGTCTCAAATGTTCATCTGTCATACCTGTAGATGATGGGGTTTTGTTCCTGAAATTCCAGTGTAATATCATAATTTTGACATGCAGCTGCAACTGTTCATATCCTAAGCACTTACTGTTAGTTCTCTTAGCCATTGGACTCCTGTGAGATGTTCCTGTGTCTGAAATCCTATTTAAATATTCTTGGCATCTTGCGTTGCAGTTTCTGGATGGGGATCTGACTTGTAGCCAACTCAATCAGCATTAAGTTTTATCCACGAGGAAAAGAGGGGCAGTGATTTATTAGACAAATCAGAAAAGCCTGGAAAGTGGTAGTGTTTCATCTTGAGTTGGCTGGGTTAGATGTTGAGATAGCTGGAGTGCACATTCACATATATCACTTAGTGATTCATCCTGCAGAAATGGTAAACGGCTTCCATGAAAAATCTGATCTTGCTTGCGGTTTGAGATCTTCACTAGATGTTTCAGTCACTGAGCCGATTGACACATAGTTCTAATGCAAAGGGGTCATACATGTTACAAGATGAGAAAGCAAGTCTTGAGCTCTATACTGTCTCTCACCCTTCTAAACTTTTATGGGAACTCAGCCTTTCTGTGCAAATGCTATATACAGTGTGGAGTCTACAGGGGTCAGCAAACGTTTTCAGCAGGAGGCCAGTCCACTGTCCCTCAGACCTTGTGGGGGGCCGGACTATATTTTGAAGAAAAAAATGAACAAATTCCTATGCCCCACAAATACTCCAGAGATGCATTTGAAATAAAAGGACACATTCTACTCATGTAAATACACGCTGATTCCCGGACCATCCGCGGGCCGGATTAAGAAGGCGATTGGGCCACATCCAGCCCCCAGGCCTTAGTTTGCCTACCCATGGTCTACACAAACCCTGCTCATGCAACCCACCCAATACTTTTTAATGGTGGGCAGATCACAACACATATTGCACAAATTTATGTACACAGGCCCTTGTTTACTTTTAGGGTTCTATAGAAGCCTGGAGGTTTTTTTTGTGTTATTTCCTCACTGTATGAAACTGAACATCTCTACATTTTTGTCTCCCCTGCTTCTGCCTGTTCCTAATGGGTGGGGTTCAGTGTAGCACTAAGCAGATTCTTCTTGCTTGATGGAATGATCTGCTCTCTTCTCCCCCTGTGTGCTGTTCTGGGGGGGCGTCTTCTGACACCCCCAGAGCCAGTTTCATGGAGGAAGGAGGGAAGCTTTACTGTGCTTGTGTAGGTTTCTTCTGGCAGGCATGGGACTACTTAGTTGAATGCATCTCATTATATTAAATGTCTCAAAGTGCTTTTCCATGAAGTAGCTTGAGAGTGCAATTTGCATTGCTTATGCAGTCTTTGTCAAAAGAGTTTGGGGGAAATGTTTCCTTTTATATCGAACATCTCCTTGAACCCACCAAACAAATCTGGCAATATCTCATTTAGATGTTTGCTACTGACCTGGTGTGATCAGAACTCAGTATAGCCTTATCTCGGAAAGAGCAGCCTGATCTGTCCCTTACAATGCCTTTTCTAAAAATATTCTCTTGAGACATAACATCCACTGATGTAACCTCCTCTTTCAAAGTATTAGCTTTTGGGTTAACTCTTATAAGCAGTTATATAAATAAAACTGCAAGACAGGCATGGGAGAATGGCAGGGATCACTTGTAGTTTTTGCATTCCTTTCTGGTCCCTATTAGGGGTTCTTGGGTTGTTCTTGTTTTTATTTTGATTATGTATTTTGTTATTTTATATTCTGATTTTATCCTGTGAACCACTCTGAGCCCTGAAGGGTGGTATACAAATTTAATAATAAAAAATAATAATGTGTGCATGTGTGTGTTTAACTTGTGATAAATGCTTCTTAGCATTTCTGTAGAAGCTATGGTGGATTATTATACAGTGGTACCTCGCAAGACGAAAGAGTTTTTCGTTTTTTGAGTTGTTTCGCAAGACGAATTTCCCTATGGGCTTGCTTCGCAAGACGAAAACGTCTTGCAAGTTTGTTTCCTTTTTCTTAAAACCGTTAATACCGTTAAAACCGTGCTTCGCAAGACGAAAAATTCGCAAGACGAAAAAACTCGCAGAATGAATTAATTTCGTCTTGCGAGGCACCACTGTAACAGGTATCTGCAGAAGAAGATGCTATTCAGTTCTCTCTCATAATCACTTCGTTTTGACCTGGTTAAGTCACTACAATACAGTGGTACCTCGGGTTAAGTACTTAATTCGTTCCGGAGGTCCGTTCTTAACCTGAAACTGTTCTTAACCTGAATTACCACTTTAGCTAATGGGGCCTCCTGCTGCTGCCGCGCCACCAGAGCACGATTTCTGTTCTCATCCTGAAGCAAAGTTCTTAACCCGAGGTACTATTTCTGGGTTAGCGGAGTCTGTAACCTGAAGCGTATGTAACCTGAAGCGTATATGTAACCCGATGTACCACTATAATTTTTTTTAGCTATTCCTTTGATAGCCAACCTTCATTGCCCAGTCCAAACTTACTGCATTGCGAGAATCACTAGACAACTAGCAGCTCTCAGAGTGACCCATTTGTGCTACACATATCCAAGCAGTTGCTAGACTTTGTATTGTCAGAGTTTGAACTGTGTCAAGATGAATCTTTCTAACTTCTCTGGAATATCATTTTGGTTTCTCTCCTTAATCTAGGCAAGCTGAATAATTGAACATGCACAACACAACTTTCAAATTTATTTAGATGAACCTATTTTCTCTGTTTTTTAGGCAGATAGGCCCAGCAAAACCCAGTGAATCAGATGCTAACAAAACCATGACAAAAGAGAGAGCTGGGAGGTAGGCCCTATTGTGTTTGATGTGTCATTTTCAGAATGAGAGCTAACTGTGTGAACTACATCCTAAGCACCTCATGTAGGCTTGTTCTGAGGATAAAGTGGGATAACCATGTTTGCTGTTCTGAGCTTCTTTGAAGGAGGATAGGATGCATTTTATTTACAACTGTCAGTGGCAACTGGGTCAGAACAGGCCCGTACAACGTCTGACCCGTCAAGCTAAACGCAGCTCACTGGCCATGTATAACAGCTCACTAGGGACTACCTGAGAAATCTTTATTTGTTTGGCAGTCTGTGACTTCAAAAGCCAGCAAGAAGGATGTGTGATGTTAAAGAGTGATGTTTGAAGTTGTGTTCAGCCTAGTTGTTCCACGTTGTGCAGACTGTGGAACATGAACATGAAGTAGGGAGACATGAGTTCAAGGAACCAGGGTTCAAATTCCCAGTTGGCTAGACAGCTCATTGATTGGACTCAGTGAATATCTCACCATAACTAACTTTACAAGACTGTTGTCAAGAAAGGAGCCTGTATATGCTGTCCTGAGCTCTGTGGAGGGAAGCTGGGCTACAGATATAGTAAATATGCTAACATGACATGATGCACAGTGCTTATTTATACAGGACAGCATGAAGCAGAAGGCTTAGCCTCATTTCATGTGGTTTATTTGCTTTGAATGTCAAATTCTAGCTGACTATTGAAATATCTCTGTACTTTCTTCCACTGATTTTGCTTAATCTCAGAAGAGGCCAAGAACTGGATGATCTCATTGATGTCAAAACCAAAGTCAATAAGAGTAACCAGGGGTAAGTCTTGAAAGACTCTATGGCTTCAATAAAGCGATGGAGAGGGCATGGATTGTGACCATAGCAGGGAAGGCATGGCAATGAGTCAAGAAAGATAATAATGCATGGAATCATAAGGCCCAGCTCATGTGCTTAGTCCGTGACACTGAAACAATGAAAGACACTAAGTTTGCTTGTTTTCCGGTATAGCTTCTAAGTTCTCTCCTCCAGCAATAAGACCTGGTCCTGCAAAATGTCCAGAAAGGCTTCCAGATGGCTCCTCTGGTAGTTTATTAGCAAACCACGAGACTCTAGGCAAGGCAGTGTGAATCCTGCAAGACTTGTGGGCTCAGGACAAAGAGAAAGACCCAATCAGCTGGCCAGCTAAGTGCAAACATGAAAAACCCTGTAGGTACTGATGTGTCACTAGGGTCACCTGGGTTGCTGACTGACGCAAAGCTGAAGGTCAGGGTTCGGAATGGCAGAAGGCATCTCTTTCATGCAAACCTGAGAAAAATTGGTTTAATCAGGCTACATGAATTTTGGTACACATAGTCAGGAAGGACCTGGCAGCCCATCTGCTGACAGAAGAGCTACCTCCTGGGGTACCTGAGTGGAAAGGATGTCCAAGAGAGCTAATCACCTTGACCATCTGTGAGCACCTACAATGCTCACCTGGGAGTGGGGTATAGTTGTTAAGCTAGCCGCTGGGAATGAGTTGACATGCAGTCTCCAACCCTCAAAGGACCCATAGGTGGCACCTGAGAATTGGACTCCAGCCATCCCTTGACCTAAGATCTCTGCCCACTACACAGTAGATCCATCACCCCATCTTGGATCTCCCTTAGTGAAATGCCATTGCCCTAGTCTTAAAGTTGGATGTCATCAGACCTGTAGAAGTTGAGGACCTTGTTGTCTCAAATTCTGTGGAGGAAGGGCGAGATACAAATGTGATAAATAGTCTATTAAGGAACAAGACATAGTATTTATTTATGCAGGACATTGTGAAGCAAAAGGTTCCAGTTGAGAGACTTTTTTGTTGTTGTTGCCTAAAATCAAATCTATCTTAATTATAAATTGCCATGGATATACTCCAGCTGCAAGATATTTTGTGTGGTTTATTTAGTTTCAATATCAAAATCATCGTTAAGAAATGAAATATCTCTGTACTTGTTCCCACTGATTTTGTTTAAAGAAGTCAAGAGCTGGACAATCTCATCCAAGTCAAAACTAAAAGCGATAAAGGTGATAAAGGGTAAGTCTTGGAAGTTTCTTTACCACTTAATTTATTTCCGAAGTTTAAGCTGTGGAGAGGGCACGGGATAAATGCCAAGAACGATTTCATAAAGCAGTTTAATCAATTAGAAGGAAAACACTGGATTCCAAGCAAAGGAGGAATGATCTAATGCTATGAAATTCTCTTCCAACAATACTCCCCCCTACCCTGCCAATCTGCTCCCAGAATCTGTAACATGCTGAGGTTAGTAACTGCCCAGTCCCATCCAGACGTTGAACCTGAAGTCTCCTCAGAGGAGGTCCAAGAGAAGCAGGACCCTCTGGCATATATTCCAGACCCTGGAAAGCCATTGGATCAATACTACATTCATATAAATCTCCCTGCCCCTGTCATACAAACTCTTGTTTCAAGTCTGTGGTTCAAAGCAAGTCCATGGTTTGTGGGGCAGTCTAATTCTAAGGGAGGCTTGCACTGCAAGAAGCAAAGTTGAAGATTCTGCAAGGCCAAGTGGGACAGAGCATTTTTTGAGAAATCACTACCGGTCCCCTTCTGTTGCGCTTTCTTACTCATGCAAAGTTGCGCTGGTGTCAGGTGGCTGTGGTTGAATCCATGGCATTTAGGTCCTAAAGTTTTGGATGTGATGCAAGGGACCTGTGGTGGTTTCTCCCCTTCCTCCTTGGTCCCTATGCTACCTAAAAGGTCCGGTACATTGACCATAACCTTCCTTTGTGTTTCTTTCCTCTTTAAGACACCAAGATCTTGATGATTTTATCAAAGTGAACCGTACATCTAATGGACATGCCAAGGGGTGAGTCTTGTCATCGAGATGCACATCTACATGCATTGAAGGCTTAATCTGGTTTTGGTTTTTGGTTTTTGGTTTTAACAGTGTGACTTCTAATGTTTCCTTCCCCCACCCAACTTTGCAAATGTTGGTTTTGTAAGAGACTTAAGGCAATTGATAGCTCCTTAATTGAACTAGAATTTCCATGATATCTTAGTTGGGAATTGAAACAGTTAAGTGATTGTTTAAATTTGTCGGATAGACATGCCTGTAGTTAACTCCCCCACCTCCCAGCTCAAGTGCTGTGTAACTGCACAAATTCAAAGGAAGGCAACATAATTTAAATATAGTACAGAGTTTTCTCCTTATATCGGCAAGATCTCCTTTTCGCAGGTGTAAGGAGTTGACAACAAAAGAGAAAAGGCATCCAAAGATTAGTTTCCCAAGGTAGGATTAGATGGAATGCCTCTTTTTTAAAAAATCCACATGTGAAAATAGCCTGTATGGTCATAAAACCACAGAATAGTGGGAAAACATAAAAAGCCAGGGAATCTAACTCCTTATCAAAAACGTGGGTGGTATCTTCCCACAAAACAATTTGGGCTGGTCTATGTTGCCAGTTTTGTCCCTGTAGATAGAGTATATCCCAAATGAACCACAGATACCACCATTATTTCTCAGGGACAATTCTCACGACCCGGAGAATTAAAGAAATTGAAACTAGAATGGTAGTTGTATTCATGGAAATTCCTGTTTATGCTAGACATTTCCCACATAGATGCATCATTGGGCACCATTTAATCCATTGTGCATCATTTAATCCAGACTCAGTCACGCGCAGAGTAGATTGAAATCAACGGGACTTGTAGTCATGACTAACTTAAAAGGTGTACCATGGTGTTTCCTCCATCTGCACTGTTCCCAGAAGTCATTCCTCCTCTGGTCATTGCTGTGGATACACAACCTGACTGATTGTCTCCAAGTGGGAATAAGCCCCACTGAATTCAGCAGAGCTTACTGAATAAACATGGTGAGGGTTGCAACCTTAAGTATGGAACCAACCTACTGTGTGAACCAGTTCTTTATGAGATGGATGGGCAGAAATGGGCACTTCAGGCCTGAGTCAGCGCCAGGCTGTCTCAGCTATCCACTTACCCCCACCAATGGTAGACTTTGGGCTCTCAAATTTCAGCGGCGCCCTGTGCACCACTAAAATTTCGTGCCCTCCACCTCTCATGCTCCATTCTGCAACATTGCGGCAGCGCTTCCTGAATAAACATGACCAAACTGGTTGCGCTACCCTAAGATTACCAGACTTTTTTCAAAGAATCTGGGGACACTTTTTTTTTTGAAACGAGAAAAAAAAAAGTTATTAAAATTCTTTATTTTTTTAAAAAAGAAGTAATATCTTCTCTTCTGTGTTGCGTGGCCTTCCTCTGGGCCGTGGCCTGCTCTCTTGGAGTGTTAGCCACTGTGGAGTAGGCTTGGGTCAGGCCTGGGCTCGGCCACGTGTCCTTGCCTTCCTGGTGCTCTCCTACCTCTCCGCCTCAGTGGCGGCAGCGGCGTGGCAAGCACGGGCTGCCCTCTTTTTTCTCCTTCCTCTTTCTCTCTCTTCCTTCTCTTTCTCCTCTCCTCCTTCTCCCTGTGTCGGCTCCAGGGTTTTTACTGGCCCCAGAGTGCCGCTGGGCAGTCAGCCAGGCGCTCTCACTCCCAGATCAATTTGGATGGCGGGTGTGTGTCAGTGGTTCCCCCTGTTGACGCGCCAGGCATCCCCGGTTCCCCTTTGGAACCCTTTGCAGTCTCAGCAGCCCAGAGCCAGACTGGTAGCGCAGTTGGCTCTGGCTGGCTTCAGGAGCTGCTCACTGCTGTGGCGCTCGCCATTTTGCCTCACCGGAAGTCCCCATATGATGTGTCTTGTGCCGTTGAACCAATCACAGAACATTCATTCCCTACTAATAAATCTACATCACTTAAAATATAAATCCAGGGACATTAAATGAAATCGGGGACATTCCGGGGATGGATTTTGTCCGGGGACAGATTTGTAAATCTGGGGACTGTCCCCAGGAAACGGGGACGTCTGGTAACCATACGCTACCCTAAAACTGCCTCTGTCCCCACCTTCTGGCATGATTGCAGAGGCAGCAATGGCCTTGCCCTGCTGGGCTGGGGGAAAGTTAGAATTGCACTCTTAAAAGACTGGACCAGAGAAGGTAGTATTTAATGGAAAGCTTTGGGAGGTACAGTGGTACTTCAGGTTACATACGCTTCAGGTTACAGACTCCGCTAACCCAGAAATAGTACCTCAGGTTAAGAACTTTGCTTCAGGATGAGAACAGAAATCGTGCTCCGGCGGCGCGGCAGCAGCAGGAGGCCCCATTAGCTAAAGTGGTGCTCCAGGTTAAGAACAGTTTCAGGTTAAGAACGGACCTCCGGAACGAATTAAGTACTTAACCCGAGGTACCACTGTAGTTAAAGCACGGAAAATAACACACGTTGACAAGGAATGGTCAAAAAAATGTTTAGGCGAGGACTTAGCAGGATTTTCCAGTTGTAAGACTATATCTACACGTGTTCCGAATGGCTGTAAACATGTTTGGTACAAAAGGGCTTGGCTCTTACCTGTAGCAACAGAGCCAGCTTTTGTGCTTGGGCTACCCAGAAAGTTTGGTGGGCGTGATGGGCTTGGCACTTACTGCAGAAATCCCCAAAGACCGGTGAGAATTCCACCCCTTTCCTCATTTTGTTAGCTATCAGTTTGGCACTATTTGTACCATGATTTTAGATGTATGTATTCATTTATGTTACATTTTGAGATCATGGAGATATTATTTATTTAATAAGCAGTTCCTGGGGTGGGGGTTTCCATGGGAGATCCATTTGGACCTCTCTCTTACTGTTTCCCACCAACTGATTAAAATGTTCCTGTTCTATCAACCATTTGACTTACTGATGGCAGGAGGGTTATGTGTCTGACCGTCATTTTAGGATGTTTCCTGAATTTGCTTAGAATGTTTGCAAATTTTCTGTTTCTGTTTTCATGCTATTGTCTTTCATTTTTTCCATAAGCCAGCTTTTGATGCAAATTCATTTGAAGAGAAGCATATCTATATCTATATCTATATCTAGATCGAGATCGAGATAGATATATAGATATATAGATAGATATATAGATTTAGATGATATAGATATAGACATAGACATACTGTGTGTGTGTGTGTGTGTGTGTGTATATATATATATGGATGTATAAAATAAATAAATCAGAGCTTTTGCCCTCACAGCAACCCCTTGAAAGGTAAAGGCTGCTCAGATGCGGTACATTATTATTACTAAATTTATTGGTCGCTTTTTCTTGCCAAAGGCAGCTCAAGGCAACTTACAACTAACTGAACCCACGCCATTCAGTAAGCTTTGTAGCCAAATAGAGAGTTGAGTTCAGAGTCCAGTGCCCTAACCACTAGGCAACCACATTGATTCTGTTGACATTAGAAGTCTAGTTTGGTCTGTTTTTATTAATGAGCAAGTCTTCAGAGATGTTCATCTCCCTATAATGTCCCAGGGTATGGTCTGAAGTTATAGGAGGCTACCACGTTGGTGAAACTAAGCAGGTTTAGGTCTGGTCAGTGGTTGGGTGGGAAACTGCTTAGGAACCTCTTATGGTACAAAAAAGGCAGAATGTACCTGTAAGAAAATAGATAAAATAAAACTCCCCCTAAGATATATGACTCATAACTCTGCTCCAGAAAAAAATTAATCCTCTGCTCCAATAGAATTCCCAAACTAATGTTATATTTATTGCACTGCAGTTTGTTTATGGTTTGGCTATAAGCATAATTCTTGAACAACAGGAAGGTTATGAAATGCTTATATTAATAGCTGTATTAAGAAGACAGTGCATTGCATTTTTATGACTTAAGACATGGTGCGCTAATGCAAGCTACTTAGCATCGGAAGTATCTACGTTTATCCTCAAGTCAACGTTATGGTGGCTGCATAGAGATTCCAAATACTTAGCACCAAAGTGTCAGTTACTTGAGCAAACAGCAAGAGCTCCTGAAGCTACATTTTATGGTAGCAGGCTCCAATGGTCAAACCTGAATCGGCTGCAGTCAGGTAGAAGTGTGGATAAGGAGTCTGATTTTTAAGAGCAAAAGGGATGTGTGAGTGAGCACAGGATCTTGCCGGCACTTCCCTGCTACTTCCTTCCCTTCAGTTTCCCTGCTGACATAATTCGTCCCTCAACTGAGCTCCCAATTCCAATAGTGAGCCCTACCGGGATAAAAGCACCTGTGGGAGAGTAGCTGAGGGGAGATAAATACTGGACAGGAAAGGACCAACCTGTGTTACGGCATGTGGTTAGCCTGGATAATATTATTATTATTATTAATAATAATAATAATAATAATAACAATAATATTTTTATTTATACCCCAGCCAAGACCGGGCTCAGGGTGGCTAACAACCAATAATAAAAACAAGTTGATTAAAATACAATTTAAAAGATTAAGATACAACATTAAAACATCAGGATGCAGCCTCTTCACAGGAGGAGAAAGGAAAAAGAAAGAGGGGGAGGGAATCAAACTGATTCTAAGCCCAAAGGCCAGGTGGAACAACTCTGTCTTACAGGCCCTGCGGAAAGAAATCAGATCCCGCAGGGCCCTGGTCTCATGAGACAGAGCGTTGCACCAGGCTGGAGCCAATGTTGAAAAGGCCCTGGCTCTGGTTGAGGCTAATCTAATTTATCAGGACCCATGAACAAGGCCAGTTTGTGCAGAGAATTCCATTGAAAACGGGAACAGGAGTAGAAATGGCTTCTTTGTTCTAGGTCTGGAACCATAATCAATTCAGCGAATACCATCGATATAGCCATTTCCGACCTTGGGAGGAGAGGGGGTTGCGGGTTACCCCCTCCCACACACGCGGGGGCTGGCCTTTTGCCCCCGCGAGACTCAGGGAATCCCCGGGCGTGCCTTTAACCCGGCCCGCCAATCGGCGGGCTGGGGAGGCGTGGCCTAGCCTACTTAAGGCCAGGCACGCCCGGGGACCGCCCTCTTTCCCCTCGCCAGCTGAGCGGTTTTCCCATCCCACCCACCCTTAGGCTTAGCTAGCTATGACCTTGCTATGGACTCCGGTTGGTCGCCGCAAGGGGCCTGGTAGGAATTTTTCCAATTTGGCGCACTGTCAGCCTTTTGGTTTTTTCGCCTACCTCGTAGCAATCGTCACAACTTCAGTGGTATTTGGCGGTTAGGCATTGGCAGGGGTTTATTGTTATGCAAATGAATGGGGGGGGAGGAAGCGCCATCACCTTCCCCCAAGGAAAGGGTAGTCTAGTAGAGGACTCCGGGGGGCGTTGCCTTGTCCGAAACCTAGGGAGGTAAGGGCCTCCGGCACGCCCCAGAGCGGTGACACCCGTGGGATCCTAGTTGGCGTACTTCAACAGGACTCCCACGGTTTGTGGTTAACCCTTCCCGGTCTACATGCCGGGTAGTTGATAGGAGCCAATGCCTAAGGCCAATACCTTTCAATTCTGTAATCAATAAAGTTGTGGCCTTTTTATGCCCATTAACCTTAAATAATGTGTCCGGTATCTTCATTTCACATGGGGGAGGAGACTTGCCACGCAATCACTGTTGTTGCTGTTTTCAGCCCGCAAATGGCATGAAATTAGTGGTGTTTCCCTCCCTCCAATTCAGACTGCATTTCCTTTACATTGACATAAATGGGATGTCGTGCATTATATCAGGGTAGGTTTATGTGCTGGCATTAGAGTTCTTCAGGAAGCTTAATTTTGATCATGTCGCTTAATCAGGAAAAGAGAAACAAATCTCAGGATAATTTTAGTATCTTTAAATCTTGGAAGGAAAACATTTTGGTGGAATTATTAGCTGCAATGAATATCCCTATGAGTTGACAATTACCTAATGCATTAAGTTCTCTCCCTCACTCTTCCCTGAGAGTATTTGTGATCAGCGGTTCCTTTCTTGCAAAAGTAACTAGTCCAATTTTTTTGTTTCTTTGCTTTTCTCACAGAGGAAGAGACCTAGATGACCTCATTGCTGTAAATAACACTGCTCAGAAAAACAAAAGGCAATTCTTTTAAATTTTATCTCTCCTGCACTTTAGAAAATCTGTTACCTGTGGCTTGAGTTAAAAATGTAGGGAGGGTTTGTAGCCAACTAAGTTCTCCTCAGAGTATGAGTGGAATGAACAGACCTAAGTTAGTCGTGGCCATTAATTTCAGTGGGTCTACCCTTGAGTAGAACTAACATTGGCTACATCCCACATATGTGTAGCTGTGAGCACATGGTTTCCTTGCCCATGCAGCACTACCTCTGTATCAAATGCATGTCCAGAATTTTCCCTCCCTCCATGGGAGGGAACCTAGAAAAGGATAGCCTGGGAGGAGCAGGAAATGAGGCCTAGAAGATGGCAGTGATTGGAGACCAGGAGGATAGAAGCATGTGGGGTCCTGCAAGTCAGGAAAGAGTTATGTGTGCATCATTGTGAACATGAAGCTCTGGAGTGGAGCACTCCTTCCTGTGAAGTCTGCAGGATGAGGGCAGTAGGCTGCTATGCTCCAAACATTTAACTAAGCAAGCCTCTTCAAAAATGAATAAATGACTGATACATGGAATTAGGGCTTGGTGAACTGTAGGTGTGGTTAGCAGGATGGTCGTAAGCACACGTACTTTCTAAGAAGTTACTGCAATAATGTGTAAGGGCTTGGGACCAAGTCCTATTAGATACAGTAGGCTTTATGTCAGGATAAATAATCACAGGATCAGCTTATGGGACATGAAGTCAAAGGTCTTGATATGTAATGAAGGGGCCATATTTCTTCACAGCAGATAATGCTTCATACTTTTGGTCTGGTGCTTGAATCTGATATAAAAATTAAAACAGATCCTGCCTCACAGAAATCATTGATGACTTGATAAAGTAACATTTGTGTTTGCATTTTTTTAAACGTCCAGTAAAACGTCCAGTATTTTGTGGTCATCAGGCTCTGCTCTTTATCTTTGACAGAAGCCAAGAACTAGATGATCTCATTGTAGTAAAATCCTCTCCTAAGGATCAAAACAAAAAGAGGTGAGTCTTAAATCCATAGCTGTCAAGTGTCCCTTATTTGAAGGGACAGTCCCTTATTCCAGCGCCATGTCCTGCTGCCGTCCCTTATTGATGGATGTCCCTTAAATGTCCCTTAAATGATGTCCCTTAAATTTCAAAGGAAGCAGTTCCTCTCCCTCCCTCCCTCCCTGCCAGCCAGGGAAGAGGGAGGCACCAACTGTGTTGCTTGGCTGTGTTGCTCACCCAATAAGAAGTCTAAGAACGACTGGGGGGTGGAGCTTGCATGCCTTGTGTGTGACTAGCTAATGCAAGCTGAGGGGTTTTTTGAATGCTGGACGCCATTTTGTTGCATGTGCTGCTGCAAACTTTGCAGTGCAAAGCCAGGCCGGGGAGCCATCTTAAGTTGAGGCTGCATAGGCCTTGTGGTGCATGTGATTCAGATTCTATTCAGTTGAACCTCTGGTTACAAAGTTGGTTGGACAGTGTTCTCGAAGCTACCAGCATGAGTTTGACCAGACTGCAGGAGGACAGGAAGACTAGAGTACCTGGAACAGGTGAGGCTGCAGGTCCCTTATTTTGGCTGCTGGTCCCTTATTTTCAAATCTGTAAGTTGACAGCTATGCTTAAATCTTAGTTCTTATAACCATGGCAGTCCTGTAGAGGTTAATTCATGTTACTTGTTTATTAATTGAGAGGACTTGTTTATTGTGCATTTGTTCTGATTTGTTTGTGGGGAGGTCAGATGAAGCGTCAAGCCAATGACATCCCACACTTTCCATTTCCTCGCCAGTATGACTTGGTATGAGTATACAATGTTGCCTTTCCCCCTTCCTTTTCCCCTTCTCCATTCACCACTGCAGATGCTTCTCTGGGGTCTGGAAAACCCCTTAGGCTGCTGGCTGTTTTTTAAAAACATGAAGCCTTTGGTGGAATGGTGGCAGGGGTGAAACCTCTCTAACTTCAGAGTCAGCTCAAGCAAGAGTAGGACTGCAGCCAAAGATTGTATGTGAAGAATGAGCTCCGTTCTCTGCTCTCAGATCAGCCTCATTGCTTTAGATTGGAAGAACAGCGGAGAGGCCCTCTCTCAGGCTACATGTTCTGCATATAAAACAGTGCTTGGCACTGATGGCTATTCATTTAGCAGAGCTTAAGGCTCTGGCACAAAAACAACAGGCATTCAAAATAAAGGCAGAGTAGCCAGTGTTTGATGAATGCATTCCCTCTGAGAGTTTTCCCTCTTAAGTTCCCACCCTCCTCTTTCCCCTTTTAATATTTTAAATCCCCCTCCTTCGCTACATGCATAGTAGAAGAATAGAGAAATGGTGGGGAAGATAAATCATGGCTAGACTTCTTTTTCTTACTCCAACCTTGTCCTCCACAGGGCACCAGAGCAGGACCATGAATCTGCCAGTATTCCAGGTGGTCCGTCAGAAATGAACCATTTATACCAGGACACAAGAGGATCCAGGTACAGTATTCTTAAGCCAATAAATGGAGTGTTTTTCCTTTTTCCCCAGCTGCAAAAGGCTATCTCTCCTATAAACCCCTATCAAGGAAAATGTGTTAGAAGAAATTCAGCTTTCCCAGTCCAGCAAGTCTTTCTGAGTACAGGTGGGGAAGTTCAATGTGGGTAACACACACACATAGCTTTGCCCGTCTGTAAATCTCAGGGAAGAGAAGCGTTCTGCATGTACAAACCACCCCCTTTATTTAAAAGAATTGTTTGGGCAGGCATCGGAGAACAAACTGCTTCTCTCAGAAGCTCCCTTTCCCATAGTTCTTTCTGGCCACAGTATGAAGTGTTACCGTCCATTCTACCACCTTGGAACTCTGTATTCTTGCTTTGTTCCAATGAGTTTAGGATTGTATTCGCCCGTGATCCTACACAGAATTGTGATTAAAAAAACCCCAACAACTTCTCTCCATCAGGTAAAACCTGAAACGGGAACAGCTTTCTAAACAAATATGTGTGCCCTGTGTTCAGTTACCATTTGTTAAACATCTGTCCGTATCAATCCAGTGTTTCAAAAATGTGGTCAAGACCAGGGCCTTAACAGTGAACAATGGAACCTGTAGTATTTTGCAGACAAATGGAAATGCAGTTCTTTACACCATGCAGTGTTAATTATGGAATTTGCTACCCAAGCTATGGTGATGTCCAGCAAGTTTAAAGGCTGAGGCAATGGCAACTAGTCACAGTGGTTATAAGCTACCCCCCCAGCAATAGGGGCAGCCTGCCTCCAAACCCCAGTTGCTGAAAATAATGCCAGGAGAGAGATATTGTGTCCCTGTCCAACTAAATCAGGTTGGGCACTGTGAACCAGGGTGCTGGAACAAGACAGGCCTCTGGCTTGATGCATCAGGGATCTCTTGTTCTGTTCTTATGACATTGCTTTTTCTTACCGCTTTTGTATGTTTATTTTTAGAGAATGAAATTCTCCTCATTTTTTGTATGTGTTTCAGCTGTATTGCCTCAAGCAGTTACTCAAGTCCAAAGGACACAATTGTGTACACAAGGACATATGAGAATAGGTACCTGAAAAATACATGTTGTATTTTTCCAGAAATACTTCCTCGTGTACTAATTCCAAAAATAACAGTTTAAACATGATTTGTTTAAACACAAGCAATGTTATTTTCCCCCACCCCCAGCTATGGCATGGCTAATATTCTGGTTTCTTGAATGCATAGAATGAATGATAATCTAATACAATATATGGTTTTATGTCATCCCAGAATAAAATGTGAAATTAAATGCAAGTGATAAGGGATTAAAACAAAATGGCTGGATATATATTACCAGACTATAGCCACAGTACAATACACAGCTCAGCTCAGCTCATTGATTCCTATAGAGGTTTAGCATGCCTAATGCTGGGATCTATGTGGAAATAGAGAGAGAAGGTATACATGCATGTAAACACCAGATAATAGTTAGGATTTATGGAGGAAGACATGCATTGACCTACAAAGATGAATGCAGTCATGTTTGTTGAACCCATCAGGGGTATCATAAATCTCCTGGTTTTGCTGGCCTAGCTGGGACTGCAAACATGTAAACAATGATTGCAGCATTTCTATTGACTCTTTTCTGGCTCTGCAATAAATTTCTGAGAGTCATAAATGAACAGTGTTGCAAAACATAAAATAGCACATTTTTATGTTTTCTTATTTCACCTTGTGCCTTATCTGTCTTCATTCTGCTGAATGGTTTCACATATGACATCTCTATCTGACACTATTGTGTGCTTTTCTGTTATTTTAGAAATCCATTACTTCTAAAATATCAAGTGCTTAAGCATGCTCTTAAGATATAAGCCCCTTGGGGGCAAAATCCTCATTCTGCATGAGCCCTGCTGAATAATGGGAGCCATGCAAAAGCAAGTTTTGTGCCCTTTTCGTATAATGCAATACAAGTCTCATCTTGCCCTCCTCCCCCAACTGTTCTTTTAAAACTGTTTCTTGTATATCTGTATATTTTTGAAGTCTGCCCTCAAGTCTCTGTGGATGGCTTTGATGTTGATTGATGATACACTCTCTTTGTCAGAGTGCAAACTTGAAAAGTGTTTTTTTTTAAAAAAACAACAACCCTATTGTTCATCACTCGGCTCATGTTCCTTCTATCACAGCAGATTTCCCCATGATGCTTATGAAGACAACATCCCTGGAAAATCTATCAAAACTGTTTACTCTACTTCTGATAGGTGGGTATATATACTGAACACTGTAGAATGAAGAAATATAGAGGAAGAAAGCAAAGAGAGAAACATCTATCTATCTATCTATCTATATCTATCTATCTATCTATCATCTATCATCTATTATTTGCTTTTCTGCTGCAGTTCTTCATTAGTAGATCCACATTAGTACAACTGTTGCGTTCAAAAAAGAATAAGAAAGAAAACTTCTTTTCATATACTTCCCTTCCACTCCTTCCCAAGTTTCCTCTCTGTTCCCAACCTATCCACATTGTCTTGTTCTAAATTTTCCTCTCTCCTTCTCTTTATCTCATGTTATAACTTACGCTGCTGAATTATACTCATCCCACTAGGTTCATTATCTTACTATAATACTTTTTCATATATTCTATAGATAACATCCAATCCTCTAAGTTCTTTAAAATCTCTGTTTCTTATTCTATTAGTCATATCCGCTAGTTCCACATATTCCAGCAGTTTATGATGCTACTGCTCCTTGGAACTGCGTCTGTTCTCCACTTTTGTGCAAGTAAAATCCACATGGCCGCAGTTGCAATAGACTCACTTGCTTCTTCTTCTTTTGAGACTTCTATCGATATTATACCCAGAAGATAAGCTTCTGGGTTTTTCGTAAAGGATCTTTTAAACATTTTTTCCAGTTCGTTATGGATTAATTCCCAGTAGTCTTTAATAACCCTACAAGGCCACCACATGTGGTAGAATGTTCCTACTGTCTCTTTACATCTAAGTGAGAAACATCTTGTCCGTTTTGCCCCATACCCAAGTTTTTACACTTATTACTTTAAAATGTTGTCTTATTTTATTGTTGTTAGCCGCCCTGAGCCCGGCTTCGGCTGGGGATGGCGGGATATAAATAAAAATTTATTATTATTATTATTATTATTACCTGAAAGCTTTTCCCGTTCACATGTCCACATTCTTCACTCGAATTCTCTACACTGTATGCTAGATTGCTAGCAGTAGAGTGGGTGAATTGATTTCACTGAAAAGGTATGACTACTAAGATGATGTCAGTGAATATGAAAATTTGTCTGTAGTGTTAGATTTGTGTCAGTCCATTCATACATTTAAGTTGTCGCTTGATGTTACTGCACCGCAGCTACCATTATCCCTAAACCATGGACCATGCTAGCTGGGGCTGATGGGTCAGATTCCATCAATATCTGGAGGTCCACAGGTTCCCCATACCTGCCTTGGGAGATTCACTGTTTAGCAACAGCTCTTCCAAGTGATCTGTTTATCTGTGCTTTGGCTACCTTCCTGAATGAATGAGAGCTGTGCAAGAGCTTAGCAGTGCAGCTATGCAGCTCCCCTTCATGGGCTTGCCCAGGTGACTTGTGCCTTATGCCTTCAGACAACCCAATCTTGAAACCAGTTCTAGCCTGCTCTTTGCACATCGAGCCATGGTGAGAAGTTCACAACTTCACGCAGGCATGGAAAAGTGAGAATATTTGCACAGTGAAACCTTCCAGTACTGTAGTATTCACTCAATGAATCCTGTTCTTATACAGGGCCGTTATTGAAAAAGAAATGTGCACTTACTGCCGGAAGCCCTTGGGCACAGACACAAAGATGATTCTTGATGCCTTGCAGATTTGCTGTCATGCAACTTGCTTCAAGGTAGGAACATGTCTTTCACCCAACTGTCGTTAAATATGCATGGATTTGTAGTATGACGATTGTGAATTTTGATCAAAGCACCGGGTTTTAAATCAAATTAGAGAGCAACCCTAAGGTCCCTGGAAGGGCATCCCAAGGATGATAGGATAGGGCAGATCTCCCTCTTTGTCTCATGGAAAGGGAGGTCCACGGGTGGAAATATTCACTGCTCTTGCTGCTCTGCTATTGGTACTCAATGGAGTCATCATGGGACAGATTGGAGGAAGCACCCATAACAGCGGAGGGAGTATACTAGCCCTGAAGCTGCTACACTGATTTTCCTTCTGTAGAACCAAGTTATAAGAAAATGTAGCATCGGTGTGCAGTGAGGAAGGGGAAAAAACATGGGGATATGGCATTTAAACAGATCCTGCATTCTCCACATGACAGCCAAAGAATAAAGAAAACTATATTTGTACAGGGCGAAAACCCTGAGGCTGAATTTCTCTGAGATCTTAAGTTCAGTTGTACTGAAATGTTAGTGAGTCTTCCATGTTTTGCACACCATAACGTATATTAAAGATGACTCGCTATCAGGCATTTTCATAACACGGCTGCTGATTAGCTACTGGACTGGATTCAAGGTCTTGGTGTACAAAGCCTTGCAAAACTTTGGGAACAAGATGCCTAAAAGATTGCATCATTTCCTGCATGCCCAGCTGGTCACTGTGCTCCGCAGGCAAACACATCCTGCAGATGCCACCTTGTCAGGAGGTGTGTCCTGCACAATGCTGAAGCTGGGCAGCACCTGCCCTTTGGAACTCCTTCCCACTTCATATCAGGCAGGCACCTTCTCTGTTGTCTTTTTGGTACCAGCTAAAGGCGCTCACACTTTTCCAACAAGCTTTCTAAAGCTTTTATCCCAGTTGGTATCTGACTCAGAATTGATGAAATAAATAATAACAACTAAAGGTTTTTGTTTAACTCTGTGTGTTCCTAGTGCGAAATCTGCAAAGCACCTTTGGAAAACGTGAAGGCGGGAGATAGCATTTGGATTTACAAGAATACGGTGCATTGTGAACCATGCTATTCCAGAGTTAAATGTAAGTTGTACTGGAGGGCACCTGCTTGAAGGTTCAGTTGTTAACAACAACCAGGGAGGGGTGGGGTTCAAAGTACCTCTGAAACACTTCAGTTCAGTTCCTGTTTATCGTGCTGTAGATTGCAGGATTTGGTGAATGCAGAAGTCCAACATACATTTATTGAATGTCCAAATATATGTTTCCCTGCTTGATATTCACAACACCGGTAGGGAGAAAATTCAGTTCAGTTTGCGTGTAAAGAGAAATATATCAAACTCATGCTTTCTGAAACAACACGCAAACCGAGACACAGTTACCCTTCTAAATTCACACTTATCCAAATTTTGTGATACCGTTCTCTAACCAAACAGTGTTTACAAAATGCATATATTAGGTAAAAATGCACATTAAAATGAATGCATTAGTTAAGATAATATAGTAACATGCATTATTTTAGGGGGAATGGCTTGCAAAATTTGGGTACATTAGTCACAACTGTGCAAAAATGTGTGGATTAGGAGAAATTCCCAGTAAAATGCTGGTAAAATGTCATGATAATTTTAAAGTGCAAACTGCTGAACTGAATTTAAGATTGGGAAAATGATAAACTGAGAGATCTGAAACTGAGAGATCCTTTCATCCCTGAACTTCAGTGAATGTTAAGAATCACATTTAAAAGGCAATCGGTATCTGGAATACCTCAAATAATATGGAGCTGAAATAGCTCTGTGTTTAGAGAAACTTAACACATTGGTCTGAAATGGTTGACTTGATAAGGCTGTGCACATTTTCAGTTTCTAATGGGCATTTTCTTTCCCTTACAGCATCATGGGCCTACTAATTTTGACTGAAGACAGTTCAGGTCGATGGATCAGCTGCATGCGTTTATCTTTGAAAATCATATGCTTTTTTAGGATGAGTAAAGAACTCCAAGAATAATAAAAAAGGTAGACATTTGAAGATGTGAAAAATGAAACTATAACACTACTTCTAAAAAGAAGGAAGCTCATGGTGGCTTCTGCCTAGAATATGTGTGTGTGCATTATCAGTAAGTAAACAACGTCTAAGACTGCAGTCCTCTGTCTGCTTACTTAGGAATGAGTCTCACTGAAAACAGTACAGCTTATTTTTCTGAGTAAACACTCATAGGATTGTAGTGAAAGTGTATCTTGGCTATTCTTGACCACTGGTTCCTGTTCATTCTGAAACAATTCACACACCCGTGCTTATAATCCGAATACTTGTGTCTGTAAATGATTCATTATAGATCTAAGACAACATCTCAGCTCAGTGGGTCCAGTCCAGATAACTTGAGTTGTGTTTTAAGTCCCATGGGAATCAGTGGGTCAGAACCGAAATCATGAGACAGTTACCACATAAGGGCTTCCTCCCTTTCATCATTTTACTGCTATACTGGAAATAAGAGGAGCAGCACTAGGTGAGGCAGAAGGTACAATATTGTTTGGGTATCTGTGTGTGAGTGGCACTCTTTCAATTGTGTCCAAAGCCTGCTGCCAAAACCAACCATCTTATTCGGCCTAATGGCCACATGGACAGGTCTGCATGTTGACCTTCTGCAGTTCCCAGGCAATTAAAAGAAAAGTAAATAAAGCAATGATGGATTGATCATGGGACAGATTGGGGGCATCCACAGAATTCTACCATGCAACCACATCCTCTCCCCAGATACACAGAGGAGGAGACAGTGGTCATGTCAACACAGTCTGCAGCATCACAAGCTAGATCAGGGGTTAGTAAACTATTTTCTTTCCAGGGCCACAGTTGCTCAGAGGTAATCTGTCAGGGGGCGGGGGGAGGTCACATTCCTGCAGGGAGCATGGACAGAACCAATGATGGGCAGAGAGAGACAAAAATGTCCTGGGTTAACTAATCAAGAATAAAGACTGCTTTGCTTCTGTGGCTGTCTCAGAATTCCCAATCCTATTCCGCTCTACTAAGAAGTAAGCTCCACTGAGTTTGAGGGGGTTACTTTCAAATGAGTACAGAATTATTAATTATTAATTATTATTATTATTATTCAACACAGTAATTGATACAGCTCCTATTCTGGAAAGCAAGTGAAAGTAATTCCTTTTTGACATGGGTGCCCTATGCAAACCCATGGCAGCAGGGAAGGGGAGGTCTTTTCCTTAAGCCATACAACCAGGACAAACATTCTTTTAAGGCATCAATTTGTTCTTATCAAATTATTTTCCCCTTCCAATTGTACTGAACCTGCAACGAAAGGAAGCAGGAGGAAACACTTTTTAAAAAAAAATCAGGGAAACAAACAGGAAGGCGGTCTAATGGGATGGCAGAAAGGGGTCGATTTCAGGAAGTGATGGAGTGCACAAAATGAGGTTGAGGGTTGTAGCTTGCTCACCCGTGGTATAGAGGTCTTCCGGTAATCACTGGGCTGAGTAGGCAATGAATGAGTTATGCTTTAGGCAGGACCTCTGCATGGAGTAGTATGGCAGCTGAAATAAATGCTAATGTGAGCTAAGGTGGTGATTGTGAGAGAAGCAGCAGCAGGGACTGGACACCCTGGTGGATACATACATATATTTGGCTTGGAAAGTTTCAGCCCATCTCCATTAAAATCTACTGCAGATACAATGATCATGCAAACACTCATCTTCCACATATGAGAGATCAATATTCTAAGGATTGGGACTCAGCTTGCACTGTGTTTTATTTAAAACTCATGGATTTACAATTGTATAGAATTGTAAACATGAATTCTTTCCTCTCTTTTGTCAATCTTAGTACATGCAAACAGCTTAACTTCACTAGTGATAAAGAGTAGAGAAAGTTCGCTGTTATGTAGAACTTATTAAACTAAAGATATAAAAGATTTTTAAAAATAAGATCCTGGTTGAATCCAGACATTCTGAGATAAACCATGGTTGTGATTAGAACAAAGGAGACTGTATGCTCTTGCTTCCATTTTTGATTAAGTGCAGCTTGTTTCATGAGAACCAGACAAATTGCCATGAACCTTAACTATTGTTTGTTTGAAACAAGCCAAATTAATAGCATGGGCTATGGAACTAGCTTTCCTTCACAGGCCATAGTTAAAATTAACCAAAGTTTAGGGTTTGGACAGAATGCTAAACCCTGGTGGTTCCAAAAATGGAAGTAAAGTTTTCCAGTTTCTCCATGATTGTTCTGGGGGTGGAAGTGTGTGAGCTTGAGGTTTATTGTGATGCAGCCATTAAAATTACCATTTAGTGCATAGTAAAGTCTATTTGTTCATATACAATCCTAAAAATAATCCACATAGAATAGTGTTTCAGTGACATTGGAAAAAGAAGTGGTTGTACAGTTATTTTATTTGTTACTTGTCTCTCATATCAATGTTGTTTGAAATTGATTTCCCCCCGCCTGAATCTTTCCAATAAAGATTACTAAAGATCAAGTGTGACTAGGGAATAATACATTTTTCAAAGGAAGCGCCGAATTTCAAAGTATGTACATAACAGACTGCTCTGGGGAGATTTATCAGCAGTGGGGAAGGAGGAAAGCCAATTAGAAGCTCTTTTCAAAGTGAAATATAATTCCACAAGGATGGGTAAAAATAGTCAGAATACCGAAAACCACACCAGAAGGTGATATTTTATTATATGTACTTTGCTGAACACAGTCTACCAGGCATGCATTGTGTTCTGTCAGGCAGAGATACCTTTTCAGAGATTTCCCTGCCTCTCTATTTAAGAAATGTTGTCATTCCTCAGGACCACAGCCATTTCTGGACAACTTAGGCCACAGCAGGGCTGCATTGCTGGCCTGTCCCCAGCACTTCACTGAACTCAAACACTGATGTCCACAGACAATGTATGGAAACCCCATGCATTCAAATCTCAATGCCTGTAGACTTTCCATGCAAGCTGGAAATCTGTGCCACTGGAGTTCTAGTTATTGTGGAAGACTATGCATGCTCCCTGCCCAGTGTGTAGATGTCAGGGAGAGCAGCCCCTTCAATGTGTGTAGCTTCTTACATGCAATTTACACAAGCACCTTTCCTAACTGATTCTACGTTGCACGGCTTCTAAGCATGGCTAATTGGTTACGTCAAAATCACATACTGTGTAGGACCTAACACACTGTAAGCCTTTCTCCCCCTAGCAATAAAAATCTCTCTCTAAAGCCTGATCTCAACTGGATGACACTTTATTTTGGCATCCTTGGTGAATGTAGGATTTGGAGGAGAGCTGCAGCCAGTGTTTTCACTAGGCCATTGAGAAAGAACGTGAGCTCTTTTGCCCTTCGAGTGATTCAAAAATTAAAGATGTTTGGGAGCATCTGTTCTGCAAGGTTTTGATCAAAGACCATCGACACCATAAGCCGGCTATGGCTTGTTTTTCCACAAGAACACAGCAAGGCATGAACAATAAGGGCTGGTTCACACTTACGAATCCTTGCTAAGCAGCTGTGGTAACTGCACCATGTTGTGTTTTATTGCTCTTATTATGGGTTATCTAATAACTGAGCCATGAAATAAAGGATGCTTTAATGGATTCTGGAATGTATAACATTATAGGATGGGATAGTGATACACAATCTCTTATTTAAAACAAAAACAAAAAAATGGGGGTGTATCATTTCAATGCTGATGTAAAAAAAACCCCACAACCCAGGAGTTCTTTTTACATCTGTTTTACATATCACTTGCCTTGAGGCTTTCATTTTTCTTTGGATGTTTTTATGATGGAGTCCTCAAAGGAATGGTTTGCTGGCAGCTGTTTTAACGAATGGTTTTTCTTCAATAACAGATTAAATTAGCCACATTGAAGAATGCTCTCATAAATTATAGGGATATCTGTGACTCATCAAGTCCATTTTCCCATTCACATAATGAAACTACTTCTTTATTTTACTAATCAAGGCACAATTCCTAAAGGAAAGGAATCAATCAGAACAGAAAAAAAGGCCATTCATTTTGCCACTCTCTCCCCTGCCTGGGTTTTTCCTGTGTGGAGAGAGGATGGTCCTAACTTTAAAAAAGCAGAGCACGGTTCTACACTACTAAAGCATTCATTTGAGAAGCTGGTGTTGGTGATGAAGTTATTCTATATGCTAGGTTTCATGTGTTGCATGTTTGGCCCATTGTGGCATTTTGTGCTTCGTACGTTGGGTGTGTCTGTCTTTATTCCACTTGCTTTGGAAGAGCTCAGGCTGGTATATGTCAGACTAAACCAAATTCTGTCCTCTCACAAATCCAGTGAGGCAGTAGATGCTGAGAAACAGTGACTAGCTAAGGTCACCCAGTGAGCTTCACACCCTGACTGAGGCCAAGAGACCTGAGGCAGAACAAGATGTTGTTTTGCCAAATGAGCCCAAATAGTTCTTTTGGATTTGGGGCAATAACGCCTCTAGCGGAAAGAAGTTCAGTGCTTTTATTAAGTAGCAGGCTTGAATACATAATAAAAAGCAGTGGAGCAGTCGTTAAGCAGAATAACATAGCACAAGCAAGATAGATTACTTCTCCCTCCTGTTATGTCAAAAGGTCAGGCCCCATCAGGGAACTGTGTATACCTTAGACCAAATGCCTCACACCTGTTCCATAAGGTATTGGGAGGCTGTGAAGGATGTTACATCACCTGCCAGGTGTAATAGGCTAATAGGGGCCAGCATGGTTAATAAATTCTGCAGCTGTGCTACTTCTGGCAGGCATATCAGCCTTCAGCGCCCATACTGCCAGCACTTACTCCTGAAGCTCAAACAGCCAATCAAGACAATAAAGCAAACCAACTCACTGAGGAAACAAACCGTCATTAAAGGGACATTATGGAGTTATATTGTCAAATCCCAAACTACCCATTAAGCAACACATAAGTGTCCATAATGATAGATACATTCGCAATAATCGAATAGCAAGAATGCAAGATTATGCATTATTTAAATATGGCGTAACATACGGGTTGGTTTTATTACGGACATGGTAATAATAAATAAATATTGAAATAATGAGAACATTTGAGTCCCGCCATTGCCACCACACCTCTCAGGATATGCTGAATAGATTCTTTTGCCCTATGAGAACTGATCCCAGATAGGATAGAAAAGGAAAAGACTAGACGGTGAATGCATACAAAGGTCCAGCTATGGGCAATCTGAACTCATTGGATAACTTTGGCTCATGGGTTGAAGGTTCCCCAACCATGAGGTAGATGTGAAATAGCACAGAAGACAATATTTGGTCCTTCTGTATTGCATAGCATAAATGCCATGGCGCAGAGCTCTTGCACGTCTTCTGGTATTTGCTACCACAAAAGTTGTGTGGGTATTTTCCTTCTGGGTTGAGCCAAAGTTATCCAGCAAGTTAGGATTGCCCATAGCTTCACATTTGTATGCTGCATGGGTGCTTTCTATACTCCCAGTCGCTAACCTAGACAGTCCAGAAAAATACCTTGGCCCATGATATCAAAAACCACTGAGATGCCCAGGGGAATCAGAAAGGTCACCATGGTTCTCCTTTTTCTCCCAGCGCAGGTTGTCCATCAGGACACCCAATGTAGTTTCAGGACTAAACCCAGGCCAGATGCCAGACTGAAATGGATCCACATAATGTGTCCTTCAAGAGTGTTTGGGAACTTTTAACCAAAATGTGGAGAGTTGAGACTAGCCAGCAATTAGAACAATTTTCAGGTTTTCAGAGAATTTTTGGGGGAGTGGTCCAAGCAGCTGGGACCATCTTATCTCTTAAAGAGGCATTAGTAACTTCCAGACCTATATGGACATCTTCCCCCAGCAAAGAATGACTAAACGTGCACTTTATGGACATGATTTGATTGATTGATTGATTGATTGATTGATTTTTCCGCCCTTCGCCGTAAGGTCCCAGGGTCTGTTACAGGATTAAAAACAGTATCTTGATCCACTGAACCCAAACATGATGCCTTCTGAGTAGCAGCCAGCAACTTAGTTGCAACAAAACTGGCTTTCAGACTGAGGTGGAGGCGTGCAATTTTATCTGCAAAGTATTGTACTGTGAAAATAAATTACAACATGCTGTCCACTGAGTCTGGATGACCCGGACTTCATAACCCTCAGGACAACTCCAATGAACAGTTCTGAGTAAATTGCAATCGCGGTGCAAAACTATTCATTTATAACAAAGATACATTCTGTTGAGTTAGCTCTATAGAAATCAAATCCATTATTTGATTTATTGTACATTTTGTGTATTTTTAAACAAAAAAGCATTTTGTAAATGCAATTTAATTACCATCCTAACCATGTGCATTCTATTCCCAATGTTAGCATTTTGCTCATGAAAACACAGTCTTAGAATATGAAACTCTTATCTTTCCAGTGTTTCTTTGTCTACAGTGCATCTACAGTGGAATCATTGCATGTTAATACATATGAATTAAAAGGACCTCTTCCCTCCAAATGATTGGGTATAGAAAGCACACGTGCAGCTTCCCTTTAGGTTATCAGTCATTTAAAACAATCAACCTATATTGGTGATTTGTGTTTCAGCAATGTTATATTTGCATAATTACAACACTGAAATTAGCAGTTTCAGCTTCTAATTATATGGTTTGTTATCTTTTCTCCCCCTTTTTGAAGGAACGTAATTCTGGGAGCTTCCTAATTCAGCAATGGATATAAGCCTACATTTTTGTGGTGCATTTGGATCAATAGTTTTTAGTACTGTTTCTCAAGGCCATCCAGTCCAGGCATGGGGCACCTTAGGCCTTCATGATGTTGCTGAACAACAACTCCCTTCAGCCCCACCAAGCATGGCCAGGGGTGATGGGTACTGTAGTTTAGCAGCATATTGAGGGCCAAAGCTTCCATACGTCTGAGTAAGTCTTGTCCCAGAGACTAAGCAAAGAAAACCACAACATCCCAGCTTTCCATAGTTTTATGCAAGTATACCTTGCTACCAAATGATTGTTAGAAACACCTGTGAATGGGATAATTTCTGAACTCTGATTTTACTGTGGGTTGTATCCAGACTAAAGGCACAATCCTATAATGTCTACTCAGAAGTATGTGCCTTTGAGAGTAAGATTGCGCTTGTTCTCAGGTAAGGTTGTACAGGATTGCAGCCTAAGTAACAGTTCATTCCAGCTGAAATCAGTGGGATGAGTTAGTCACAGCTATCATATTTCACCGGAAACGACGTGCAAATCCTAGACACGGCTACTCATAAAGTCATTGAGCTCAGCTGGGGCTTACTCCCAGGTGGCAAGTGGGCATAAGCTAGCCAAGCAGATTCACTGGAATCAATGAATTTCATTGGGTCCTGCTCTGTAGATAACTAGCACTGGATATCAACCAAAGTTGCAACCTAATCTAAACTTTTGGGTCACTTTGCTTTTGCAGAGACCTTGCTTCTGCACTTTCAGCATACAGACATTAAGCACAGGCTGCTTCCCCCATCACTTGATCTCCATGCTAGGAACCACTTTGCCTGTTCTCAACATCCGAATACCAGGCTGCGGTGAGCAGCACAAAGATTGCTGTTGGCAGCAAGGTGGCAGGGAGAGTTGCCAACCTTCCACATCAAGGGCACCTACTGTGTAGTAGGAAGCTGATCACAATGCACACAGAGCCCAGTTACTGCTCCATTCAGTTGCCAGAGAGCATGGTGCGCTGCTTGGCTAGAGTTGCACAACCGACACCCCGTCCTGCTTTAATGCCATTTCCAAACAGTGGCTCAGCGTATGAGCAGCCTTCTTGCCTCACATGCATTCAGGAGGCTCACAGGTCCGCTGAAAAGCAGGGACAATGCCAAGGGTTAGCCAGGGCTTGCAATCCCCACCGCACAAAATTTACTTCCACCCCATCTGTTTCCCTGAGATTTCAGCCACAGCCCATTACCCTCCTGCACAGCATGGGTTAAACAATCACTAATAATAACCAAGTGTTTTTAGATAATCCAGTTTGATTCAGTGTTGGTCAGGTACCTCATATTTTATGAATGTATTAAAGCTCTTTGATGTTTCAATTATTTTATCGCTTAATGTGTTTGCCACCCTGGGCTCCTTTGGGTGGGGGCAGACTTTGGTAACATGGCACCTTGAGAGAGGGCAAAATTTGTCCTCCCCCCCTCAATATTATTATTTTTACTATTATTATTTATTGAATTTATATACCGCCCTATACCCTTGGTTTCACAATGATTCCTTTTGGCATTGCTTTTTTACTGGAACTTCTCAGTATTTATAAAGATAAATATAGGTATTATTATTATTATTATTATTATTATTATTATGCACCTCTTCAATTCAGCGCCCTCTGTGAGGGAACCACCCGCACTGCCCTAAATCCTGCACTGCTTTGGGTGGGATAGAAATGTAATTTAAAAAGAACCGCTATTATATTTCCCCAACAAGCTGGCGCCTTAAAAAAAATACCTCAAAATAAATAACGGCTTTTCTTCCCTCAAACTTTGTCCCTCCCCCGCCCCCCTCGTCAGCCCTGCTAGGAAACGTCGCCATTAGCACTAACTCGCCCTCAGCACGTGCCCCTTCCCGCCCATTCTCTTCTTGGCCACGCCAGAACTGGACGTCTGAACGTGCTTCGGCACCCACCCCTCTCAACCGGACTTCCACGACCCCTTTCCTCACCGAACGAACGCAGACGCGGGGGGAACCATTTCCCTGCACGGGGGGCGGCGTCTGGCCGTCCCCCCGCCCCCCTTCCCAGCTCCTCGCGCGCGCGCTCCCCTTCCCTCCGCGCAGGCCCAGAGCCCCGCGCGCCGCTCATTAGCCTCTCCCCGCCCTGCTTTGTTCCCATTGTGCGCCTCGCTCGGCCCGGCGGAGGGTGGGGAGGCGAGCGAGCGAGCGAGCGAGCGCCGCTGCGCGCCAGGCGCGTCTCCGGCCAGGCGCGTCTTGGAGGTGGCAGGCGGGCGGGCAGGCGCCGCGTCTGCAGCCTCCTTGGCGGAGGGATGGAGGCTGCTGTGCTGAAGCCCCTCGTGGCCGAGGTGAAGCCGGGCGCCGTCAGCGCCGAGCTGGAGGTGAAGAAGCTGCAGGAGCTGGTGCGCAAGCTGGAGAAGCAGAACGAGCAGCTCCGCAGCCGGGCGGCCGCCACCTCGCCCGCCTCGCCGGGAAGCGCCGCCGCCGCCGCCGCGCTCCTGCTGCTCCCCGCCGCCCAGGCGCCCGCCGCGACCCCCAGCACCTCCCCGACGGCCTGCATGCCCAGCCCGGTGCCCGCGCTCCTGTGCCAAGCCGAGCCCTTCGTCTACTTCAAGCCGTCGCCCCCCGGAGGAGGAGAAGGAGGAAGCTGCCGCCCCGGAGGCCACGAAGCCTCTCCCCCAGCCGACACCGTCCTGGATGAAGTGGAGGTGCTGGATCTGCAGGGGGTCGAGTGCTGCGATCCGGAGGACGACGACGACGACGAGACGTGGTGGGTGCCCCACTCGGGTGCATTTCTAGGCAGGCTCCAGATCCACACACACACACCCCCCCCGCCAGAGTGGGACGACGCAGTCAGATGGGCGGCATATAAATAATAATAAAAATATTATTACTTGCATCCTCATCGAAGGAAAGGGTTCCCCCTCCCCTGCTCGTCGCCTGGGGCCCTTCCTAGAAAAGCCCCCTCCTCTCTCCCCAGCTGGCGCTTTTCAAGGCTGCCTTATTAGCATTAGCTCCGCAATCCCCCTTGATCCTGTTTCGCAGCGATTTAAATCAGCCTTTTTCACCCCCTTAACGTCTCCTCGGTCATCATTATTAACTCCTTCCCCCGCCAAGGGGGACTCGCTTAGGGGACTCGTATTGTCGCTTCCTGCTTCCCACAAGCCCAGGATTTGCCTCCTTGATCCTGCTTGTTTAGGAATATCCTGCCCATGCTGCATGCTTAAATTTATGGGGTCCTACCCCACCCCGAATCCTTCAGAAACGCTTCGGCCTAATGACTAGGGTGTTAAGAATGGAGTTGTTGTCTTCTTGCATTAGGCTGATCAAGTAGATCACGCTCAAAGGCAATGGCATGTTCTCATTTAATGTGATTTCCAGAGGGGTAAGCCGTTGGTTGCAGCAAATCCAAACAGAGGTCTTCCGACACCTGAGCAAATTTTAGAATGGTTATAAGCTTTCATTGCACCCACAGAAAATCCTTTCCCACCACAAGCCTTTTTGATGTTCATTTAATATAGAATTCCAGGATTATCGCCGAAAACGGTTGGGGAGCAGCAGCCAAGTAATAGTTTATATTCTGAAAAGGAAGTCAGAATGGAGTTAATGGCTTGAACGGAACGTGTTTTTCATTCTTTGCTCCTTTTTTTCTTGGTTGAGCACCTTAACGTTTGTTGAGCAGTGCTGCTGAGATACTACATTTAAACGCCGCTCTGGCAGTTTGGAGGAGGAGGGAAACCTGACATGCAAAAAAATGTGGTTTTGTTCAAAGCTTGCATCCAATTAGTTAACCCCCAAAGGCAATCAGTGGGGCTTATTTGATGCATCTTATGAATTAGCATTTTATGCATGTCATAAATGGCAATGAAGATAATGGGGAATGCCTTGAAAATGACGCTTCGTTAGTACTGATGCCTCTGTGGAAGCTTGAGATCCCATTGCTTTGAAAAGATCACAAGGGATTTCAGGACTGTGGTCAGCAACCCTTATCCGCCAGGGCTGCTGCTTGCTCCTGAATGGATGCTTTGTGAAGCGAAGCTGCGAGTAGCTCTGGAAGCAGAATGAAAATGGAGGTAGCACCAGTGATTTATACAGCTGCAGCAAACTGTGTAAAGTGTGACAGTCGAAGTAGCCTGCAAACCGCCCCCTCCCATTGTTAAAAAAATACTGCAGAGATGGTAGCAGCAACCTCCAGTCTTTTCAGACCCTTGTTTTAATTCTTGTTTGCAACAGAAATCCACTCTCATTTTATTTCTTGTTGTTGATTCTTCTTTATCTGTGCTTCTCATTTCTCTCTGGGGCAAGCTATATATTAAACAAAAATGTTTGTATATTCAAATCTTGATGGCTGCTTCTTCCAGGGAAGCGTGGGGGGAGGAATGCTTGAGTATTCCTTCCTTCGCCAGTTTCCTACCACCACAATTTCCCCTCACCCCAAGATGCCACCTCCCCAGTGGGTTCTGTAATGCATGCTTGCATCTCAAAAATGCATCTGGAACCCATGCAGGAGTGGGGTGGGGAGAGCTGCAAACAAAGTGTCAGGTGGAAGAAGGGCTAAGTGTGAACATGCATGCTCAATCACAGGCGCAAAACAGCTTATTCACTCAAAATTGCCTCCTTCCAAATCCTCTTTTCTGCTAGAAGAAGCAGCTGTTAGGGTTTAAATACATTCATGTATAATATAGTCCTTTCTGGTAATCTGTCTTTCTCTTCTACTCTGGTCATTCCGCGCTCTCCCTATCAGTTTCCTGCTCCTTTTCTTAAAAATTCAAAAAACCCCAAAATGTTAGTCACTTTGGTGCAACACACCTTGACTCTAGTTGTGACATAGTTGTACATCACAGTTCAACCCACCAGTTGAAGATTGATGCATTGTAGGATGGAATTGTGTTAATGTTACCTTTTCTTTTAAAAAAAAATTAATTCTATACCACTTTTTCAAAGTACGGAGAATAATACTTCATAATTGTCCCAAGCTTGATGTGCCTCATTTTTTCAAAGTATATAGTATAGAATATATGTCAATGCAAATGATTTCTGTTTGCACACGCACAAAACACACATCTGCTCTTGTGAATGGATGTCAATCCACATGAAGCTGAACACATTTAAATCCTACTGATTTTGATAGGAGAGAATGAGGCAGCAGTTGCCTCATTCTCTCTCTGCCCCATTATAATCAGTGGCATTTACATGTATTTAATTCTAACTGGCTCACATCCAGTGTGGTTAATAGATGCATTCATGATTTTTAATTCTAGGGGGCTACATACAATTTTGTAGAGTATGTATCACTGTAACTGGCAATAGGACTGGTGGAAATCAACTAGGTGCAGTTATATATGAAGACAGAAAGGAGCATTTCCCAAAATTCAGTGGGGTGTGTGCTTTCGGTGCTGTAAAGTGCCTTGATTTAAGGCTGCATTTCTAAGGTAACTGACCTGCAAATCGACTTGAGTTAGTGGTAACTAGGGAGAGCTCAGATGCACATAAAAATAAAAATAAAAATCAAGGCTCAGTCATGGAAAATGTGAAGCACATCTGAACATACACAGAGTGTATTTTTCTCACCGCCAAGTAATCATAGTTTATTCTTTGTAAATAGGCATGTGGAACTGTGCCCCTGGTTGCCTGCAGTAAGTAATAATCACCCCTGGCGAGCAGGCAGCAAATATTTTGAAATTTGAAGGTAATTGGTGGTTCTTCCTCACCCCCTGGTGGTTTTCCAGAGATGACTTTCAGGTGGCTGACACATTGCATGCGGAAAGCACAGGGATCAATCATTCCAGTTAACAAATTTCAGATAGCAGAACTGGCAAAGACCCTGCAGAACTGCTACTGGTCAGGAAGTCAATGGAGCAATGATCCAAGTTCCAGAGGAGAAAGAACAAAGATACCATTCTTCTTGCTGGTGGGCTTCCCTAGTGTTTTGGTGGCAGGATGGGAAAGGGTTGAGCTAGCCTGGGATCTGCTGGATCCCGAACTGCCCCCTCTGACATCAGTTGATGACATGGGGCTCAATTCCAGTCTGATATGCCAGCTCCAAGTTGCCTTTTCTTTTTCTTTTTTTAATATTTTTTTAATTAAATTTTCCACAATTATAACAAATATTGCCTATCAAACTAACAAACAAAAACAGAAACAAAAAACAACAAAACATCAAAGAAGAAAACAATACACAAATAAACAATAAAAACAAGCTTAGTTCTTTAAAGATCCAACCTTATAAACATATTATTGACTTCCCCTAGTCCCTCCCTTCTGAGTTTCCTTGTATCTGGATGTAACAGCTTTCCAATATCATTATTAAGCAAAAATATTTCCCAAGTTGCCTTTTCTACTGCCTCTCCACCTGAGCCAGTGTGGTGTAGTGGTTAAGAGGGGTGGACTCGTAATCTGGGGAACCGGGTTTGCGTCTCTGCTCCTCCACATGCAGCTGCTGGGTGACCTTGGGCCAGTCACACTTCTTTGAAGTCTCTCAGCCCCACTCACCTCACAAAGTGTTTGTTGTGGGGGAGGAAGGGAAAGGAGAATGTTAGCCGCTTTGAGACTCCTTAACGGGAGTGAAAGGCGGGATATCAAATCCAAACTCTTCTCTTCTTCTTTTGTCCTAGCCAGGATGAGTGAGGGTTGTAACAGCTGAAATCAAAGGGCTTTCCTTATTAATACACATACCCTGGATTGGGCTGTAACTGTGGTTACATAGTCAGTTTTTACTCTTACTTTATGGAGGAAAACAAGAGTACAGTGACAATTAAAGGTCAGCAGCTGGGGTCCTGCAACAAGATGTTTCCTTGTGGAGTGCTTTTGTTCGGGAACTTTTTCTCAGTTCGTATTCCCTCTCCTGGTTTTTCTTCCATCTTTCTCACTCTCCTCCACACCCCACCTTAACATAAGGTTACCGGATGTCCCCATTTCCTGGGGACAGTCCCCAGATTTACAAATCAGTCCCCATACAAAATCCATTGAAGTTGAAAAGTGTCCCCGGATTCATTGGAAAAAATCTGGTAACCTTACCGTAACAGGCATTCAGTTCTCTCTCTTCCCCCTCTTCTGATCGGACCAGAACTGGCCTGGGACCTTTTGCTTCCTGTCATCTCTCACCCACCTCCACCAGACAAAGTGCATTGTGTCACAGGGCAGCCAAGTTGTTTTGGCACTGAAGGCAGAAAAATCCTGCAGGTACCACTTTCCAAGAGTAAAGTTGGAATAATAGTTGTTTACTTACTTAAACAATTAACAGTTTGCTTTCCTTTTGTGGCACTCAAAGCCAGCTAATTGAGATTGCAGACATATTCTGCCTAATATTAAGCCCAGCCCCTGGTTCAGTCCTCAGGTGGGCTATTTGTAGATTCACAACTCTCCATTCTGGTTCATGGATGGCAGAGCAGTGAGGTGCTGCACTTGTTCTCTGTTAATTTTTTTTACTGATGTGTACGGACAGCTCTCCCCTCAGCCCCTGGGGACATTGGGGAAAAAACAGCTCCTAAGTGTGCACAAGGATGTGATCTATCCAGATCATGAACTGGTTCTTTCTGAACTTGCATATCTATTTTTCTCCGACCTCCTGTTCCTCAGTCCCTTGTTGGCTCCATGCCATTGAGTATTGGTGGAATGTGTTCCTAAGGGGTATTTTTAATCCTAAAGTCTGCCTGTATCTCTAATGCATCTGTAAAATGGCAAGTGCACAGAAAGACTCAAATCAGTATTGGTATATAGATGTCCTTTATTTCTAGCTTAATTAGCAGTGAAGTCTGTTAACTTCTATGAGATTCTGGAAATAACTGTGCAAACACCAGCTCATACTTAATAGTAGGCATATTTCAAGGTTATTACAAATTATAACTTGTAACCACCACCCGTTCTCTCTCATGGAGTTGGGGCATGAACACGTGTTAATTGCAAATTGTTCTAGACTCGGGAAAGTGTTGAATAAGGAGGAGGATTCTCTGCCACAGCAGAGCTGTCTTTGCTATATTGCTAGGCTAGGCCTTGGCTAGGTAATAAGTCCCATTGAACTAAATGAGACTTGCTTCTCAGTAGTCATGCATAGGCTCACACTGTGAAACTCCTGTTTTGATTAAAACTAGTCTCCAAGGCTGCTATTCTGAATTCTGGTCAGGTTCTGCATTTAGCTCTTGGCATTAAAACTTTGATCTTGAAGACATGTTGGCAGTTGCATATCACGAACTGTTTGTCCATAAAACATATCTGTATTTCTTCCTTTGAAGACTGCAGCATGGAGGTGTCTACAGAGGACTCTAGACTGTACTGGCAACTGGCCTGTAGATTTCAGTGAGGCTTGCAGTAGAATAGATCAGTTTTTTTCCGAGATAAATAAAAGGCTGCATTGTTTAGAGAGCAATCCTGTAGCAAGCTCTGCTGGGGTGAGTGGATTAGGATCCAGTGGCTCTCCAGCTAAGCCAGGAGGTTCCTGGCACAGCCAGGCCAGCTTAACTCCCACATCCTTGGCTTTGCTGGAGATATGCTCTCCCATTCTGGCTCAGCCCAGGACCCACCTTACTGATCTAAGCCTAGTGGATGCTAAGTTGGTGCAAGCCATTATTATTATTATTAGCCACCCATCTGACTGGGTTGTCCTAGACACTCAGGACAGCTTCCAGCAAAATATACAAACACAATAGAACATCAGACATTCAAAACCTATGGACTTCCATCCTGTGGCTGCAGCTGGAATTTACTATTAATCTCCCAAGGTAGCCTGCCCCTTCCTTTCCCTCCCACATAATGACCTTCTCAATGTGGGTCATTTGTCTGGGGAGAAGGGGACGACAGAGGACGATATGGTTGGACAGTTTGTCGAAGCTACCAGCATGAGTTTGACGAAACTGTGGGAGGCAGTGGAAGATAGGAGTGCCTGGCGTACTCTGGTCCATGGGGTCACGAAGAGTCGAACACGACTAAACAACAACAATTTCTGATTTCTTTGGGCTTTATGCATTCATCTTAAAAAAGAAAAGCCAAGCTGTGTATGTGGTTGATTTCTTAAAAATGATTTATGTAAAATAGATAATATGGTTAGTTTTGCATCACTTCTTCTGTTTAACATTTGGCCTTTCAAATTGCTGTGGGGGGTGGGCAGTGTCTGTGGGGAGTGGAGGGATAGCCATGGGGGAATGAACCTTGGGGTTAATGGTTGACATCCGTTTGCCTCAGGAGACAGTGAAAGAGTGTGGCTTCAGGGGTGAAGTCAAACCATTGTTGAGTTTCAGCACCAGCTGTGGCTGTAAAGACTGCTATGGGAGAGACATGTTTTGTTGCATCTGGGGCAGATGAAGATGTCTAGTTTTGCTGCTACAGGTGTACCATGACATTTATTCTCGCTGTGCTCCTCCCAACAGTCATTCCTCCTCTGGTTACTGATACACAACCTAAATGATTGTCTCTAGTCACTACAGTCATCTGCAAAGGATTCCCACATTGCAATATTAATGTTGCCAGCCTTCATGTTGTGTTTGCAGACAACTCTACAACACAGAGTTGGTCTGCCAATGAACCTGGTTCCTGAAGTCAGCTCCCTGTAGAGTACATCCTTGGGGGTCCAATTGCGTTGCAATAGTCCAGTCTGTAGATTATCAGAGCATGGAGAACAGTGACAATCTCTGTAGCTGGCAAACCAGCTGGAGATGGAAACAGGTGTGCTTAGCCACTGAGCCTGCCCAGTCTCCAGCAACAGTGTTGGATCCAGTAGCACCCCAGGCTATGAACCTGCTCCATCCAGGGGAGTGTAACTTGCCCAGGAGAAGCCATCTTCCTCCTGGACTCAAGAACTTGGAACGCATAACCCCTCTGCCTCTTCAAGATTCCCCTTCAGTTCATTGGCCTGTACCCGGCCCATTACTGCCTCCAAGAAGCAGTCTAGCACTTCAACCTCCTCTCCTTATTCCAATGGATTGGAGAGACAGCTGGGTGTCATCCACATATTACTGATGCCTCATTCCAAATATCCTTATGACAGCTGCCAGTGTAGTTCCAACGTGCGTTCTAGCCTGGCAAGAACGCTCAAGGAGTGTGCAAAACAGCACCAGGGAGGAGTTAGGACAGAGATTCCTGGAGGGCCACATTTGACCTTCATTCTTAAAGTCTTAGTGTCGACAGAGTTCACAGTTTTCTTAACTGCAGCCCTTTCCTTCATCCTTCACCCACTTGTATGGTTCATGGAAGAGGGGAATCTTCCTCTTCCCACCTACCTACCCCAAAACCACCCTACAACAAGATGGCAGGATGGAGTTCACTTTAATCTAGGGTGGTAAAATCACAAGTCAATTGAGAGGTGATGTGATATTTGATGGGTTTTCACATGGATGGAGCAAATTTGTGTGTGTGTGTGTGTGTGTGTGTGTATATATATATATATATATTGCTTCAGAAAGTAGGACCCAAACCAACAGGTCCAATTTACAAGGAAAGAGGATTTCCACCAAACGTTAGGAGAAACTTCCTGGGGTACAAGTTGTTCAACCATGCAACAGATTGTCTTCAGAAGATGGTAGACTCTTAGGCATTAGAGGTTTTTGAAGTAGAGGCCTTGGCCTTTGACAGGGGTGCTGTAGAAGCGGAATTCCCTGCATGGGGGTTAAATTAGATGACCTTTCCCTTCTAGTCATGTGATTCTTTAACCTCTCTGAGTTAAGATTGGCTGCAGCTCCCTGTCTAGTATATACTTGGACATGAACCTGGGCTTATGGCCATGTAATCTGTACAAAGACTCCTGATGAGTTCTTAACTTGTTTTTGTCCGAGTTAAAAGTGCTTAACTTTCTCTGGATGGCACCCAAGGTATTAAAAAGCTTCTGTCTGCTTACCTATTTTGAAATCCTTAACAAGCAACTCTTCACTTCGAAGAATATGACGGGAGGAGCTATTATTAGATGTTGAATATGCCCCTTCACACTCCAGATGCATATCTCAGGCTTACTGTTCTTCAGTTAGAGGGACTTGCGATATGCACTCTGAAAAGGGTAGCAGTCTCAGATAGGGGACCAAAAGGTAAGTACAGAATTGTGTTTCCAGTAAATTGCACAAATAGGGAATTAACATCTGGAATGGAGTTCAGTATTCTAGAATTTTCTGAACTCTCAGATTATACCAACATGTTTTATGTGCTTAGCCGAAAACTGGATTTCACTGTGGCTCAGCCATCCTTCCAAACCCTGGTGCCCTGTAGATGACATTGTACTCCGCTCCCAGACAGCCTCAGCCAGCATGGCCAATGGCTGGAGATGATGGGAGTTCTAACAACATCTGGAAGGTACCATGTTGGGGAAGGGTTGTTTAACTTTATGTACGTGACCACTAAATAGGACTGTAGTTTTTTCTGAAAGCTATTTACTTTAGATACAGTTCCGGACCTATTTGAGGCTTGCCTTCAAGGCTGTACACTCCAAACATAGTAATTATAAACCAATTAGAATGAGAGTACATTTTATTACGTATTATTATTTATTATTAATCTCAATTTGAGATATGCCACCGTCTCTGATTTTGTAGTGCTATACATCTTCCATTAGAAGCATCAAATTTATGTGTTGTGCTAAAGCTTTTCTTTGATTCTATTTAGGTTGTATGTTGCACCAACAAAGAGCATCGTACCCCAAGAAAAATCACTGACCCCTTTGCAGTGGTGTCGCCATGTTCTAGATAATCCAAGCCCTGAAATGGAAGCTGCAAAACGCTCTCTCTGCTTCAGGTTGGAACAAGGTAGCTTTGGGTTTTTTATTCATTGTGTTTCCATTGCTTTCTCAGAGAATCTCTTCCTACTGGTTTTAGGCTGGTCCAGTTGAGTAGCGGCGTAAAGGATTGTCTGTGTTCAAGGTGTTCTGTATTTCTGTGGCCTACACATTGAAAACCGCTGAAGTAGGGATGTTTGAAACCAAGTGCTGTTTTTCTTCAGAGCTTTCTGCCCCACAGTCTCAAATATTTATGGGAGCTCTGCAGTGTCCCAGATTTCCTTGTTTGAGGATTTATGTCCTAAAATCAGATTCACATCTAAATAAGGATGTGCTTCTTTGCTTTCAGTGTGATGTACATTTGCATGTACACCTCTGTTCTTATACCCTCAGTGAGCTTGTACATGAGTGTCTGGGTTCAGATACCAGCTGCCCACCACCCAGACCACCCCCGCCTCGCTGAAGGTAAATTGGGGAGAAGGTGGGTTTATCATATCTGCACTGACAAAGCTACAACATTGTATTGATTTTTTTTTTTTCTGCTGACTTTGTATATGTTTTAATCCGATTCCCCTTGTTGAATTGGTATCTATTTTTTAAAGACAGGGTTTCTTTGGTGGGGATGGCAAATTACCTAAAAAGTAGAATATAGATAATTTTAATAAAAATAAATAGAACATGCTGGACCATCAGAATATCCCGTGTGTGTGTGTGTGTCTGTGTGTGTGATCATGTGTCACCATCATGAGGAAATGCTGGTACCGAAAATGTCAGCGGGTTTATTAATAGTTTTGTGGTGGTGGTTTTAAAAATGAAAACTGCTAAACCCTATTCTTTACAGCCTATACATATCTGCTCAGAAGTAAGCCTCACTGAGTTAAGTAAGACTTATTCACAGGTAAGTGTATACAGGATTGCAACTGTAGTCGCGTGCAACACTAAAACAGCTAAACAAATTTATAGCCATAACTCTTCATAAAACAAGAGTTCATTAAGTAAAACTGGTCAGATTTCCCGACAGAAAGAATCTTTATAATGAATTGGAGATCAGTTCACTTTCAAAATTCCCTGTGATACTTGTCTGATGATCTCTCGTTTATCATTTCCTTTGTTTTTCTGGAGCATCTGAGAGAGTTGTTCCAAACCTATTATATGCCTTAATAACACTCAAGAGTTTCTGTTTCCCCATGTCATGTTTATTTCCACAGTCTGTGTTTTACTTTGGCCTCAGGATGCTGAGGTTTCAGAAGCAAATGAGGGATGAACACATGTTAATCTCTTGAGAACTTGTTTTTAAGAAAGGGGGAAATGCTCCATTCAGGTGCTTGCTTTTGTTACTGAAAGTATATTCTGGCATGAAACTTACCAAATACTTGGCTTTGTGTGTGAGAGCATGATAGTATCTTAATTTTATTCTGCAGTGGCCCAATGAACTGAGCACATGGAGGAGTCTGGGCTCCTTCGGACTGGTGGCTTTTCTTTTTTTTGGCAAATATATTCTGCAGTGTGTCATTCATAAAATAATAGCGCATTCGTAGTGGATTTATACTGCATTCTCTTAGTTGTTCTACAGTGTTTCCCTAATGCCTCTGGTGGGGCACTCTTTTGCTATAATGTGCAATGGAAGGAGAACAATGCATACACCCCAGCCTAACCCTGGACATTAATAATAATAATAATAATAATAATAATAATAATAATAATAATAAATAAAATAATAATAAATTTTATTTATATCCCCCCTCCCCATCCGAAGCCGGGCTCAGAGCGGCTAACAACAGTAAAATGATAAAACATTCTAAAATCATTTCATTATAAAATTAATTCCAATCAAATTAATGGCAACCATTTGGGATAGAAGTTTTGTGAGGATTGCCGAAGGAGGGAGTCAGGCTGTGCCCTGGCCAAAGGCCTGGTGGAACAGCTCCGTCTTGCAGGCCCTGCGGAAAGATGTCAAGTCCCGCAGGGCCCTAGTCTCTTGTGACAGAGCGTTCCACCAGATCGGAGCTACAGCTGAAAAGGCCCTGGCTCTGCTTGAGGCCAGCCTAACCTCTCTGTGGCCTGGGACCTACAAGATGTTTTTGTTTGAAGACCGTAAGTTCCTCTGTGGGGCATACCAGGAGAGGCGGTCCCGTAGGTACGAGGGTCCTAGGCCGTATAGGGCTTTGAAGGTTAAAACCAGCACCTTAAACCTGATCCTGTACTCCACCGGGAGCCAGTGCAGCTGGTATAGCACCGGGTGAATGTGATCTCGCAGCAAGGAGCCCGTAAGGAGTCTCGCTGCGGCATTCTGCACCCGCTGGAGTTTCTGGGTCACTCTCAAGGGCAACCCCACATAGAGCAAGTTACAATAATCCAATCTGGAGGTGACCGTCGTGTGGATCACAGTGGCTAGGTCAGGGCTAGAGAGGTAAGGAGCCAACTGCTTAGCTTGGTGGAGATGAAAAAATGCCGCCTTTGTTATAGCTGCAATCTGCGCCTCCATGGAAAGGGGGGTGTCGAAGATTACATCCAAACTCTTAACGGACGGTGCTGGCACTAATTGTGCCCCCATAAGAGATGGGAGTTGCCCCCCCCCAATCCCATATCGTCCCGACCCAGCCAAAGGACCTCTGTCTTCGAAGGATTTAACTTCAACCAGCTCCCACGTAACCATCCAGCCACAGCTTCAAAACATCTGATCAGTGGCTGGTCTGAAACAGTACAGAATATTAGCAGGAATCGACAGGATGTGCCCCTATTTGGAAACTAAGCTGTACGTCTGCCCCAAACCTGCAGCAGACATGGAACAGAATTGAAAGCAGGATTGCACAGAACAGCTCCAACACCATCATGAGCACAAACGATAACGAATAAAAAGGAATGCCTGGTGCTTTCATTGCACAAACCTAAATTTCTGTTATGTGATTGAATCCCTCTTGCAAAAATACTGACAGTCTGGAGGTGGCTATAAGCAACAAGCATGTACCACTACAGTGTTTGTGAGAGTGTCATTTTCCCTGTGATATCTGTCGCACACGGCAGTTTTTGAGCCATTTCAGGAACTCTTGGGTCGCAGCTCCATGTCCTTTGAGAGCGCACCTTGTCCTTTGTGTATCTATCCGTAGCAAGGCAATATCTTGTCTGATACCTGCCAGCCACCCTTTCTTTCTAAGCAGTGACTGAGCTGACAGTATGCGTCTGCTGTGAGGGAAGCTATAGTGTGTAGGTTTAAAACCTCACACGGGGGTCTAGGTTGAATGCTATGTGCAGAAGGGTTTAAGTGGGGAGAAGGTCCCAGAGTTGGAGGTTTCAGGAATAAGGACCTCCAGGGCAGCTGCAGCAGAACAGATTGAGCAGTACTGAGAAATAAGGGCCCGTAGGAAGTAGATAACTGAGAAGCAGAATGGCAAGCTAGTGAGAAGAAACACTATGTACCGTCTGGGGGCGGGGGGAAGATTGAAGAGTCATGCAAGCTCTGGAGGTACGGAATTTCAACATATTGATTTGAGATAATCACCAAGACATTTGGCTGCAGGTCTCTGCTGCATTTGGTTCCTCTGACAAAAATGTTCTTTGGAAAAGGCAGCTATGAGGTTACATAACGCGGGCATTTTCGGCCACACTAAGCAAACGGCAAAAGTTGGTGGAGGAGAGTATCATGAAGGAACTTACCGGGCATATTTGGAAGTCCTCTCGGTCATCGTTAGTTGATGGTTTGCATCAGCCTACCTAGACTCTTCTTTCTGCACCTTCTGTCTGAAACTACAGTTTTTGGAGAACCAAATGCAATGCAGAAATAAATGGAGGTGCTGTAGCTTAGTGGTAGAACACATGCAAGGTCCAAGTTCAGCCTCTGGTGTCTCCACGTAATGAGCAGGTAGTAGATGATGGAAGAGACTTCTGGACACCCTGAAGGACTTTTTCCTAGCCAAGTGGACAATAGTGGGTCAAGACAGACAAATAGGCGGACCTGGTGTGAGGCAGTAGTCTAATGTTCTTACAATTATAAGGACATGTTTCCATTCCTATTCTGTGGTTTAATTTTACTGATCGATAGTTTATTTCATTATTCCTGCATAGCAGGGGTTGGACTGGGTGACCCTAGGGGGTCCGTTCCAATTTCTCAAATCTGTGATTCACATTCTTACTGTGTTTCACTGAGTTTTTGTGCAGGGGTTTCATAACCATGGCAATGGTTTCATCAGCTGTCTCGCTAGCAACAACAACAACAACAAGCCATCAGCACAAATCCATATTTCAGCTGCTTCACACGCATTTACAGTCTCTTTCTATATATCACTGTCTCTAATTGCTCTTGGGTATGGCTTGTTGTTTCTCTTCTTCTGCTTCCTCATTCAAAAGATGCACCCAGGAAAGTGCCAGTTAAGAAACAGCCCTAGGGACTAACTTGCCCTTGACAAGTCAGTGCTAATTTTATCAGGAGGGGGAGGTGGAATAAATTCTGCAAGTCGTTTTCCCCAGATTGTGCTTTCCACACACCTTTTCCATCTGCTGGACTGGCAACAGAAGAAAAGAGGAGTCCTTCTCAGGAGGCCAGATTGCTGGCCCCTAATCATAGTAGAACGATGGGTCTGCCATATGGTAAATTCCAGCTGTTGTGAGGTTGCTTATTTGTGTGAAGTTGTTGCCCTGTCCTTTGTTGTCCCACCCTCTGGACTCTTGTTCAGAAGTGGTCCAGACACAGTTCATCCAAATATCGTGATTGACTGCATGGAGAAAGTGGAGGGGGGGAAATCTCTCTCGGAACACTAGAGCTTCTGAACATGCAAAGCTGAATGTTGGAAGATTCATAACAGGTAAAATAAATCACTGTGTCGCACCTAGTTGAACTATGGAACTCACTCCTGCAGGAAGCAGCAACGGCCACCAACTTGGAAGACTTTAAAAGAGGATTCAGTCATGGAGGATGATGCTATCGGTCACTACTTGCCACGAAGGCTATGCTCTTCCTCCACAGTCAGAGGCAGTAATGCTTGTGGTGATGATGATAAGATTTATATACCACCCTTCATCAAAAGATCTCAGGGCAGTTCACAAGAAAAAATATATAATTTAGTTGATCAATGAAGGAGTATAAAAAAAATAAAATTTGCCCAATTGCCTAACAGTTTCAGCAACTTAGAGGGATTTGAAATTCTAGGACAAACGGAAAGAAAATAAATTATCCTTATATAGGTTTCCATTTTTAAACAAGAACCCATAATTCGTTTTTCCCCCCAGGAAAGTATAGCACATACACACATACAAAAAGAGCACACAGTTGTTGGAGACGGTGGGTGCTTTTGTGCTTGCAGGCTTCCCAGAGGCATCTGTTTGGCCACCATGAAAACAGGACGTTGGACCATATGGGCCATTGGCCTGAAACAGCAGGCTTTCCTTACGTTCTTATGTGACATGCATACGGGCTTTAGGGAATCATGTGACTTGTGTTTCCTTTGAGAAACGACTCTTTTATAAGAGCTAGATCATACCAGACACGGTAGGAAAGGCTCTTGATCTGTTTTCTCTTGTTTCTGTCTGGCCCAAGTGCCTCTGTATTTTCATTTTTTAAGCCTCCACGCTTGAGCTGCACCGTCACTTCTCATCAAATGTTGACTTAGTAGAAGTTGGTGCAGCAAGGTTTTCTGTGCCTCTTGAACAGTGCTTACTCTTTGAGGGGAACGGTTGTTTTTGCATTTGCCCTTTTGCTGTATATGTGTGTGGGGGGGACACATTGTGGAAATATGGTTTTGCCTTTAACGCTTATGGTTATATCTTGTTCTTGCAAGGAAGAAATGGTTCATATTCTGAAAGGTTTAGATCAGGCTTCCTCAAACTTGGCCCTCCAGATGTTTTTGGCCCACAACTCCCATGATCCCTAGCTAGCAGGACCAGTGGTCAGGGATGATGGGAATTGTAGTCTCAAAACATCTGGAGGGCCGAGTTTGAGGAAGCCTGGTTTAGATAATGGGCATCTTCCTTATAAGTGCAGAACACACTTTGGCTTAAAACCATGGCAAGTAGTCTAGAACCTCTGGTTGTGGCGTACTGTGTTCTGTGACCCAGTTAAAATGTCACTTGAAACCATGGGGTTTTTTTGTTTTGGACTGAGGAACTTGTGGTCTTGCAGGGGTTGTTGATCTCCAAGTCCCATTACCCCTCTTTGGGGCTGATGGGAGTTGGAATCCAGCAACATTTAGACAGCTACATGTTCTTCATCCCTAGCTTAGCTAACTCATGATTGAACCCAAGCTTGCCTACAAACCATGGTTTGTTTGAGGCCTAAAAACCAGAATGTGAAACCATGGTTTGAAGTTAGTGCAAAATACTGTTTGCAAACAGTGGCTTCGCATACAAGTCCCAGTGTCGTAACTCTCATTATCTAAAATCTTACGGAAGTTTTCCTGGAAACACATAGTGTATGCTTCCAAACTCTGAAATCATGCTGGCAGGATCTTTATTGTGCTTGGCTACAATAATGGGAGGATGGAGCAGCTGCACAATGAACTTTCTCCATTGTCTGTGTGCCTGTCCCTCCTGCCTTAAGTCTTCCTGGACACAGCCTCATTTCCCTGCCCACCTCCTTGTTGTGAAATCCATGGGCAGCCTGCCTTGCTCCTAGGCTGGCTTGCAAAAAGGAAGTGATGCAGAGGAACTGAAGTGATTGTTTCACTATCTTTACCTGGAACAAAGTTAACAGTGCAACGTAGTCCAGAGCACAACCTTTATTACTCAGTGCTTAGTTTCACACCTTGTTATTTACCGTATTTTTCGCCCTATAGGACGCACTTCCCCCCTCCAAAAATGAAGGGGAAATGTGTGTGCGTCCTATGGGGCGAATGCAGGCTTTCGCTGAAGCTTGGAGAGCGAGAGGGGTCGGTGCGCACCGATGCCTCTAGCTCTCCAGGCTTCAGGAAGCTATCCGTAAGCCTGGGGAGCCCGTGGGAGTTCCCGCAGGGCTCCCTAGGCTGCAGATAGCAGCCTGCTTGCCTGGAGTGTGGGGCGCACTCGGGGGGGGGGTAAATATTTTTTTCTTTACCCCCCCAAAAAAACTAGGTGCGTCCTATAGGGCGAAAAATACGGTACTCTGTACCCCACAAATGGAACATCTGCATCTCAGCAACTCAGTGTTCTCTCTACCATGGGAAAAAACACTTGTGAATGCCCATCATTTCACCAATAGCTGTTCTGGGCAACCCATTGATCAATCAGGTATAAAGCACATAGTTTGTTCACCCTGTCTGCCACACCTCTTTAGCCAATCAAGCCCTGCCCAAAAGTGTGAAGCGAGCAAAGAACCATTCTATCACAAGCACCTGGAGATCTTGGGATTTCTGGGAGGTTTACACTCCACGACTTCATATGATCTGGGCAACTGTTGGAATTTCTGCCTGTCTTCAGGTACTTGGAGGAGAAAAAACCTGCCCTTGTGTAGCATTTCAGGCCACTTCCTTTTCTTTCTTTCTTTTTATAAGATATTTATTAGGATTTTTTAAAGATATTACAATAAAAAATGAAAAAGAAAAAAAAATACAAAATAAAAATGATTAAAAACACTCAGATTTTCCATTGCTTATTTTTCTTTAGCTTGTTTCCCGGACCTCCTCATACCTCCCTTTTTTGTATTCCAGTTCAGTTTGTTGGTTCAGCAAATCCTTACCCTCTTTGTTTATCCTAATCTTTGGTCTTAAAATAGTAACATTAGATTTTTACCTCTTAACAACCCCTTTTTCATATTCCCTTAAAGCATTACAGCTAGAAACCACTTAATTTCTATCCAACACCGTTCTAACATTCATTAATTTTACAATATTTCTGTAGATAATCTTTGAACTTCTTCCAATCTTCTTCCACCGACTCTTCTCCCTGGTCTCGGATTCTGCCAGTCATTTCTGCCAGTTCCATATAGTCCATCAGCTTCATCTGCCATTCTTCCAGAGTGGGTAGATATTGTGTCTTCCAATACTTTGCAATGAGTATTCTTGCTGCTGTTGTAGCATACATAAAAAAGGTTCTATCCTTCTTTGCAGGCCACTTCCTTTTCAGGCTCCATTTGCCATTTAAACAATCTTGTCTTCCCCCAAAGAATCTTGGAAACTGTAGTCATAACTATAAGGGTGCTGAGAATTGCTAGGTGGCCCCACTATTCCACTCTCAGAGCTACAATTTGCAGAGTGCTTAAACAGTTAATCCCTCTTCCCCAGGGTACTCTGGGAATTGTAGTTCTGTGAGGGGAATAGGGGTCTCATAAAAAGCTCCCAGCACGCTTCGCAAACTGCAGTGCCCAGGATTCTTAGGTGGTTAAAGTTGGGCTTAAGTGCTGAACTGAGTCTGAGACAGGTGCCTTCACTGACGTATGGGGCAGTGGGCATGTCTTGAGGGGCTGCAAAACACGTGCAGGATCTGGCTGTGATTAACTGCACCATATAACAATCCCCAAGGAAGTTTCTAAGAACTTGAGTAGCATTGGTGAACAAAGGGATCCTTGTTATTAAAGCAGAGAGGTTGACACCTTTCGGCATGGGTATCTAGTACATGGGCCAATCTAATTGTTTGGGGCTGCAAACTCCTTATCATGTAAAACTAGCGATCTGGCATGTGTGTGTCTCTGTGTTTCTGAGCTGACAGTCAGCCAAATCATTTCAGTTGCATTTATAAGGATGAGAATAGGTGAGCACTCATTCCCCACTTTCTATGCCACGGAAGGATGGGTCTTGCCCCTCTCTGAAGAACAGCTGAAGGCTCTAGAATATACCGTATTTTTCGCCCTATAGGACACACTTTTTCCCCTCCAAAAATGAAGGGGAAATGTGTGTGCGTCCTATAGGGCGAATGCAGGCTTTCGCTGAAGCCTGGAGAGCGAGAGGGGTCGGTGCGCACCGACCCCTCTCGCTCTCCAGGCTTCGCGGACCTGCATGCCTGCATGCCGAAGCCTGCGCGCGCTGAGATCAGCGCGTCCAGGCCTTGCGGACCTCTCCGCAAGCAGCGGGAGCCAGCACTGGGCTCCCACGGCTTGCAGAGAGCTGCCTGTTTGGGGGCTGGGGTCGGGGGAAGCTCAGGCCTCCCCCGCCCCAGCCCCGCGCCTGGGGGGGAAAATAATTTTTTCCCCTTTATTTCCCCCCCAAAAAATTAGGTGCGCCTTATGGGACGGTGCGTCCTATAGGGCGAAAAATATGGTATTTTCACCTCTCATCCATTTCCTTAGTGACAAACGTGGAGTTCTTCGTGTGGTTCTTAAGAGTCACAGCTGCAATAACAGTAGCTTTGTTCAGGATAAGTCTTGTCACAGGAGTTATTGTGCAAAATAATGAATGCGGCTTACACTTGCGTTGTTGACTGCATCTGTGGGTGAGAGCATGCAGGCCATTAATTGGCCTTGGCAAATGACCACGCTGTTATAAAACTGTCTTGTGTTTAAAAGGAGAATCACAAAGGCCCTTTAAACGTCTGCCTCCTTTTGCTGGTTTATAATGAGAAGTACAAAATGTTGCCAGTGGTTTTAAAATCACAGGTATACTGTAGCTTTTGCTTCCTTCGAGTTTTCTTCTAAGGTGGCAGCTGTCTGCTTGTTCCTAAAATATATTTTGCATTTGTGGAAAATTCATTTAGTCATTAAAGCTCATGATTTAATAGACCCGACTTGATTTTGGCAAAGGAGGCCTCTGTAACTTGTGATCAAGTCCTTAAAACAGGAGGCCTGGCTGGGATGCCGTGCATTGCTAATGTGCTTTGCTCAGCATGATGGGTCTTGACATGCGTAGATTGTAGACCCAAGTGGCGCCCAATACTACAGTGATCATGTGTCTCATTTACGGGATTGCTGCATCAAAGCTTAAAAAACAAGGAACTCTATAGATCTGCGTTGTCTGTGGTTCATTGAGTGCAATGTATTGACAGTGGGAATGCCCAGTGTATTCTGGGATGTCTGCTGCCCTGGAATGAGGTGGGACTTAAAGGAAAGTGTGCCCATTTAAAATGTTGGTACTCAAATGATATGAGATTGACACTCTTGGATATCACTTAACTTTCAGTGGCAAGTCCTAGGAGTCTTCTATAGCATGTTGACATTTGATGCATGGGGTTGACCCTATTGTTTTAATAATAGGTGGTATTAATATTACGTTCAACTACTTTTAAATCTGAACCCTGCGGCCCTGCCAAACTTTGCTTGAAGACATGCGATCAGGTTCACTAATACAGAAGATACATTTTTTTTTAAAAAAGTTGTAAGACTCAGATTCTCACACCTGGAATGTTACATCTCTCTTTGGATTTCATATTAATATTTTGTTGCTCAACAACAGCTGTGATGCAGTTAATGGCAGGTTGTGGTAATGCTGTCGCAGAGCATGATGGCATGCGAAGGGGGGCGTGATTTGTATGACATTTTGAACTTCTAGAAGTGTCTGGAGGAGTAGAGAATAGGGATGTTGCCCTGCTTTTCTTTCCTTTATTTTGTTACATTTTAATCTCGCTGTTCCTCCCCAGAGTAGTATACCTGGTTCTTGAACCCTTGTCGGGAGACGCTGGTCCTAGCCTGACGCTGTAACCATTATACCACACTAGTTGCTTTCTTAGATACATAGAGAAATTTTATTCTACTTTTAAGGAACCTATTCTGAATATCATTTTCTGCATATGTAAAAATTCCTTAAGCCTTGCCCTGGATGTGGCTGTGAGATTACTGAGGCTTTCTGATGTTGCATATTTGATAGATATGGGAGAGATGTCTACTTCAGAGTGTGCAGATATGCATTAAATATATTCATGCTTATGTAACTTGGAATTTCATGTTGTTAAAAGGAAGAAATATTTGTGTCTGATGGCTTAAAAGCTTATGAAGGGGATTAAGTTTGTTTTTAGCACTTGATGAGGGAGCCTGTACTTTACTGTGTGCCCTGTAGCTTAACTCTCAGTTCAGTTATGTCCCAATTAACCACACCCAGTAATGTTTTGTACAAATAAATGTCATATGTATTATCTGTTACACCGTATACTTAAAGAAAATCAAGAGAATGATCCAGATTTATTAATTCAGTTTATTACTCTTCTTTCAGCCAGGGTGCCAGGGTGGGCTACAACAATTTAAAATGCAATATTAAAGCAATTTATTATTTCATGAAATATTGAGCTAAAATCTGTTCTACAACAATACCTTGTCAAGATACTAGAAACAAATACAGTAAGCTCAGCATCTGTTCTGTAGCATTTACTATTTCAGTAAGGGAAAGAGCAGTTCCAATTCGTAATAAACTTAATTAATTGCGTGCCAATTTTGTCCATTTCCTGCTCTACTATGTACAATAACATGATTTTGTCCATTATCAAAATCTTTTCACAATCTCTTACTTTCTTTATATACAAACTTGCATTAGCATTTTTTAATGTTTGAAATACTTGAAATCTTGTCTCTTAAGCCTTGAGATAGCTGACATAAGCAATAGTGCTGTGTACTGGGAGAGGCGAAAAATTAGAAATCTGTTTCTAATTTACACTCTAAATCTGTTTCTGGAGATTCACATCCTGCCTTTAATAACCTTTATTTATTTTGTCTTTGAACACCTGCTGTTTTCTCTCTCTCGTCTACTGCAGCTGAAACTGCAATCATATCTACACTTACCTGGGGCTAAGTTGTGTTTAATAGGACTTAGCTTCTGAGCAGATGTGTGTAGATTTGTGCTGTTAAGCTTTTTATGTCTAACTTCCTAATGGATAAGTCTGCTCCAAATATAACCTCATCTCTTCCTTTACCATGTCTGTTAACAGCTAGTCGATGGCGGAGTCTCTTCTCTACGTCTGTCTCCTTGGCTTTCCCCTATAGCCCTGTTGCAAGGCTCACTCCATATAGCAATGGCTTTAACACTCCTGCCTTCTCTAAAACCTTCAATAAAGCAATATTAACACCTGAAAGAACAGGTAATGCTTGCTTTCTTACTAACATAGCACTGTAATAAGGCCTAACTAGTTCCTGTTGACTTTGGTTCAGTGTTGAGATATGTAGCTTTGAGAGGCCAAACTAAGCATGACGGGGGGGAGCTATGGAATATACTTTTGCTGTCTTTCTTCTCTGTGCTCCATTGCATGAAACAGGGCTGCTGGCAATACTAAGAATGGAGAGGCAACTACTGAAGGTCGAGAGCAGGTTTTCCCAAACTTGGGTCTCCAGCTGTTTTTGGACTACAACTCCCATCATCCCTAGCTAGCAGGAGCAGTGGTCAGGGGTGATGGGGATTGTAGTCACACAACAGCTGGAGACCTAAGTTTGGGAAACACTGGTCAAGAGCCTCTGGGAAAGGCCTCTGAGTCCTTGAGTTGGTCCTCCCTACTTACCCTTATCTTGACTCAGATTTATGGAGCAACAGCAGTAGGTGGGTAGGAAGCTGCTATTTTGACATCCCCGCACTGCTCCACAGTGCCTCTTTGTTGAGGGAACCAAAATGGCAGGTGGCTTGCAAATACCTTGGCTAGCCTATGCCACTGATGGGTTGGGATACTGGGTAGCACTCTGCAACCTCTCCACCTACAGCCTGCCTTGATTCGAAGCAGCTTTTTGCCCATCCCAGCTCTGAATGCAGACATTGGGGGACAGGTGGAAATATGGAGGGAAGGGGGGGGGATGGAGAATATTGAAGGACAGCGAAAGGATTTAGCTGCTTTCGTGCATGCACTGCTTTTCACATTCTGAAAAAAATTACCCATTCCTTCACGGTGTATGTGAATGAGGGAAACACGAGTATAAACTCATATGGTTGTCCCCATTGCATCTAGTTTGGTCCCACAGGACTGGGGCCAATGCCATGACCTAGACTTAAAATTCTGCTTCGTGGATACATTTCCTTTCATCCTCTTACTTTTGTCTTCATGTTGTTTCCCAAGTAACAGGGAAATTCTTACTATTCCTTCCTCCCACCCATCCACACAGGATGCACCCTGGAGAACATGGACAGCTTCTACTTCCATGTTACATTGAACAATGGGGTCCCCCACTCTGCTGTTATTTCGAGTTATTGTGATCTGCTCTAGCCCACGGCCTGTGGAAACATCAGGCTGCGACAGTAGGGCCAGTACCTACACTACTAAGCAATGGCAATAATGTGGGTCTGGCCTGTGTATGTTTGGGGCCACCAGAAGGAGAGACATCAGTAAATTAAGGGTTGCATTTAAGGGATGTACGAATATACTGATCTGTCTAGAATAAAAGAAGAAAGGCAGACATTCTTAGGTTCTCTTCCTTCAGATGCTGCGTTACAGATTTACCTACATAAGGGCTAAAAGCATTGGAAAAATAATAATCTGGTGTGTGAATTCCTTCCAGGAATTCCAAATTCACACACCAGAATTTGCATTGAGACTTTTGTTTTTGTTTATTAATGTTTGAAATCGTACACGTGAGCCCACTAGTCTTCCCTCTGCTGTAGATTCATGCTGCAGAATTGCTTCTTTTCCGTACTAACAGGAACACCAAAGTACAGGACCGTTTTAAATAGGCTTAAAGATCTTCACAATGTAAAAGTAAATAACGGAATGTAGCATCATGCCGGTTGACGAAGCCTGTTCTGTTTATCTATGCAGTGCTGAATATATAAACCTGAAACGTTGCTTGAAAAGTAGATGCTTTTGCACGTCGCTTGAAGTTAAGGGGTTTGCTGTGTTGTTGTTCTACAGGTTGTGCTTCTAGAAGTTCCCCTCTCAGCCCCCAGTCATCCATAGACAGTGAACTGAGCACCTCAGAACTAGAAGACGATTCCATCTCCATGGGATATAAACTGCAAGACCTCACAGACGTCCAGATCATGGCTCGACTGCAAGAAGAGAGTAGGCCATTAACTGTCCTTCCTCTCCCTCTGCTCTGCCCCCCCCCCACCGCCACCACTTCTTTTAAAAGCTGCATGTTAATGCCTCAGGGAAAATACTTGATTTTAGGCCTGTCTAAGCTATTGTATGGGATGGTTTTTTTAAAAAAACAATAACACCATGTTGGTGCTTTGGTTTGGCTTTCATGTTATTACACTTGAATGTTCCCCCTCCAAAAAAAATCCTAGTATGAATAAGTCTTAAATGTAGTTGAGTAATGTATCATGTTTAGTACTGTGAAGAAAAGGAGCCTAATTTGTTTTTTGAGGGGGAGCTAAGTGGGCTATGGGGTAATGGTGTTCACAAAGAGAAAATGCCATCTTATTTTCTTTGAAAGGCTCTGAAAGCGCTGGTCTGATCTGCGTCAAGGAGTTGTCATTCAGAATCCCATGATTCTGGGATCTGAGACACATGAAGGGGGTTAATTTGGCACAAGCTGTTAAAGATCTTAGAATTCAAAGCTTTCCTGTATCCCCCTCAGAATTCACCAACTTTGCTCAAGGCTGCCTAGGTCTTCTGTGACATTAGGGCATGTAAGGGGGTGATGGTTACAGAGGGACCCTTCATACAATCCTATATCTGTAGAGTTGGAAGGGACCTCAGGGGTCTTCTAGCCCAGACCCCTCAATGCAGGAATCACACTTATACCCGTGTCTGTAAAGGCTTGCTGTGACATCACAGCAGATCAGCCAATGGCATTGTAGAGAAGGGACCACAAGGGTCATTTAGTTAAACCCCCCGCAATGCAGGAATCTTTTTGCTCAAACTCACAACCTTGAGATTAAGAGTCTCATGCTCTGTTGACTAACTAAGGTATCCTGCAGGCTTTAGATAGATAGAAGATACAAGGAGAATACCAGATCATCTGGAGAATTTCAAATGTTGCTCTTTAGATTTATTATCTGCAGCTTTGTCACTATGACATAGTTTGCACATGGCTTTGAGTGAGCTGTTTGCACAGAATAGATATGTATGCTCTTTGCAACCATCTGCACCAGCCGGCATGGCTAATGGGTAGGGAAGATAGAAGCTATAGTCTAACACTTTGATCTCTGGAGATTCCCTGCTTCTAGAGTATAGGATTTTCAGTGCAAGGAGTTCCATAGTTTGGGTGTCACAGTGGGGGAGCCTAGGAATGTCGGATGTGTAAGAATGTTTTTGATCTATCCCTCATATTAATGCATTTCACAGGACTATGTTGAATTACGTTGTATGTTCACACAGAGCTAGTTCTTTGCTCAATCAGCCTGCCTGAGGACCGCCTCTCTTCAAAATGCGCTTCAAATATAGTTCTTCCTTCATTAAAAACTTCATAGTCATTCCTCTCTTCGGAATAGGATGTGAAAATCAGTCTATGTCTAGTTGGTGTTCCATAGTTTTCCTTCCCACTTGCATGCATTTACATTTTGCCTTATGTTTTCATGCATCTTGTAGACATGGGAGTAAGTTGCAAAACCCACGCCTTCCATACGAAAACGGACTCTTGCAGAAGGGGTGATGTTCGTTACAAATGTTGACCATTTGGGGCTCTCACCTCGCCTTTTCCTTACACTTACCAGGTCTGAGACAAGATTATGCGTCTACTTCAGCATCTGTATCAAGAAACAGCTCCAGCGTCTCTCTCCATTCGAGCAAGAAAGGGACAAGCAGCGACCAGGAATTTGATCGCTACAGCCTTGAGGACGAAGAGGAAGAATTCGACCACCTGCCCCCTCCGCAGCCTCGGTTGACCCGCTGCTCCCCTTTCCAAAGAGGAATTCCCCATTCACAGACTTTTTCCAGTATACGGGACTGCAGGAGAAGCCCGACTTCCCCATATTTCCCCTCAAACAATTATCCGCAGCAACAGTGTTACTCTCCTCAAGCCCAGAATCCTCTTGAGCCACAACCAAACAGGATTAATGGAGGTAAAGTTGGCTGGCTGGCTGTTTTCTGATGTATGGATTTATTTTGCCCTTCCGGTGCCAAATCTTTAATTTTGAGGCAGGTTTCTTTTGGCCAAATTCTGTATTCCTGGTGGGCATTCACTTCTCTAGGCAGTGGCTGGAGGCTGGAAATATGAAGACCACAAACAGGTCTCCAATGCATGGTCCACTATTATGGGACACATGTCCCGAGTCATTATAACTTAGAGGTGAAATGTTAAAGTGTAGATCCTCAGTGTCCCTGTCTCTCTCTCTCTTGCTGGTCTTGCTTATCATCCCAGTTGCTGAGGGGAGTTGGATTTCGTCAGCACCTGAGAGGCCAGAGCTTTCCCATCCCTGTATAATAAATCACTTTTATTTTTCTTACTAGGGAAATAGGCAGCTAAACTTTTACAACACCATTATTAGAAGACAGGAGGATGTAGAGTCAAGATTAAGTTTGCCAGTTGGGCATCTTTGGTTTAGTTTATGAATCCCCTTTTGAAGAAACTGTACTGAATGCTATTCATAAAGATCTAAAGTGTGTGTGTGTGTGTGTGTGTGTGTGTATGGCAGAGTCAGTGTGTGGTCTCCAGTATCCATTGCTTTCAATCAGTTTACTCTGAGTAGGACTTAGTTGTATGTCACCCATTAAGCAGTGCACATTGGAAACTGTCTCAGCGCAATCTTGCCTTCCTGGTTGCCAAACAGAAGAGAATGCTTTCTGAAGTAAAATAGTTTTTTTGTTAGCCAGTTGTTTTTATTGCTTTTCAAAAATTTTAACAAATCAACATCAAATTAATTCAAATTTAATACAAATTTAAAAGTTGACTTCCCACCTTGCTTCCATGACGTTTCTCGTCCCTCCTTTACTTGCTGCTCAATGTAACATACTTTTCCCAATTCCATTTCAGTACTTAAAATATTTTAGCATTTTATCATTCATATTTAATTCCCCCCCTTTTCATTAACAGTTTTTTAACAGCTAGTGAAAATGTGGGCAGTGTAGAGCCCTGATTACATATGGATGCAGTAGTGTAACACTCATCTAGTCGTAATCAAGAACCTGTTGGAAGATTTTGGGTATGATTCCTGAGAAGGGAAGGTTCAGTATCTTATGGACATGCCTTTCATTTGTGGATCTCCCCCAAAGATGGCGCATGCCAGAATTCTGTTATGTTGAATCTTAATGAATACAGTAGGCTGGACAGGATGAACTTTTGAGTCTCTTCTGCGTGAGTTTTTAGAGGAAGTGCTGCTGTGCCATCTCTGCCTGTGAACACATATCAGACTTTCATCTGCTTCATCAACACTTACATATGCAGCCTGGAGGCTGAGCATTGGAACAGCACCCCCACCCCCAATATAGTTTTACCTCTGCCGTTAACGGAGCAGGCAGGCTTAAGCTGCTATATCTCCCCTCTGCAATTGGAGAATAATAATAATAATATATGCTTTGTAAGATTTCCTGTGATTATGGATGGAGGACTCTTTTTTTTTTGAACACCCTAAAGCGCTAAGTAAACGTTAAACATTATTCTTATTTCTCAATCATTTTACATTAATTATACAGGCTGAATATCTAGCTGTAGAAACAGGTCCCTGAACCTATATTATTAATTAGAAGTTAATAGCTATGTAAAATAAGCATGAATAATAAATGCATCATAAGTGATCACGGTGATCAGTGCCCAGAAGCTGTTTAAATATGTTGTAAATGTAGTCCTAAGAAAATAAGTTTCTCTCCCTTTTCTATCTGATCATCTGTCATGGAGTTTTGCTGTTCTTTTTGTCATTATATCCCACATTAATCTAGCATAGTGGCATCATTCTGGAAGCAGTTTTTCCTATCCCCTTACCCTGGTTCTCTCTCTCTCTTTTTCTTATCCCACCTGTTTCCTTCCATAAGAACTTATGAAGACATCTGTTAAATTGGACTGTATATTCATTTGGTCCAGCATTCTGCTCTATGTGGTTGGTGTCAGGCCAAAACATTTCGCTGCCTGAATTGGCCCCCTCCGGGTGCATCACCAGGTACATGCAACATCATTCAGATACCAGTCCCTGCCTTCAACAATTTCCTCCCACAATGTTCATGGTGCTGCTTGAAGCAGATGGCTTCACCTGGATTCACCACAGGACCATCCCTGCCATCAGTAGCCAGGCAGGTCCTGCTAGAAATGGACGAACAAGACATGGAGGCAGTTTTTTTGTTCCCCTCCAGCATCTAATACTCTAGCAGGTATACTGCCTCTAGCATGGACGCTTTACTTAGCTTATCATGGCTTCCCTTTACTTCATCATCTTCCTTCTCACCCCGTTGGTGGTCTTGAATAACGCATGCTAATGCCTTTGCACTCTACTAATTGTCACTACGACTGGTGTCAACTGTAGCAAACATCTCTATGGAAAGGTAACATATTGGGTTGCTTCCAGTGCTGCACAAGCAGTGTTCTCTGCAAGCAGTGAGCCTTCCCTCTCCCTGGGCACCCTCCAAATCTACTCTTGAGGTTCCCCCAAACCGCGGGAAAAGATTCTGAGGGTGTGCAGGAGGCTGAATCAGGGAGAAAAGGAGAAGGAAGTCCCATTATGTAAGTGGAAGTCTTGTCACAAAGCAGCATATTGGGTTCAAGCAGCCATGCGTAAACTAGTTACTATTGTTCTCAGTGTGCAGTTTTGCATTCTTGGCAAATAGCTTCTGGCAGGGCCGTAACACAAGCTCACACTGTTAAATCTAGCTGCAGTATGACAAATAGAAGAAGAGAAGAGTTTGGATTTGATATCCCGCTTTATCACTACCCTAAGGAGTCTCAAAGCGGCTGACAATCTCCTTTCCCTTCCTCCCCACAACAAACACTCTGTGAGGTGAGTGGGGCTGAGAGACTTCAGAGAAGTGTGACTGGCCCAAGGTCGCCCAGCAGCTACATGTGGAGGAGCGGGGAAGCGAACCCGGTTCACCAGATTATGAGTCCACTGCTCTTAACCACTACACCACACTGGGCAGGAGGTGGGCATTTCATAGAATCATAGAGTTTGACGGGACCTTCTAGTCCAACCCCCCTGCAATGCCAGAATCACAAAGGCAGGAGAAGGAGAATCCCCCTCCCCCCCACCCCCAGTGTGGCTGGTTTGAATGTCATGTACATACTACGTTGCCGTTGACTTGTGAAACTGAATATGGCCCACCAAGCCAAGTTTGGTGACCTACCCTGTGTGATGGCTCAACAAACCTCATGTTCTGTTGGTTGGCTGGGGCTGGAACAACAGAATGGTTGTGTAGCCCGTGGCTGGTGGCTGCATCTAACTTGGGGAGGTCCTATGTTGTGTTAGGCAGGTTTATGGTCTTCAGTTTCCAAAGTTAAGATGGTTCAAGAATGGGTGTTGGCGGCCACACATTCCCTATCCCTGGGGAAGAGGCTTATATGTGGCTGCAATAACATACGCATTGGCTCTATCGGGAGTATAATCAAGAGTCTGAAGGTAGCATGAGCATATTATAAAGGAAAAGCTATCCTTCATCCAGGGAGGTTTCTTGCCTTCCATGTTAGTGTATAGCACTTCTACTGTTGACAGTACTTTGAACTTTGCCCAATAATTTTTATGGTTTTTTATGTAAATACAAAAACAGCATATAACTAGGTACCTTCGACTTTTCAATGTCAAAATAATTTTGCCCTAACTTAATTTCTTGCAGCTCTTAAGACAGCGGATCTACAGATACTGGGAACAAAGAGTCAGAGCAGCTGTTGCCTTTAGTACCTTACTTAGCCAGCAAGTTAACTTCTGGGACGTGAATAATAATAATAATAATAATAATAATAATAAATTATTTATATCCTGCCCATCTGGCTGGGTTTCCCCAGCCACTCTGGGCAGCTTACAACAAAATATTAAAATACAGGAATCTAAACATTAAAAGCTTCCCTAAACGCTGGCATCATACCAGGCCGCGGAAGACTCGGGATATTAGGTGGTGGTAGTATTATAGCTCCTCTTAGAGGTGGCACAGAGAATGGAGTAGGTGGAATTTTGCCTTGCTGAAATGCAGCCGTTGTTGCCATTGCGGAGGACAGAATGTCACGTTAAGTTCTCCTTGGGCCCAGTCAAGGAGAGTTTCTTTTTATGTTATGAGACATTTGGTGAGAGGCGACTTGACCACAAGCGGTTCCTAATGGTGACAATGATTTGCCTTTGTTGCAGACAAGCTCCGAAGGAGCATGCCAAACTTGGCTCGGATGCCCAGCACCCCAACCCTCAGTACCAATGTTGGCCCTGCCATCACTGTGAGGAACAGCCTAAGCTTTGATTCTAATCTGCATGGAGCTGGTAACGGGATATCAAGAATACAGTCCTGCAGTAAGTGTGAAATCTTTATATTTCATTGTGGGATGGGAAGCTGTCAGGGTACAGCACTTTACAGTGGTACCTCAGGTTACAGACACTTCAGGTTACAGACTCCACTAACCCAGAAATAGTACCTTCAGGATAAGAAAAGAAATCGCGTGGCGGTGGCGCGGCGGCAGCAGGAGGCCCCATTAGCTAATGTGGTACCTCAGGTTAAGAACAGTTTCAGATTAAGAACAGACCTCCAGAACAAATTAAGTACTTAACCCGAGGTACCACTATATTTTAAATCACCAGTATTCTGGGATGAATCATGGGCAGTGATCCTTTAATACCAGACATGTCTGGGTTTTCTTAGCATGCATTTGTGTATGGCTTAGAAAAGCTGTAGCCATTTTAATGGTTTTTTTCCCCCTTCCTAAAGGGTCAAAATTGTTTGTGTGCTTAAAAAAACCATTTTACACATTCAACAGGAACAAGTTACTAAGCTTTATAAAGGATTGGGGGTGGCGAGGTTCAAGTGTGGTTCTGTTTAACATACAAGGAATGTATACATTAGTCCAAACCGATTAGTCTGTTAAAATGTCCTGGCACTGAAAGAGAAAAAAATCAATATATAGAGAGGGTAAATGTGGTTTGGTGCTATTTTGCCCCTTTCTTAGTTTTTTAAAGGTACCTGAATTCTGTGTAGTTTGGGGGTTCACTTTTTTGTCACACTTCCTCTGCCTTTTGGAAGGTGACTTTCAAACAGCTTCCCCTCAGCCAAACAAGGTAGTTCAAGGTCTTGAGGCTGCCGTATGACTTTTCCATCAAGTTGGTGCAATAAAACAGCAGCTGATGCCACCAGAGAGCAGAATTGCATAATGTCTTGGGTGCTTTAGCGCTGATTCCTAGTGACAATTTGTACCAAGCCAAATTTAGATTGTGCTGCTAAATCTGTACTGTCACTTTTTAGCTGTGAAACATGAAGCTGAGGGGATGTGGTTTTTTGAAGTAACAGATACTGAGTAGCAGTGTTCTACCTTGACAATATTTTTGAAGGGTGTCAGATATTTACATCAGTCTGGCTTAAAATTCTAGCTGAGTAAGAATTTGACTTGCTGGAACTGGCCAGAATGAATTCAGAATTCTTTAGGGGACCAGTGTTAGGATTAAGATAGATGCACAGAACTGATGTGGACCGGTTTTCAACAGTTGCTTCCCCTGGGAATTGCAGCAAAGGCAGTGCAGTGCCTTGCGGTACCTTAAAAGTCTAACACAATATTTTGCGGCATAATTTTCCATGGACTTGAGTTCACTCCGCGAGATGCATGAAGTGAGTTGTAGTTCTGCAAGGTACACAAGGGATCTGAAGCACTTTCGCCAAGCTACAGTTCCCAGGGTTTTCTAGGGGATAGGCACCAATGGCTCCTACTGAAGTAGAAAGAAATGATGGCTAAAAGACTAAAAAATGTATTGGTAAAAGAGATTCATAAAGACCAGGCGGGCTTTCTCCCTGGGAGACATCTGTCAGATAATACTAGGAACATTATTGATATTTTGGAAAAATTGCAAGTTAATATCAATACTAAAGCTGTCTTAATATTTGTAGATGCAGAGAAAGCGTTTGACAACATTTCTTGGAGTTTTATGAAGAAAAATTTGCAGGGGATGGGGGTAGGCCAAAGTTTCAAAAATGGTATAAGTGCAATTTATTCGGAACAAAAAGCTAAGCTTATTGTGAACAATGTAGTTACAGAAGAATTTAAGATAGAGAAAGGAACAAGACAGGGTTGCCCAATCTCCCCATTGCTTTTTATATCGGTCCTCGAGGTTCTGCTCAATATGATTAGAAAAGACCAATTGGTTAAAGGTATACAACTCGGAGCTAAACAGTAGAAACTGAAAGCTTTTGCCGATGACTTAGTTTTGACATTACAGGAGCCAGAAGCTAGTACAAAAAGAGTGTTACAATCAATCCAAGAATTTGGTCAAGTAGCAGGTTTTAAATTAAACAAGATGAAAACCAAGGTATTAGAGAAAAATCTTACAGAGATAGAGAAGGAGAGGTTTCAGAAAGAGACAGGATTAACAATTGTTAATAAAGTGAAATATCTTGGGGTAAATATGACTGCCAAAAATGTGAATCTGTTTAAAGATAATTATGAAAAATGTTGGTCAGAGGTGAAGAAGGATTTAGAAATATGGTCAAAATTGAAGTTATCATTGTTGGGCCGAATTGCAGCGATAAAGATGAATGTATTGCCTAGAATGTTGTTTTTGTTCCAAACATTACAAATTGTGGATAAAATGGACTGTTTCAAGAGGTGGCAAAGAGATATTTCCAAATTTATCTGGCAGGGCAAAAAGCCTAGAATAAAATTTAAGATACTTACAGACGCAAAGGAAAGAGGGGGATTTGCCCTGCCAGATCTTAAACTTTACTATGAATCAGCCGCTTTCTGTTGGCTGAAAGATTGGCTACTTCTTGAAAATGTGGACATTTTAGATTTAGAAGGTTTCGATAATGTCTTTGGGTGGCATGCATATTTATGGTATGACAAAGTTAAAGCGCATAAGGCCTTCAAGAATCATATTGTCAGGAAAGCATTATTTAATGTTTGGGTGAGATATAAGGATTTGTTGGAAAGTAAAACACCAAGGTGGCTGTCACCAATGGAGGCTAAGGCTTTGAAAAAAACAAATATGGAGACAAACTGACCAAAATATTGTGAAATTTTAGAACAAGTTGGAGATAAATTAAAATTGCAGAGCTTTGACAAATTAAAAACTAAAGTTCGAGATTGGCTGCATTATTATCAAATAAGGGAGGTTTTTAACTTAGATAAAAAGATTGGTTTCCAGGAGGAAAAATCTAAACTGGAAACGGAACTGTTAGAACCTAAAACTAAAAATCTGTCAAGAATGTATAATCTGCTGTTGAAATGGAATACACAGGATGAAATGGTCAAATCTGTTATGATTAAATGGGCGCAAGATGTTGGGCATAATATTATGTTTGTTGACTGGGAACGGTTATGGACCACAGGTATGAAATTTACGGCTTGTAACGCCTTAAGAGAAAATATAATGAAAATGATTTACAGGTGGTACTTAACCCCAGTCAAGCTAGCAAAAATTTATCATCTGCCTCATAATAAATGTTGGAAATGTAAAGAAAATGAAGGTACTTTCTTTTACCTTTGGTGGACGTGCCCAAAGATCAAGGCCTTCTGGGAAATGATATATAATGAACTAAAAAAGGTATTGAAATATACTTTCTTGAAGAAACCAGAGGCCTTCCTCTTGGGCATGGTCGGCCAATTGGTGCGAAGGGAAGACAGGAATTTCTTTATGTATGCGACAGCAGCGGCAAGAATACTTATTGGGAAATACTGGAAGACACAAGAATTGCCTACCCGAGAAGAATGGCAGAGAAAAGTGATAGACTATATGGAACTGGCTGAGATGACCGGCAGAATTCGAGATCAAGAAGAAGGGTCGATGGAAGAAGATTGGAAAAAATTTAAAACATATCTTCAGAAATATTGTAATATAAAAGAATGTTAGAAAAGGTTGGAGAAGAATATTAGACCGTATTGGCAGACAGAGTATAATGGAATAAGTAAATAAGAAGTGTAAAATAAAGATAGAGGAGAATTAAATACTTTCGAATGTTAAAATAAGTAAATGAAAAGAAGGTTAGAAGGATTTGCTGGAGATACGATTCAAATTAGAATACAAAGCAGAGAAGTGAGAGGAAGTCACGGAAACAAGTAAATGGGAAAACGGTTCTAATGGTTTAATTTGATTTTTTGTTACTTTTTTATTGTGATTTTTTGTCTTTTGTATTTCTCTTTGTACTGTGTTTTTTTTTGTAGGATGTATGTGATTTGTTTTTTCTTTTTTACTTTTTTCTTTTTCTGTAATCTTAAAATTGGAATAAATATTCTTTAAAAAAAAAAAAAAGAAATGGTTCTGAATTCATGTACTGTAGTACAATACAGTGGTACCTCGGGTTAAGTACTTAATTCGTTCCGGAGGTCCGTTCTTAACCTGAAACTGTTCTTAACCTGAGGTACCACTTTAGCTAATGGGGCCTCCCTCTGCTGCTGTGCTGCCGGAGCACGATTTCTGTTCTCATCCTGAAGCAAAGTTCTTAACCCGAGGTAATATTTCTGGGTTTGTGGAGTCTGTAACCTGAAGCGTATGTAACCCGAGGTACCACTGTACTTTTATTGGTGCACGTTGAAGTCTGCGTGACATAAGTGTTATATAAAATAAAACGAAATGACAGAGAAAACTTGGCATATAACAATATAACCTTGTAATTGGCTATCTGCAATTTCTCGGCCTATCCTGCTCCACTGGAGGTTTGCGAGGGCGAAATGCTGCTCTGAGCAAAACACAGCAAGGAAATATTAACAATATACGTGGAACAAAGCCTTGTCTCTTTCTAGGTTACTGCAGCCTGAAGCCATCTTTTGGGCTGGCTTTATTGTCTTACATACTTGACCTATAAATGCATTTGACAAGTCTAGGGTTGCCTTCAGGAGGGTGTGGATCTCTGTGGCACACAGACCCGTAAACCCTTGGGTTTTTTGTGGTGTTTGTTTGTTTGTTTATTTATTTATTTATTTATTTGCACTCCCTTTCTCTAGTTCCTTCTCCAGGGCAACTTCAACACAGAGTTCACAGTGTGGGACACTTTCCAATATCGGTTCGGCAGCCTCTCAAAGCCACAGCCTATGTCAGCCCAACCGTTCAAGGGAGCAGCAGCAGCAGCAGCGGCGGTGGTGTTCCGTTGTCCGGCAACTTACAGCTACACTCCAACACAGGCATCCCGATGCCAAACAAGACTGCAAACGCCAGCATTGCAGCTCGCAGTGGCCTCCCAAGGCCTTCCCTGGCTATAGGGGGGAGCAGCATACCCAGGAGCAAAATTGCACAGCCAATCCGAAGGTAGGAGTTGACTTGCTAAAGGGAAAAATTGGAGTGTATTTATGCAGCAACTGGACAGCTAGTTGAGCGATCAGCGCTCTCCGAAGAGCTGTAAGGCTGTCAGGAGGAGGCTGGACATCTCTTGAGTGAGAGTTTGCAGCCCTGGAATAGCTCGGATTCTCTGGGAGAGTCATGAGAGCTAAACTGGTATCAAATGGATATAGGCTGAACAGTGCAGATTTGAATATAATGCCTTAGCTTAACAAGTGTGTTGTAGATCAATACTTTTTCTTGAAGCTATAACCAACTCTGTTACGGGGGACGGAGGGTGATTAAAGAAAAACAAGTTGCAACTTACTTCTGAGTAAACATGCATAGGGTTGCCTTTAAAGGTAAAGGGACCCCTGACTGTTAGGTCCAGTCGTGACCGACTCTGGGGTTGCAGCGCTCATCTCGCTTTATTGGCCAAGGGAGCTGGTGTACAGCTTCCGGGTCATGTGGCCAGCATGACTAAGCCGTTTCTGGCGAACCAGAGCAGCGCACGGAAACGCCATTTACCTTCCTGCCGGAGTGGTACCTATTGATCTACTTGCACTTTAACGTGCTTTCAAACTGCTAGGTTGGCAGGAGCAGGGACCAAGCAATGGGAGCTCACCCCGTCACAGGGATTCGAACCGCCGACCTTCCAATCGGCAAGTCCTAGGCTCTGTGGTTTAACCCACAGCGCCACCCGCGTCCCTTTTAGGGCTGCCTTTATGGACTACCTAAAAAGGATGCACTTGTCCACCACCTGAGCCCATAATAGAAGCCTCACATGACCACTTTTTCTAGGGCTGAGTATAGACTTTAGTTTAGAGGATTCACTCCCCACAAATTTAGCTGTTGTTGGAAACCTCAGCAAAGGAGAATGCTCTTGTGCTCAGGTCCCACCTGTGCCTTTCCCCACAGGTATTTGGTTGGCCCATGTGAGAACAGGATGTTGTAGTCTTTAAATAAGCACCTGCCGCGGGCAAAAAAGGAGTGAGAAATTGCCTTAAATAATATGCAATAAGTCCCTTTCATGCAACACTTTCTATATCCTTCAGAAATAAATTACGCTGTGCCATGTGTAATTTTTGAGGGAAATAGACTTTTTCTCTCCTTTTTTTTGCTGCCTGACTGCAGCTGAACCAACTGGAGATAAGATTTTGAGAGTTGCCCAAACAAAGCTGCAGTTGACTTGGAGAGTCAGGCCTACTCTTGTTCTGCTCTTCTGCGGGGTTGATCAGCAGACTTTTCCAAGAAGAATAAGAAAAGTGCTTTCCAACTCCCTCCTTTTAAGAATATTTTAAAGCAAAAGGAAGCCAGGGATCGTATAAACGTAGCCTGCGACCCACTAAAGAGAATGCTGTCTGCTAGTGAGCAGCAAATAGAGATCACACAGCCCCTAGCAGAGCCCGTCGCATTGGAGAGGAGGCATACTTCAGCGGTAGGACATGTGCTTGGCATGCAGAAGGCCCCAGGACCAATTTAAGGCATCTCCAACTAAAAGTAGCATGTGATGGGAAAGATCCTGATGAGACAGACGATGCTTGGGTAGGTACATTAATGGTCTGACTCAATAGAAGGAGGCCTCACCCTGTGTTCCTGTGGCTGATGAGCTGTGCCTGGTTTTGTAGGTCACAAGTCGTGCAGACCAGCTATGTTTTGTTTTTTTTCTAATGGAGCAGCTGGAACACTGTCAGCTACTGCAGTGCAATATTTCCTTGGGGAGAACCCTGATTAAGTTATCCCGTTTCGTTAAGCCAAGAGCCATTTAACAATTCAACATCCACTTTAATTGTGTTGATAGTTTGATAATGAAGTGTTACTAAATGTTAGATATCTGTAATTAAAGGTAGCAACCCAAGGGCTAAGTTCTGGCGCACCGCTGGGCAGCTTAAAAATACCTTTGGCTTCAGTAGGATTTGAGCAACTTAACTGTGTGCATGGATTGCTGCTAAGGTGGTTCAGCACTGGGTCAGGGAGAACTTACCTGCATCGTTCTTGAAATAGTAGCATGTGGGAGATGCAGGGAAGCCTTCTATAATTGGCAGTAAAGTATATTAACCTGTACCTCTTACCTTGGACAGTCTATCCAAAAACACTGTCTGGAAATCTGCAAAATCATTGGCACACAGTTGCTGAATCTACCACAGAGCTACCATGTCTCCCAAAATTACTGAAAAAAGGGCGGGGGAGGGGGGGAAAGGTGGATTCGAAGCTCACTCATATTTTGGAAGGAACTCTGCATGTTTACAGCTGTTGAGAAAATGGTCTCTCTTAGCAGTACCTCACAAATTATGGCTGCGCACATGCCATACATTTAAAGCACATGACTGCCCCTAAAGAATTGTAGGAGCTATAGTTTAAGGGTGCTGGGAAACTACATTTCCCAGGATTCTTTGAGAGAAGCCGTGTGCTTCAAATGCATGGTATGTACATGGAGCATGTTTTTAGCATGTACCACATGGTAAAATGGTTACGTGAGGAAGACTTAATACATAATCTGGAAGACGTGTACCTTCATCATGGACCTTGTGATTCAGCCAACCTCCCAGCTCTGTTAATACTTAAAAAAAAAAATTGAACTGTAGACCAAACTGAGTGTTTTTAGTGCCTCTGCGTTGCCATTTGTTAACCTTTTGAATCACTAATTTTGCACCGCATATTTCATCACTTGTGATGCATGGTTAACATGTATATTTTCTGGGCCCACTACACTGTATGTGGATGAAGCCCACTGACACAGCTTTGCATAAAATTTTCATGTGTCTTGTTGTATTTGAAAAACCTACTTGTCCCATCTTTGAGGGACTATGAGAAGCCTCTTATCTGAGAATGATGGTTCATTTTTAAAAATGAAAAGAAGGCTAAAGCCTCTTTCCAAACTCTGTAGGGATGACAGACAGATACTGTGTGTTGCCTTCTCTTAAGCTATAATTTAATACCTCTGTTCCTCTGAAGTGGCCCCTGAAATCTACCACTAGCAGCATAGGCATTTTTTCATGTCGGGGTGGAGTGGGGTAGCGCTGAGGAGAAATGAGTTTCAACAAGGTGTAGATTAGTGGTCCTTCCTCAATTTGCAGTTGACAGTTTAGTCCAGGGGTCAGCAACCTTTTTAAACTGTGAAAAAGTCCACCATCCTTCAGACCATGTGGTGGGCCGGACTATATTTTGAAAAAAAATAACCAATTCCTATGCCCCACAAATAACCCAGAGATGCATTTTAAATAAAAGGACAATTTCTACTCATGTAAAAACACGCTGATTCCCAAACCGTCTGTGGGCTGGATTGAGAAGCCGATTGGGCCGCATCTGGCCCACGGGCCTTAGGTTGCCTACCCCTGGTTTAGTCCATGGGAAAAATAGAAGAGAAATTCTGAATTCTTTATTAGTGTTTCTTGAATCTGTCATTTTAGATATTAGGAATCGTAACATCTTCCGGGGGTTTCCTACCTTGATTCTTGATATCCTTCCCTACACAACATAGATAACTGGGGCTGCCTACACACTGCACCTTTAAAGTACATTCTTTCCCTTGAGGAATTCTGGGCACTGTAGTTTACTGCTTTCAGAGTTAAAATTGCCAGCAATCCTACAGTGTCCAAACTTCTTTGAGTGGGGAAAATGTGCTTTGAAGCTATAGCCTCAGCTGTTTCCTCACGGGAACAGTCACGCAGTCAAAAGGCTCTCTTGACCTCATCCTTTGCATTGTGAAAGGCAAACAGATGCATCGACAAAGTAGTTTCTTCTCTGTAATGTGTGTTGTCACTCTTTTCCCCAGTGCTTACCCTGAACTATGGTTTGTTTCTTGAAACAGTTTTCTCCAGCCGCCAAAACCTCTTTCTTCGCTTAGTACTCTACGGGACGGCAACTGGAGGGATGGCTGCTATTGACAATGGGTCGAGCCGAAATTCAGATTCTCCTACCCAGCTGGCTGGGTAAATATAACTGTGAGAGGCTGGATGAATAACACAGGGCTGTTTCTTACTCTTCTGTCATTGTCGTTGCTCACTAAACATATTACACTTAGTTGTTTGCTCAGAAAAACAAACAAACAGCAGTGTTGTCAAATTAACGTTGCAGCATTATGGTTTAGGTTTTTAAAAACACATGCATAAAGTATCCCACTGGGGGGAGCCAAAATGTGACTTCTGGGTGCTTTGCCATAACAGTGTTCAGATCTCTTTGATTTGTGTACTACTTTTTGTTGCTTTAACGAGTTCCCTTGCAAATTGACAAAATAGATCCATATCCTTACCTGCTTCTTCTTTTGTAGCCTTTCCAAGGGAGTGTATTTTTGCACACACACCCCCACATTTTGCTTGAATCATAGGGTATCAAAGCATTTTGTGTGTGCCATAAATCTACCCCCCCACTTTTTAATAGTAAGGTACTGTTATGTTCAAGATGTTTCTAACCATGCCAATCTCCCCAAATCCAGCTACAGCTATCCACGCACAGATGCAGACATGCATACACATATTTCTAACTGCATGGGGGAATTATGGATAGTTTTCAGCTGCTTAAGAAGTCACATCCAGTTCCAGTCAGATTCTTGGTGATACTCAGTTCACCTGTTCTTGGGCCTGTGTGTATGTTAGAGAGATGGGGCGAGGTGTCTGGATTTAGACCTTTCCCCACTCTTGGGACTTGAAAAAGAGTATCCCCCCCCCCTTACATCACATGCCAGGTCTATTCTTGAGTACATATATTGTTGGATTGGGGCCATGATGGACAAGATGACAGCTGTGTTGTATGTTTATGTTGTGAGAGCACACACTAAAGTATTTGCTCGAAACTGCCATGACTTCCTGGTCAACACGAACCTGTCTCTCATTTCCTTGTTCCAATGTTAATTTATTATCACGGGGGTGTTGTATTTATAAAGAGGGCGTAAACTGCATTGCACTTGAAAGATGCGATGGTCTCTTAAATGGTTGGGTTTCGATACTTTGTAATAAAGAATAAAATTGCAATGTTTTATTAACACTTGTGTTTGGTGAAAACAAACAGGTTTTCATGGAAGTAAAACTTTTTTGATAGACCTTTTGCAAGAAAAAAAAATTGCACTAATCAATGCTTTCTTACTATGGGGATATGATTTTAATACTTGATTACAACTTGTATTCTGCTGATCTGGAATGTTTCAGAAATAAAGAAATCTATTTCAGCAATCTCATGCCATTCTTGGATGTGCAATAGAAATAGTGAGTCTGCCTCTTATTTCCTTAGTAGAATGGAGAGTTCCTGTGGTAGAGTGAGCAAATTATGACTGGAAAAAATTGACAGTGTAAGTTACAGGCACTTGGTACTCCAGCTGCTCAATCCAGCCTTTTAGGTGTTCCATTTGTCCTCCATAACCACATATATCTCTCAGGTGGCACAAATGATCCATGCATCTGGCTGTTAACCAGAAGGTTGGTGGTTGAAGCCCACCCAGCGATGGCCGGGGGCAGGATTCTGGACTGTATACCAAAAGCAAACTCAGTCTCCAGGTGCTGGTCTTGATATAGCCAAAATAGCCCCATCCATATCAGCATCCTTCAGGGAGCCCCACAATTTGCAGATCTACACAAAATCTTTAGGGGGCAGAATAAAACCTAAGTGGAGAGTGTTGGACTTTTGTGCCAACACAAAGTGTGTGCAGTGGCGTAAAAATAAAAGGCTGTCCGCAATATCTTTGCTTAGATTTATTTCAAAAACATAATGCAAACGCTGCAAGCTATCACTCCTCCTCACCAGCAGCATACAAAAATATTAATCAACTTAAATACAGTTTTCAAATAAACAATTATCCTATCACATCCCTTCCTGCATCCGGTGCAGAAAATAATTAGTCAAATAGGCAAGAGGCCACAGGTGTGAAGCTAAGTACCGTATTTTTCGCTCTATAAAATGCACCGGACCATAAAACACACCTAGTTTTTGGAGGAGGAAAAAAAATATTCTGAATCTCAGAAGCCAGAACAACAAGAGGGATCACTGTGCAGCGAAAGCAGCAATCCCTCTTGCTGTTCTGGCTTCTGGGATAGCTGCGCAACCTGCATTCGCTCCATAAGACGCACACACATTTCCCCTTACTTTTTAGGAGGGAAAAAGTGAATCTTATAGAGCAAAAAATACAGTAAGTCAAACTGCAAACATACACCTGTGAGCTTCAATTAATCAACCCTGTTCCTGCTTAGCATCATTGACCACTTTAAGATAAAGAAAAACCAACAGAGAGAAGGGTGGCCAAAGAATTGGGAACATACATTGTGGGGTGGAGAATAATGGAATGTTCTGACAGTCAACATGGCTAGCTGGAACACTGAAACGTGGGGTTATGGGTCCCACTCCTAGCTCCTTTATTACATACCTCAGACATATTTTCCTGCGCCGCACACCCTTTGCTCCCCCTCATAGCTCTACCTGAAAGCACCTGGTGTTCTGAGGCCAGGTATATTTGGAAAAGGGTGGGTGGGAAACTTTACCTTGCAGGGCTGTCCTCCAGGGTCGCAGAAGTGGACTGAAAAAGGTCACTTGTTGAACCCTGTCACCGGAGCCTCCATTAGCACACCATGTATCAGTGCCACAGGTCGCTGGTATGACACTCAGCATGTTGCACTATAAGGTGTTCTGGTTTTTTGCCTTGCAGCATACAAATACCTAAATAAGCAAAAGTGAAAAGACATGGAGCACAACATTCCTCAGTTTACCATCCCGGCCTAATTTCTTATCAGCCTAGAGTTGTTTAGTTCAATTTGTGCGTGTCTCTGTGGCTGGAAAGGAACATTTTTAAAAGGCGGTAACTGCTACAGTTTCTTGTTTCTGTTCATAGTGGGAGATTGTGGGTTACAGAGTCCTAACCGGGGTCTGGGATCCCCTAAGGGCAAATCAATGAGGTGGAGAAATTGTTGCTGGCACTTTGTGCCTTCCTCAGTTCAATTGGCCCTGTTAAAACCAGGGAGTAAAACAGTAACTAATTAAATGTCCATGTTCTTTTTGGGTCCTGTAGAAACTCCACTTTACAATAACCATACACACTGTGTGAGGGTCACTTTACAGAAACTCATCTCCCCTTTCCACCCACCTCAAGACAATCTTGTGTGCTACATCAGATATGAAAGTCATATTAGTATGGTTTGGGTCACTTTCCCCTTCAAAATGAGCAGGGCCCTGACCGTTTCACATTTATTTTGCAGAATTATAAATTGGTTCACAACTAAAAGTTATTGGAGCATTGTACAATGAAATATAAAATTGTTTTGTTTTTATAATTATGCAGTTAATTCCATGGACTGGCTGGGTCACACAAAAATTGTCTTCAGTAGCTGCTTGCCTGAATTCAAGTGCTAACTCCAGAAGGCTGGAGTTGCAACACTAAAAGCCCAGTTTAGGCTGTATGCTACGCACACCTCGGAGGTACGCAACAGCGCCTCATCAGAGGACCACAGTTGCTGGCTGGGAACGGGGGGGGGGGGGCATCTGCTTCTATGCATAACAAAGACACACTGGCAAAAGTGTGAAGAGTGTGTTCATGGCATATCATTTTATTGGTAGCACTCCTTTCAGAAATGATACAAGGAAAGCTTTTTATTTCATTTGTCTAGAACATTCTAGAACATTCAGGGTGGCTTTCAATAAAACAACGGAAGTTGAAAGATTAAAATCAATAGAACTTTATAGCATTATTAGTAAGTGAGGAGCAGGCAGAAAATAATTAAGGCTCAATGCTGTCATTTAAAAACAACATTTAAAAAGCAACATTTAAAAACAAACAAAGAAGGAGAGTACTTTATGAACTGGGGAGGCATACCTGGAGGAAAAGCACCATGATGTGCCAATAGCTCTTAAGGCATTTATTCGTTCCTCACTCTGATGCAGCTGAACCACTGAACCTGCTGGCTGTGGCATCTATTTTTGGCGATTTCATTATTTTTGTTTTAAGGATTTATACTTCCTTTTTTAGAATGTCTTCTCGGAAGGCAACTAACAAACATATACCAGTAACCTGTGCTTTTTTTAAGGGGTAATAAATTAGGTGCTGGTACTCCTGTCTTGATAAAGGTGTTGCAGGTACCAGCACAAAATGGCTACCAATGGCGGCATAAAAAGAGGTGGTGGTACTCCGTATCATTGAGTACCATCACTGGAGCCCAAAGCAGCATATAGTATAGATATGGTTCCCTGGTGGTCTCTCATCCAGGCACCTAAATTTTGAATGGAATGAGACCGGTCCATGTTGTATCTCAAGGAGTATGTTGGGAAACAGTCATTGATGTCTTTAGGATTTCCGTTTGTCCTGCTGCTTCCCCCCAGGGAAAACTCATCTTTACTGCTGAATTGGAGCAAATGGCAACTGGGTTTTCAGCAGATTGATGTTTGTGCTGAAGAGAGGGGCTTTACCAGGGAAAAAGGTGGGGCAAATGGAAAACTGCTTGGACCTGTGATTTCTAGGCATAAGACAAGTGTGGAAGAGTCCTTAGAGAATGTTTAAATTTCATCTTAAATGCAAAACTGAAACAAGAGATACATGGCATATCATTTTATCAACTACAGAAGTATAAGGTGGTAGGAATTGTCTAATCTCTTAATAGCAAGGGGGCCTGCTGTTCAACTCATTCAACCCTCCTCCTTCAGTTCAGGAGCAATATGGATCTCTGAATCAGAGCATTCACATGCAAATTGAATAAGAAATGCACTTCAGTCAAATCTACATCTCCCTCAAGCAGCAATTTCTGCCACAGATGCAAGAAGACAATCACCCTTGCCCAGATTGTCCAGAGCTTTGGGCTGAGTTGTCATCAATATGCTTTATCTGTTGATGGACAGCCGCCCTGACTCGGCCCCAGACACACTGACCAGATGCTTGGAAGCTGTGGCTAGATGGCTGTGCGGGAGCTTGTTGAAGTTAAATCCTTTGAAGGCAGAGGTCCTCTGGCTGGGTCGGGACGACATGGGGTTGGGGGGCCAACTCCCATCTCTTGCAGGGGCTCAATTAGTGCCAGCGCCTTCTGTCAAGAGCTTGGGTGTAACCTTCGATGCCTCCCTTTCCATGGAGGCACAGGTTGCAGCCACAGCAAAGGTGGCATTTTTCCATCTCTGCCGTATTAAGCAGTTGGTCCATTACCTTTCTCACCCTGATCTGGCCACAGTGATCCAGGCGATGGTCACCTCTGGGCTTGATTATTGTAACTCGCTCTACTCAGGGCTGCCCTTGAAGCTGACCCAGAAACTCCAGTGGGTGCAGAATGCTGCAGCGAGACTCCTTACGGGGTCCTTGCCGCGGGATCACATTCATCCAGTGCTTTACCATCTGCACTGGCTTCCGATGGAGTACAGGATCAGGTTTAAGGTGCTGGTTTTGACTTTTAAAGCCCTATACGGCCTAGGACCCTCGTACCTACGGGACCGTCTCTCCTGATATGCCCCACGGAGGAGCTTAAGTTCCATAAACACTTTGGAGGTCCCGAGCCTCAAGGAGGTTAGATTGGTCTCAACTAGGGCCAGGGCCTTTTCAATACTGGCCCTGACTTGGTGGAATGCTCTGTCACAAGAGACTAGGGCCCTGTGGGACTTGACATCTTTCCGCAGGGTCTGCAAGACAGAACTGTTCCGCCTGGCCTTTGGTTTGGACTCAGTCTGACCCTTATGTTTCCCTCCCCTTATGGTCTTGATCTATGGGCTATTTTTAAAATGAGGCTGCATTTTAAATTGCATTTTAACCTGAATTTTAAATTGGTTTTTTTTCTATTATGCTTTTACTGTAATTTTATTGGTGTTAGCCACCCTGAGCCCAGCTCTGGCCGGGGAGGGCAGGATATAATTATTATTATTATTATTATTATTATTATTATTATTATTATTATTTTAATTTAAAATCCATAGAAGTAAAGCATGTACTTGTGCAAATCTCAATTGCTGCATTTTATTTTCTGTACATTGCGTTACAAATTCATGACACCTGTGGCTTTTAAATTATACCAGGGCTTAGCCCCGGAATCCGTTTTACATGCCAGACCATGGGATGGTGAAGAAAAGTGCCTTTGAGCATGTGCAGTGTGCTTTTTCCTCGTGACAGTAGTTCGAGTCCATTAAAGAGTCCAATTAAAAGGGTGGAATGTCACAGCCGATGGCATGCTATTTCAGCAGGCTTTCACCTCGGCACATCTCAGATTCCTTCCCAGTTAGGTTGCAACCCTGTACACCAAGGGGGCAGGGCAGGGGAGACAGCATCACTCCCCTGAGCCCAGGGCTACGTACTCAGTAGTGGGCTAGGTCAAAAACATAGAGTAAAAGCAAGCATATGTGATATAAGTGGGGCATCAGGGGTTTTTTTTAAGGATGGCTTCCCCACCCTGCCCCATTGCACACAAAAAAGCTGCTACCTCAGTTCAGGGAATAAGGGGTCCTTGAAAAAATCTAAAGTTCTCAGCTGATTAAGCCTAGGTGCTCTGTGAGCCTCACCAAAAAAACCATCTTCATAATGACGCATAATCTACATGTCCAGTTCAGACAGCAGGTTCAGAAGCATCTGCCATAAACATTACCGAACATGTCCAGCCTTCTCCCAAAGCTACTCATTGCAAGGCACAATTTGTAATAAGAGAAGGGATTTATTGATTTATTTTTTTGAAAACAGTCCATTTGTGACCCATCAGCAAAGGATTAGTGCAAGGGAGAAGATCCAGCTTGCGTAGCATCTCCACCCAAGTGACTAAGCATGAAGGTAAAAGGAAGTTAAGCAGACAGGTGAGCTAAATGTCAGTGTGAGTAGAAGATGAATGATATTTAATCATTTGAGTTATTCATCAGCTGGAGGTGAAACAAGGGTATAGCAACTGGGTATCTGCAGGAGCTGCTCTAATCTTAGCTGGGTAATCCTTTAGAAATCTGCAGTTCAGCTCCTTGGTTTCCAGAGAGGATCCTGTAAAAACTTGCAGCTCTCCTCTAGCAGAGAAGCCCTGAGTGGCTGCAGTAAACTTCAGCCAGGGACCTAAACTAAACCTAACCTTGGAAAAGGGAGGCAAATAAGTAGATAGTTCCACATTAGCTAAGCCCACAGTGCAGAACTAGCTGATGGGGAAGTCTACAGACAAAAAGTGTAAGCTTAGCTTTTAGTTTAAGCTCAGTGGAGTCTAGGGATGCATGAATCTCCTAATTCTGGTTTCTTTCAATTTCTTTTCCCCATTCTTAAGTCAACATCATTTTGTGATTCTTTTCGAATTCAAACTACTAACAGAATCTGAAACTGAATTTAAGCTTTTTCCTGTCACTGTGAATGGTAATTATTTTGCTGTCCACATGAGGGCACTATGCACTCTGAATTTTCCTTGGTCATCCTCTGGGCTCTTTCGTAATCTTGCCAATATCATCTGCTGACACAGCAGGTTGTTTCCTGCCTTGTGTTCAGATACAGAGATTCACAATTTCATCTTGCGGGGAGAGCTACTATGAGTAATGCTTCCTATTTGCTCGTTATTGGCTTCTATCAGAAGTGGCGGCATAAGTAATGTGAAGTTTCGGGCATTCATTAGAAAGTTATCTGCCAATATTTTGGCTTGAAGTAAAACATCCTAGTTTTAAAATATTGTAGTTTGATGCTGTTTAGCATGGAGAGTGTATTCTGTATGTGGGGACTGGTTTGTAAAGGTAAAGGGTAAAGTGACACCTGACTATTAGGTCCAGTCGTGGCCAACTCTGGGGTTGCGGTGCTCATCTCGCTTTAATGGCCGAGGGAGCTGGCGTACAGCTTCCGGGTCATGTGGCCAGCAGGACTAAGCCGCTTCTGGTGAACCAGAGCAGCACACAGAAACGCCGTTTACCTTCCCGCCGGAGCAGTACCTATTTATCTACTTGCACTTTGACGTGCTTTCGAACTGCTAGGTTGGCAGGAGCAGAGACCGAGCAACGGGAGCTCACCCCATCGCGGGGATTTGAACCGCCGACCTTATGACCATACATACATATCCCCATACATACAAATCCCCATACAGACCATAAAGCTCACTGGCTGATCTTGAGCCAATCACCTCCCAGGGTGGTTGTGGGGTTAAAAAGGAAAGGGAAAAGAGAAACTCGATCAAATATCAAACATTTGCCATAGATACAATATTCCAGTAAGATTCAGCACAATAAAATAACTCGGAGGAGAAAAAACATATACATTAAACTGACCTCCCTCAATGGGATAAAAATGGCCTGTTATCTGTGAATGAGCAAATGGCGTACAGCGGAACAACCTCAGGGCCTATAAAGAGGGCAGGGGCAGCCGATGCTTTGCCTGACAGTTCTCCTGTTAGTGCGAACTGCAGCTTGGCCACCCAGCCCTCCACTCCCAGGGAGCTGGGGGAGCGCAGGGTGATTCAAGGGTGATGCAAGGGTGACCCCAGAGCCTGTTGGAAACACGCCCGGGAAGGCCGCCAACTTCCCAAGACACTGGGGCATCTCTCTAGTGGTCCTCCCTGGCTGTAAATCTCTCTCAGTCCAGAGAGACCGGTAATAAGCGACCCCTCCCTCCTGAGAGGAGCACTGCTGGCATGTCATAGCAGAAGAAAGAGTCAATCATAGTTCTAAAACTACTTTATTTACAGTCTATATATGCAGAGAATCCATCAGCACGTCTGTGCTCTTTGAGCATCAGTCCAGAACAGCAACACAATCAGAAGTGAAACTAACTTCCAACAGTGCTGAGACTTCCTGTCTCACGCTCTCTCAGGCACGCACATGATATACACAAAACATAGTGCTACTGCTGGAACAGCACGGATGGATAAAAATCCTAACAGAGCCCACCTTGTCTGGGAATCCCTCCAAACTGGCCCTAGCCCTGCACAAAAAGTATCTCTTTGGGGTCACTTTGTGATAAGAGATCCTGTAAATGGTCAGGGGCGTAGGAAGGGGGGTGCGGCCCGCCCCAGGTGTCACCCTCGAGGGGGTGACAAAATGGCCCACCGCGGGGGGCGGCACTTACCGTGGGGCCTCGCCTACAGCCCACCCAAGCCATGCATCTCTCCTGGGAGTGACGCAGTTGCTCAGGGCCCTGCGCTGCCTGAAATGGCAGCATGGGGCTTGTGTCCGCCAGGCGGACTCCGTGGGCAGCTCGCCGCGGCGCCCCTGTGCACGGATTATCATAGTGCCCCCATGTGATGCTCCACCCCCCTGCACGGATCACCCCACCCCTGTGGCTCCAGGTCCAACAGAAGCACAGTGAGACTCATTTTGGAACAGATGTTGAGTCATTCGCAACAGTGGGATCCTATTGTGGAGGGATCCTTCACAGTTGCTTGTGAGTTGGGAGGGGAGGAGATGGGAAGGGGGACCAGATATAGACCGCAACCCTATTACACACCAACCTGAAACTAATCGCATTGAATTTGCAATGGGACTGACTTCTAAGTGGACATGCATATGAGTGAGCCATCAGTGAAGGCATGTTGTTCCAATTGTACTGGTAATTTGCTTCTTCCTGCTTTCCTACTAGAAAGCTTCCCAGCCTGTTCCTGCTCATTTTTTCTGCTGCTGAGTAGCATGCTTTTTAAGACACTAGATGGCTCCCTTTGGACGTTTTCACATACAGCTCCTTCCAGATTCTAGTGGGGAGAGGGCAATGATTTTGCAAGCAACCAAACTATCCATCTGTACATGTGTTGATAAAGCAGACAAAAATATCACACCACCAGTACCAAAATCTAACGTATCCAGAGCAAAGCAATTTCGTTCCATTCCTATTTTTTGCTGAAATTACGTATCACAAGCTCTCAAGAAAATCTAACAGAGAAATGAATTTCTGAAAGAAAATAAAGCAACATTTGCCACTTGAACTATTATTCTAGAGATACAGGATTAGTGTGCAGTAACTAACTGGATGCAATGCACACAGTATTCCTATGAAATTTTTGGTGCAATCTTTTGCATATTTCTCCTGCACACATTTCTCCCAATATGCTCAATGGTACTTGTGTTCAGGCAAACATGCACAGGACTACAACCTTAGCTGCTTATGATTGACATGTTTATAGAGCACAGTCCAGTCAAAATTAAATAGAGTTAAGCATATATACAGTTCACTAAGGTCGAAGGGATTTTAAAATCTTAATTCTCATTGAATTGAGCCCATTTAATGTGTGTGTCTCTCTGTCTCTCTGTGTGTATAATAGGCACAGTAGCAAGAACAAAACTAACAACAGCAAGTCACTTTCAAAGCTGTAATAAGGCTGGAATTTCTCATTGTCACTTTCCAAAAGCAAATGATCTTTTGGTCACAAAACCCATTAATCATTTCTGCTACTTCATTCCCTGCAATGACTGCTGGTCTGGACAGGGCAGTTGTGCAATGGGCTCTCAGGTGCACTGTCACCACACTTGTCTTATATTCCTGCAAACCCCGAGCAAAAGTGAAACCTGGGAGCTCTGGGCAAGGACCTATGAGAGGAAGCAGAGAGCGCATCCAGTTTACTTGTCCGTCATCAAGAAAATAAAGAGGACATTTTCGTTCAAGGTCACATGCACACCATACATTGTGTCATGGGGAAAAACTTCCACTTCCCATGAGAAACACAGTAGGAGAGTTATTTGGCAAAGGGCAACAGCTGTTGAGGAAGACACCAAGGTGCATTCCAACAGTGCATAGATTACACAAGGTTATACAGTGGTACCTCAGGTTACATACGCTTCAGGTTACATACGCTTCAGGTTACAGACTCCGCTAACCCAGAAATAGTGCTTCAGGTTAAGAACTTTGCTTCAGGATGAGAACAGAAATTGTGCTCCGGCGGCAGCAGGAGGCCCCATTAGCTAAAGTGGTGCTTCAGGTTAAGAACAGTTTCAGGTTAAGAACAGACCTCCAGAATGAATTAAGTACTTAACCCGAGGTACCACTGTACAGAGGCATTTCTTCGCCTACGTTTGACGCAAACGTAGAAGTTGAGTCACGTACACAATGAGAACTGAAAAACAGGATGCTTGTCTTACCAAGGTCAGATGCCCATTTCATCACATCTATGCCTAAGCCTGGACCTTCTCTCTCACCACTTAACCTAACGGGTATGGGGGAAATTGTACCAGGCTTTGACCAATTCCTCCATAGCTTACAGAACTCTTACACCACTTTAACAGTGATGGTTTTCCCCAAAGAATCCTGGGAACTGTAGTTTGTGAAGGGTGCTGAAAATTCTTAGTAGAGCCCTCACAGAACTGCAATTCCCAGCACCCTGAACAAACCCCACATAAAACTTTTGATAACAGAAGCATCTGGGTTTTTTTTAATAGCAGATATTATACTGGCCTAGAAAAGGGACCCGTGGGAGAGATGGAAGAATTGTAATAAAGTAGATTCATTTATCTTTCTACCAAAGCACAGTGCACAATCTACTACTTTTTTCTGCAAACAGCTGTTTAGCAAGGGAACGCATAAAGTTCTAATTTGCAGCCTGGAATTGTTTAATTGATATAAAGAGGCTTTAGAGGACAGGCCTGAAAACTCAGAACCAACTTAACAAATTAAAGCGGCAAATGGCAACAATATGAATTGTACTGAAGACGTGGAAAGAATTCAGAAGCATGACTGAAAGAGATTTAGGACAATAAGCTTACCGTGACATCACATGACACTATCAGTGATGAAATGGCACAAAATGTGGGTGCTGCTTTAGGATATTTGAACAGGAACATTATCTTGGATGCAGAAAGTTCCCTTGTATGAGTGTGCTTCAGCTCGTGCTATAGGGGTACCTTCAGTTTCCCACTCCACCACCAGATCGCATGCCATTTCAGAGGTTCCCCAACTCTCTGGTGCTGCTTTTTATGGTGTTCAAGGAAAGGAGAAGGTGGGACTCTGCCTAGCCTTGCACAAACAGAGTTCCACCCATGTTTTTCTGGATCCAAGCCATTATTTATAAGATCTGAGAAGCTATAGCATTACTGCATACACAACTGGTAATCTCATGCTTGGAGTATGGCCAGGACCACCCTACCATTAGGCAGAGTGAGGCAACCACCTCAGGCAACTGCATCTTCTTGCTTCAAAGCCCCCAGCCACTCTTTTCTGCTGTCGCATGGCCTCTCCTGAGCCTTCTAATCTGCACACAGTTGCAGGTGTGATGGAGGATGCTATCACATCACCAATGTTGAAGTACGATTCAACTGCCCATGCAGCTGGCTTCTGGAAGTGGACTATGGAGAGGTCACCATTATGTCTTCCACCTCAGGCAGTTTTGGGAAGCCCCCTGAGTATAGATGCTGATAGGTTGGCTCGTGTTTAGAAAGGGTAATAAAGAATCTAAGAGAATTCATAGATGGAAAGAAGTGACTACGCTTAGCCAGGAAATGAACATTAACCACAAATGCCAAACAATCAGAAAATGTTGGGAGGAAGCACATTTCCGCCTTAGATGCATTGACATATGATGAGCAATGGCTTTGTTTGGGTGAAATTGCAACCTACTGGCTTCAATAGCTACATTCCCATTGATTTGAACATCGTTGGATTGCATAACTCAAGAGCAATTTGATAATGCAAGAAGCACCAAGAAAAGTTATCAATTTCTGCCCTTAAAGTTTTCATGTATTGTTGACAGGTAACTTCCAGCATATATAAAACCTAATAAAACATTAAACATTTTAAAAAATATATTCCCCATACAGGGAAGACTTTCAGATGTCTTCTAAAGGTTGTATAGGTATTTTTCTCCTTGGCTCAGGGGTTGCATAACTCTATACCCTCCAACATTTCTCCAATGAAAATAGGGACAGCCTATGGAAAAGCGGGACGTTCCAGAATCAAATCAAAATCTGTGATGGCTTCTGTAAATCCGGTACTGTTCCTTGGAAAACAGGGACACTTGGAGGGTCTGTTGTAGATTGCTTCTTTGATTTTTCCCTGTTGCTCTCATATGGCTTCAGCTTGACTGATAATAGTGTGAATATCCATACAAGGAGCGACCGTGTGTGTGTGTGTGTGTTCAACCTGGCATGCTTCTGTGTCAAGAAAAAAGTGTGGCGGATCCTTATCGAAGAGATGTTGCTTGCAGATGACTCAGCCTTGACAGCACAGTCCAAGGAAACTCTACAGAGACTCATAAAGCATTCTTCCCAAGTCTGCAGGGAGTTCAGCCTTACCGTCAGCCTGATGAAGACCAACATATTAGGTCAGGACATTGCCAGCACTCCATTTATCAGCACATGCTTTGCCAAAAAGGCATAGGGGAATGCAATGCTAATGTCCAATACCAAGATGACGGTTCCACAGAATGGAAGATGGCAGGATCCCCAGGGACGTGCTCTGTAGGGAGCTGGCTCCCAGCACCAGGCCAATTGGCAGACCAAATCTGTGTTACAAAGATGTCTGCAAACATGCCATGAAGGCTGCCAACATCAACCCTGCCATGTCAGAATTCCTTGCAGACAACCACAGTGCTTGTAAGACAGGCAGTGAAGTTGTGCATCCATAGCAGTGACCAGAAGAGAAATGGCCACTGGGAAGAGTGCAGATAAAGAATACGCCATGGCGTATCTGCAGCAGCACAACCCAACACCATCATCTGCCCCAGCTGCAACAAAACATGTCTCTCCAGAATTTCAAAAAGACCCCAGAATTGTTGAACCTCTCAGGAAACCACCATAATTGTTTAGCTTTTTTAGGGAACCTTTAAAGCTTTTTCCATCGCATTGCCATACATCTGGGTTTTCCTTGACATTTTGCCAATTCACCAAATACACCCCGACGCCATTTTTACACCCAAAAACCAGGACGTCAGGAATTTTTGTGACGTACAGCAAGCCTATCCCGTATCAGTTTCTACAGCCACAGCAGGCACTGCAACCATCCAACAGCTTGACCTCGCGCCCAAAGGCACACTCTTCCAATGGCCATTGGCCACCATGTACAACAAAAGAAAACCATGAACAGCATAACAAAACCCATCATTTTTCTATTTTTTCCTCAATACTTAGGAATTTTTCTTCTTTAAGAGTTCTTTGCTCCAGCATTCAGATAATGCAAACTGCTGTCTCTGCAGATACAACCTGAACATTTACCTTACGTGGCATTTTCAATGGGAGTCATTCATATCTACTTTGACAGGCAATCTCTCTTCATTAAACAAATGAGTGCATGGACAGAGTCACCTGAATAAATTATTTAGTAAATGTTTTTTATTATTATTAGTATTTTCATAACCTCTCTAACCTGCCACAAGCCTGAATACATTGCCAAAAATTATGCTACATCTTTTCAAGCTGCAGGAAGCGGGCAATGTATTAAACTGCTGTGGTTAACCGGCTATCACAATCACTTCACTCCCATAAATGACTGCACCTTGAAACAGAAGCGCAACAAAACCCCAAACACATTAGCACTGGGACCTACAAGATGGCTGCATCCGCTGGCAACAGGACTGCCGCTCAGTGGAAGAGCATCAGCCTGATCAGGCAGAAAGTTGCAGTTCCCAGCATATCCAAGTGCAGCTGAAAGGCAACCCTGTGTGAAATCTTGCAGCATACTGCTGTCCGTCCGTATGGACAATTCTGAGGTAGATGGAACTAATGGTCTGACTCAGGACTCTAAAGAGAAAGGATTTGATGAAAGTGGATCAAAGTTTGAATTAGAGATATTAAATAATGATTCTAAAATTTTGTCTAAAATGTATAAATTGCTGCTTGAATGGCATCTGAAGGACGAGGAGGTTAAGTCGGTTATGATTCATTGGGCCAAGGATTTTGGGTATAATATACAGCTGAGTGATTGGGTAAAATTATGGAAAGAAGGTTTAAAATTTACTGCATGCAATGCCTTAAAAGAAAATGTGATGAAAATGATGTATACATGGTATATTACACCTGTCAAGTTAGCGAAAATGTATAAAGTCATTAATAAATGTTGGAAATGTAAAGAAAAAGAAGGAACATTTTATCACATGTGGTGGGAATGTAAAAAGGTGAAAAGCTTCTGGGAGATGATATATAATGAGATGAAAAAAATGTTTAAATATACATTTATAAAGAAACCAGAAGCATTTTTACTAGGCATTGTTGGGAGTGATATAAATAGAAATGAATATAAGCTCTTTTTATATGCAATAACAGCAGCAAGAATATTATTGGCCCAAAAATGGAAGCAAGAAGAATTACCGACGATTGAAGAATGGAGGATGAAATTAATGGACTATGCAGAACTAGATAAACTAACAGGAAGGATTCGAAATCGGCGGGACCAGAAATTCACGGAAGACTGGAGTAAATTCACGGACTATTTAAAAAGTATTTGTGAAGATCAGACGACGTTTGTAGGTTTGCAATAAGTTTTGTGAGGAGTATTACTGGAAGTATTGCCAAAATGGATAAGGGGAAGGATGATTTGTTAAGAGATGTAAAGGCAATATAAAGTTAAGAAATGCATAAGAAGTGTTTAAAACGGTGGCTTATCAGAGGTGCTGATGGAAGTCAAAAAAGATTGTATAAGTCATAAGTTTTGTGGTACATTTTATAATTTATATGTTAAAATCAATAAAAATTATATATATATATATAAGGAACTAATGGTCTGACTCAGTATAAAGTTGCTTCTTGTGTACTCTGAGGAAGAAACCATACATATCATTCAATCTGTGGCTGCCTCCTTCTCTGAAATATCTGACTTTACTGTAAATCCCTCTTCTCCCCCTAAGTTAGCTTACTGCCACCGTGTGTGGTTAAGACTGAATTGGTAGTTCGGTCAACTTCCGTGCATGAAATGCAGGGAGGAACATCGCCATCTTAGGCTTCACCTAAGGCAGCAATAAGTCTCGGGCCAACCTTGCAGAGAAAGTACTTAACACTTACAGATTGAACCACATCAGGGGTTGTCAACCTTTCAGGGACAATGGGCACGTTTGGTATTTTGAGAAAGTGCCATAGGCACCAGTCCCAAAATGGCTGCCATCAGGGTACAGCCTAAGAAAAAATGGCTGCCATAAGAGCAGAAAAAATAAACATCCTCCACCTCCTTCAGCAGGGAAAACGTGCCTATATATATATATATAGGGTTGGGAAATCGACAAAAAATAGGCAAAGAGGGATACTCAAACACGCACTTCCTGGTTCTGTTTGCAAAAACCCAGACATTTTGCCAATTTCCCAAAATTCCCAGCTGGGCACTGATTTTGCCATTGGAATCCTGGACATGTCCAGGGGGAAAACAGACATATGGCAACCCTACTAAATTAACCACACTATGCTTGCTCAGAAAGAGAAGCTTTTTATGCCTCTCCTCTTTTCGGAATGGATGCGTCAGTGTCCAATCTCAGCATCGGGTGAAAAAAGGATGATTGTTCAATGTAGAAAAGGCTAAGACAGTTGAAACAGGAAGAGCAGACAATTTCTCATTCATGGTGGATATTTGAGAAGGTATCTGCGAAGACCTTTCATAGGTGCCATACTGACAGACACCACATTGGCAACCCCTGTACTAGATGAAGTGATGCAACCTCTCTCCAACCCAAAAGTCTCCCATGACAAACATTTAATATATGCACCTACTATATTCCTCACCTGAGCTCTAAGCAACATACAATCCCAAAAGGGACAAGATGTACTAAGGTGATGAAAAGAATCAGATTGTGTGTAGCTATGAATAAAAACCATGCTGGAAAAATCTGTTTGATGAAATCACTGTTCTTCATCTGCACAGATATAGGCATTTTTGGCATGGGGTTGGGTTGATAATGCAAAAGAAAACTATCAAATGTTACTAATCCATCAGGGATAAAATTGTCACTTCTAAGGGAGAGAAAACTTAACATTTGGGCAGACTGAAAAGGCGTCTAGTGAGAGCCTCTTCATTAATGTGTATTGTGAATTCAGTTCATACCGATGTTTAGAATTAAAGCACAGCTATTTTTAAAACTGATATCTAAGACAAAAAAGTCTCTCAAATAATTGTCCAGTTCTCTTTATATGCGGCAACTATGATTGGTGCACATAGTTCACAACTATGTAATTTTTGAAACTCTGGGAAATAGGTCTTTATAGGTTTAAAATATGATTGTATAAAAGCCAGAAGTTGATTCTGAAGCATATTGTCAGTCTTCTGGCATGCTGCTGGCTTTGCTTCTCAAATGAGCATGACAGCAAGTATCCTCTGCACATGGGTACTGTACTTTGGGTTTCCAGGAGTCGTTATTTAATATATTTCTCATAGCGTGTTGGTGTGCTCCAGAAAACAGCTTGGAAATTAGGGCTCCGGTTGATAGTCCTCATTCAACCTTCTCCAGCAGGCAGGCTGTTTCTGCCTTGGCCATTAGCAAATTGTGCAAACAAAGAAAGCCCTTCTTTGATGGAGTGAGACAACAGCACAAAACAAATTGAATTTCCCTGACAACATATTGTTAGACAATAAGCCCACATGTCACGGGAGCTTTTAGGATGTGATTGATGACTTAATGGTTGTCTGATGTCATAAGGCAACTGGCCCCCCAAAAGACTGCTCTGAAGCTCTCGCCACCACTCAGGGTAGGGCAATACCATGATGGTGAGATCCTAAGCGCTTCCTGTTGTGGTAATCTTGTTAGAAACAGGAAAGAAGGTATTCCATAAACCCTCTTTGACCAAGACCTTGATTTCTTCTGCAAAACGTTGCTTCACTTTGCAAACAAATTTGAGCAAACTCATAACGTGCCATATGGGTGTGCATGAATATTTATGTGTGGAGATGAGCGCTCTCACTTTTGTTGCTGCCTTATTAGAATTCTGCATAAAAGTTTGACAGCCTAGCTGGCAGCTGAGAGATTAGTCAATCAATTGTATTAATATTAAAGTTTTTATTTGGTGTGGGAGGCAGATTCAGAAACCACACCGTCTCCTCTCCCACATGAAATTCTAGTCACTGGTTTTATTAATGGGAAGATGCATTAGCTTTGACTTGGTTGTTTCGAAAATTTGTTTTCTTCAGCTCTCTATTCTAGACTGTAGTCTCAAATATCAACTTGTTTCTCATCTCCATTCTTAAATTTCTTTTCTAAACCTCATGAACGCTATTCCAGAGAAGCATCAGCAGTGAGATGGAAAACTGAATGAGTCCTACTTAGGTTCCACCCCCACCCCCACCCCCGCTGCATGCAAAAATCAACTTCTGTTTCCATTTTTAGCTGGAAGGCACAGAATCCCTAGAATGGGGGTGGCCAGTATGGTGCCTTTGATATAATCAACCCTAGCCAGCATGTGAGGGATGATGGAAGTTGCAGTCCACAACAACTGGAGGGCATCAGATTGGCTAACCCATTGGTAGCCAATGTTATGGCTTCCAGACGCTGTTGGACTACAACTCCCATCATGCAATGCTAGTTTGGAGCTGATGAAAGTTGGAGGGCAACGTGTTGGCTACTCCACAAGTAAGCAGTAGACTGGAGGAGCCTGTGGTGCGCATGCATGCACTTCCAAAATGCCTTCATCAGGAATTTGACGACCCCATGCAAGGCACCCTCAGGGTGGGGCCAACATCCTGAAGCCCATTTCTGCCAGCTACTGTGGTTACTTCTCACCGATGTTGCCTGTTTGCTTGACAGCAAGAGAACTGGAGGGTAGGGGAGTGAGTGTGTGATACCAGCTTCTTCTTCTTCTAACCCTGTTGCTCATCCCCTTTGGATAAGAGAGAAAGAACAGGCGGCGACAGGGATAAACTGCAGAAGCAACAGAATAATGGTAACAATAACTTATCACTTACACCTGCTCCATCTGACTGGGTTGCCCCAGGCACTTATGGGGCCAGTAGTGACTACTGACTACAACTCTGATAGCCCCAGTCTGGCCAACGGTCAGGGATGGTGGAAGCTGAAGTCCAAAATTAGTAGAGGACACCAGATTGGCAGAGGATGAACTAAACCAGGGGTAGGCAACCTAAGGCCCATGGGCCAGATGCGGCCCAATCGCCTTCTCAATCCGGCCCATGGACGGTCCAGGAATCAGCATGTTTTTACATGAGTAGAATGTGTCCTTTTATTTAAAATGCATCTCTGGGTTATTTGTGGGGCATAGGAATTCATTCATACTTTCCCCCCAACATATAGTCCGGCCCACCACATGGTCTGAGGGACGGTGGACTGGCCCACGGCTGAAAAAGGTTGCTGACCCCTGAACTAAACTAAGGCTGAAATCCTGCACCAAGTTCCCAGAGAGTAGGCATTACTGAACACACTGAGATTTGTAAGCATGCATAGGATTGCTAGAATAATGTGCTATTGAAGCATGCTCGAACACATGGTTTGGGAAAGGGGTGTCTGAGGTTGCCATGGTGCCCACAGGCATCATTTTTCCTAAGAATTTACTTTTTCAAAATAGGTACAGTACAACTACAATGTAGTTGGGTCAAATATGCATATTTCCATCTTACGCATCATCTGGGGAGTGTTTACAGTGGGTGACTCCCCTACAGTTGAGTTTGAGCTAAGGATGTCGCCATTCATTCTCTTAGGCTGCCATGCTCAACCCACTTAACCTGGAATTAAGCCCATTGAATTGGATGGGAGACAGACATGTACAGGACTATGCTGTTAATCACTATGCTGTACTGCTGCTCTAGACCAGACCTTTAGCTTCCTAAGTTTGTTTTTTGTAAGTTGTAATTTGTCATCAGTGACAAATGTCTCTATCGAAGCGGTCTTGACAGAAGTGCCTCGCCTATGCTAAATGGATCCTATTTAATCACTTGATGATACATATAAATCGACATTACTTGCTACCATTTATCACCAGCTAAAAATATATATGTTTTAATGGTGGCAGCGTCCTTGGGGACAGATGCTTGAAAAGGAACACATCTTGAGATATATATGAAAGCACTGAAGGCTGTTATACCTCATGGTAAACAGCTGTTCCAGCATATGACAATTTTGGAAGAATGAGCCCACTTCTTGCACCAAACTCACAACAGTATGTTCCATGCAGCCAGCCCCAGTTAACACTCAGCAGAACGTCTGAACTGACTCTAGTTTCCAAGGATGTTTCAAAGGCAATGAGGGCATAACCTGAGGTTTCAATTGGGTGTAAATTACTGGGGCCAAACCATTTCTATCCAGAAAAGTGTGTGGCTTAAGGACCATCCCAAGCCCAAAAACCAACTGAGCAAACCCATGGTCATACCCAGCCAAGTTTATCCTTGACAAAATCGTGGTGCAAATGAATCTCTCAGCTAGTAAGTGTTGCTGTGTGTTTGGCAATTCCTTTATTAGCAGGCAGTGTCCTAATCGGGTGTTCTTTTTATTTCACTAAAAACTTCTTCCAGTCTGATATGCACTAACCAGAAGAAAGTAAATGGAAGGGTATTCCTTTTGCTACTGCAGAACCAGCAAAATAAATCACTGCTCATTTAAAGCATATCGTCTATTACATTTTCAACAGTGACAAAAATGAGTTTGCTATTTATTGGGTTGGAGCAGTGCCGGATTTACATATAAACTAAACAAGCTATAGCTTAGGGCCCCACTCTCTTGGGGGCCCCCCAAAAAATTAAAAGTATTTCACTATTAATATACTTATTTGTATTTCAGTTCAACATTTACTTTGATAAAATACATATTTTATTATGTGCAAATGGCTTTAGATACCTATTAGGTCCATGAATTACCATATAGCATATATTCAACACAAAAAACAGCGACAATTTGTTGTTGGCAAAGGACAGCTGGACATATAAAGGGCCCCATTACCTTCAGTAGCTTAGGGCCTCATCAAACCTAAATCCGGCCCTGGGTTGGACGCAAAGCTTTCCCTCCCCCACAATTGTCTCTTAAACTGAAGCTGCGTCTGGTAGGTGGGTGTGTTTTGAAGGAATCACTGAAACAGTCATCAAAAGATCACATAGTGGATTATTATGATGCTCAGAATGAAAAAAGGCCCTTGCTTATCTGAACGTGCAATTTGTAAGGCTGGTTTCATAATGCCGGTGAACGAGTTTCTATGATGGCTCGAGGATTCAGCATAACACAGCAGAGCCTTTCATGGCTTTCTTTAGAATATGCTCTCTGGAAATCTGTTTAGCCTTGACCAGTGCTGAATAGCTATGCAGAAGAAATGGAGGCCTCTATGCAAATGTGTTCCTTGATTTACTACACCAGGCACATCTGTTCAATTAAAGAGGATTCAGGTTATCATGACGTGGAACTATACCCAGATATGCATATCTATGCATCGCCAACGTATGTGAAAGGCTGCTCAAGGACACGTAAGGTTGCTTGCACGTGCAAATCTCCTGCTGAATTCGGGCAACTTTGTATATAGTTTCACATCAGAAATGCCAGAGAAACAGAACCCTTTCTCAGGTGTTCGGTAACTGTGTGCAGCAGGCGGCTGGGGGAGGCAATGTGATGTTCTCCAGAAGTTGTTGGACTCCAACTCCCATCAGCCCCAGCTAGGACAGCCCTTGGCTAAGAATAATGGGAGATGGAGTATCGAAACATCAGGAAGGTACTGATAAGTTGTGGGTTGAAATAGCAGACGACACAGCGATTTGTCCAAAGCAGCTCTTTATTTTGTAAGCTGGAACAGAACTGAACTGAGGAGCTCAGCCAGCCTGCTTATATAGAGCTACAGAACAATTGTAACTGTTGCAACGTTCTAAAACTATCCAATCACTGAACGTCACTTTTCAATCCTTCATTTGCATACAAAATTATCCAATCACTAAACGCCACTTTCGATCCTTCATTTGCATAACTATCTACATTATCCCCCTGCTGGCCCAGGGTGAGAACTTCAATATATAACAGGTTCCGATGATAAAAACGTATCTGTTTCCACTGAAAAACCTTTCAGGGGATCGTTTGCAACAGTTTGGCACCATTTTTGAGTGAATTGCAGAACGTCAGATTTTTGCTGAAATCTTAGGGATTTTTTCAAAAAAAAGTTGTTCAGACGTCGAGGGCTAATTCTGTTTCCGATGATTAAATCTCATTTGTTTCCACGAAAAAAAAAGCTTTCAGGAGAGTGTTTGCAACAGTTTGGCACCATTTTTGAGTGAATTGCAGAATGTCAGATTTTTACTGAAATTGTGACCGTGCGGCTTAGGGTTTTTTTCAAAAAAATGTTGTTCAGAGGTCGAGGGCTAATTCTGTTTCCGATGATAAAAACCCATCTGTTTCCACCAAAAAAGATTTCAGGAGATCGTTTGCAACAGTTTGGCACCATTTTTGAGTGAATTGCAGAACGTCAGATTTTTGCTGAAATTCTGAACGCGCGGCTTAGGGATTTTATCAAAAAAAAGTTGTTCAGACGTCGAGGGCTAATTCTGTTTCCGATGATAAAATCCCATCTGTTTCCACTGAAAAATCTTTCAGGGGATCACTTGCAACAGTTTGGCACCATTTTTGAGTGAATTGCAGAACGTCAGATTTTTGCTGAAATTGTGACCGCGCAGCTTAGGGATTTTTTCAAAAAAATGTTGTTCAGAGGTCGAGGGCTAATTCTGTTTCCGATGATAAAATCCCATCTGTTTCCACCGAAATACCTTTCGGGGGTCGTTTGCAACAGTTTGGCACCATTTTTGAGTGAATTGCAGAATGTCAGATTTTTTCTGAAATTGTGACCGCGCGGCTTAGGGATTTTTTCAAAAAAAAGTTGTTCAGAGGTCGAGGGCTAATTCTGTTTCTGATGATACATATGTTGGGATACTGCCAGGGAGACAAAGTCCATCATGGCCCCAAGCCGTCTGCTGGGAGATCGATGGATCCCTGCTCTCTTTTAAGGTGGAATGGAAATATCCTAACAAAATACCCATCTGTTTCCACCGAAAAAGCTTTCAGGGGATCGTTTGCAACAGTTTGGCACCATTTTTGAGTGAATTGCAGAACGTCAGATTTTTGCTGAAATTGTGACGGCGCGGCTTAGGGATTTTTTCAAAAAAAAATTGTTCAGACGACGAGGGCTAATTCTGTTTCCGATGATAAAAACCCATCTGTTTCCACCGAAAAAGCTTTCAGGGGATCGTTTGCAACAGTTTGGCACCATTTTTGAGTGAATTGCAGAACGTCAGATTTTTGCTGAAATTGTGACGGCGCGGCTTAGGGATTTTTTCAAAAAAAAATTGTTCAGACGACGAGGGCTAATTCTGTTTCCGATGATAAAAACCCATCTGTTTCCACGAAAAAAAGCTTTCTGCAGATCGTTCGCAACAGTTTGGCACCATTTTTGAGTGAATTGCAAAACGTCAGATTTTTGCTGACATTCTGACCGCGCGGCTTGGGGATTTTTTCAAAAAAATGTTGTTCAGACGTCGAGGGCTAATTCTGTTTCCGATGATAAAAACCCATCTGTTTCCAACGAAAAACCTTTCAGGGGATCGTTTGCAACAGTTTGGCACCATTTTTGAGAGAATTGCAGAACTTCAGAATTTTTTTTTTAAAAAGTTGTTCAGACGTCGAGGGCTAATTCTGCTTCCGATGATAAAAACCCATCTGTTTCCACTGAAAAATCTTTCAGGGGATCACTTGCAACAGTTTGGCACCATTTTTGAGTGAATTGCAGAACGTCAGATTTTTGCTGAAATTGTGACCACGGGGCTTAGGGTTTTTTCAAAAAAAACTTGTTCAGACTTCGGGGGCTAATTCTGTTTCCGATGATAGAACCCATCTGTTTCCACCGAAAAAGCTTTCAGGCGATCGTTTGCAACAGTTTGGCACCATTTTTTAGTGAATTGCAGAACGTCAGATTTGAAAAAAGGGGTTTTTTCAAAAAAAACTTGTTCAGAGATCGAGGGCTAATTCTGTTTCCGATGATAAATATGTTGGAATACTGCCAGGGAGACAAAGTCCATCATGGCCCCAAGCCGTCTGCCGGGAGATCGATGGATCCCTGCTCCCTTTTAAGCTGGTACGGAAATATCCTAACAAAATACCCATCTGTTTCCACCGAAAAAGCTTTCAGGAGATCGTTTGCAACAGTTTGGCACCATTTTTGAGTGAATTACAGAACGTCAGATTTTTGCTGAAATTTTGACCGCGCGGCTTAGGCTTATTTCAAAAAAAAGTTGTTCAGAGGTCGAGGGCTAATTCTGTTTCCGATGATAAAGACCCATCTGTTTCCACCGAAAAACCTTTCAGGGGATCGTTTGCAACAGTTTGGCACCATTTTTGAGCGAATTGCAGAACGTCAGATTTTTGCTGAAATTTTGACCGCGCGGCTTAGGCCTTTTTCAAAAAAAAGTTGTTCAGACGTCAAGGGATAATTCTGTTTCCGATGATAAAAACCATCTGTTTCCATGAAAAAAAAACTTTCAGGGGATCGTTTGCAACAGTTTGGCACCATTTTTGAGTGAATTGCAGAAAGTCCGATTTTTTCTGAAATTCTGACGGCGCGGCTTAGGCTTTTTTCAAAAAAAGTTGTTCAGACGTCGAGGGGTAATTCTGTTTCCGATGATAAAAACACATCTGTTTCCACCGAAAAACCTTTCAGGGGATCGTTTGCAACATTTTGGCACCATTTTTGAGTGAATTGCAGAACGTCAGATTTTTTCTGAAAATGTGACCGCGCGGCTTTGGGATTTTTTAAAAAAAAAGTTGTTCAGACGTCGAGGGCTAATTCTTTTTCCGATGATTAAATCCCATCTGTTTCCATGAAAAAAAGCTTTCAGGAGATCGTTTGCAACAGTTTGGCACCAGTTTTGAGTTAATTGTAGAAGGTCAGATGTTTTCTGAAATTGTGACCATGCTGCTTAGGCTTATTTCAAAAAAAAGTTGTTCAGACGTCGAGGGCTAATTCTGTTTCCGATGATAAAAACCCATCTGTTTCAACCGAAAAACCTTTCAGGGGATCGTTTGCAACAGTTTGGCACCATTTTTGAGTGAATTGCAGAACGTCAGATTTTTGCTGAAATTCTGACCGCGCGGCTTAGGGTTTTTTCCAAAAATGTTGTTCAGAGGTCGAGGGCTAATTTTGTTTCCGATGATAAAAAACCATCTGTTTCCATGAAAAAAAAGCTTTCAGGAGATCGTTTCCAACAGTTTGGCACCATTTTTGAGTGAATTGCAGAACGTCAGATTTTTGCTGAAATTCTGACCACGCGCCTTAGGGATTTTTTCAAAAAAAAGTTGTACAGACGTCAAGGGCAAATTCTGTTTCCGATGATAAAAACCCAATTGTTTCCACCAAAAACACTTTCAGGGGATCGTTTGCAACAGTTTGGCACCATTTTTGAGTGAATTGCAGAAAGTCCGATTTTTTCTGAAATTCTGACCACGCGGCTTAGGGATTTTTTCAAAAAAAAGTTGTACAGACGTCAAGGGCTAATTCTGTTTCCGATGATAAAAACCCAATTGTTTCCACCAAAAAAACTGTCAGGGGATCGTTTGCAACAGTTTGGCACCATTTTTGAGTGAATTGCAGAAAGTCCGATTTTTTCTGAAATTCTGACCGCGCGGCTTAGGCTTTTTTCAAAAAAAGTTGTTCAGACGTCGAGGGGTAATTCTGTTTCCGATGATAAAAACACATCTGTTTCCACCGAAAAACCTTTCAGGGGATCGTTTGCAACATTTTGGCACCATTTTTGAGTGAATTGCAGAACGTCAGATTTTTTCTGAAAATGTGACCGCGTGGCTTTGGGATTTTTTTAAAAAAAAGTTGTTCAGACGTCGAGGGCTAATTCTGTTTCCGATGATAAAAACCCATCTGTTTCAACCGAAAAAGCTTTCAGGGGATCGTTTGCAACAGTTTGGCACCATTTTTGAGTGAATTGCAGAACGTCAGATTTTTGCTGAAATTCTGACCGCGCGGCTTAGGGTTTTTTCCAAAAATGTTGTTCAGAGGTCGAGGGCTAATTTTGTTTCCGATGATAAAAAACCATCTGTTTCCATGAAAAAAAAGCTTTCAGGAGATCGTTTCCAACAGTTTGGCACCATTTTTGAGTGAATTGCAGAACGTCAGATTTTTGCTGAAATTCTGACCACGCGCCTTAGGGATTTTTTCAAAAAAAAGTTGTACAGACGTCAAGGGCAAATTCTGTTTCCGATGATAAAAACCCAATTGTTTCCACGAAAAAGACTTTCAGGGGATCGTTTGCAACAGTTTGGCACCATTTTTGAGTGAATTGCAGAAAGTCCGATTTTTTCTGAAATTCTGACCGCGCGGCTTAGGGCTTTTTCCAAAAAAAGTTGTTCAGACGTCGAGGGGTAATTCTGTTTCCGATGATAAAAACACATCTGTTTCCACCGAAAAACCTTTCAGGGGATCGTTTGCAACAGTTTGGCACCATGTTTGAGTGAATCCCAAACGTCAGATTTTTTCTGAAATTGTGACCGCGCGGCTTAGGGATTTTTTCAAAAAAAGGTGTTCAGACGTCGAGGGCTAATTCTGTTTCCGATGATAAAAACCCCTCTGTTTCCACCAAAAAAGCTTTCAGAGGATCGTTTGCAACAGCTTGGCACCATTTTTGAGTGAGTTGCAGAATGTCAGTTTTTTTTCTGAAATTGTGACCGCACGGCTTAGGTATTTTTTTTTTTTTTAAAAAGGTGTTCATACGTCGAGGGCTAATTGTATTTCCGATGATAAAAACCGATCAGTTTCCACCGAAAAACCTTCCGGGGATCGTGTGCAACAGTTTGGCACCATTTTTGAGTGAATTGCAGAACATCAGATTTTTTCTGAAATTGTGACCGCGCGGCTTAGGGATTTTTTTTTTAAAAAAAGTTGTTCAGACGTCGAGGGCTAATTCTGTTTCCGATGAGAAAAACCCATCTGTTTCCACAGAACAAGCTTTCAGGGGATCGTTTGCAACAGTTTGGCACCATTTTTAGTGAATTGCAGAACGTCAGAATTTTTCTGAAATTGTGACCGTGCGGATTAGAAATTTTTTTTTTAAAAAGGTGTTCAGACGTCGAGGGCTAATTCTGTTTCCGATGATAAAAACCGATCAGTTTCCACTGAAAAACCTTTCAGGGGATCGTGTGCAACAGTTTGGCACCATTTTTGAGTGAATTGCAGAACGTCAGATTTTTTCTGAAATTGTGACCGCGTGGCTTAGGGATTTTTTTCAAAGAAAATGTGTTCAGACGTCGAGGGCTAATTCTGTTTCTGATAATAAAAACCCATCTGTTTCCACCGAAAAACCTTTCAGGGGATCGTTTGCAACAGTTTGGCACCATTTTTGAGTGAATTGTAGAACGTCAGATTTTTTCTGAAATTGTGACCGCGCGGCTTAGGGATGTTTTTTAAAAAAAGGTGTTCAGACGTCGAGGGCTAATTCTGTTTCCGATTATAAAACCCCATCTGTTTCCACCGAAAAAGCTTTCAGAGGATCGTTTGCAACAGTTTGGCACCATTTTTGAGTGAATTGCAGAAAGGCAGATTTTTTCTGAAATTGTGACCGCGCGGCTTAGGGATTATTTTCCCAAAAAAGGTGTTCAGACATCGAGGGCTAATTCTGTTTCCGATGATAAAAACCCATCTGTTTCCACTAAAATACCTTTCAGGGGATCGTTTGCAACAGTTTGGCACCATTTTTGAGTGAACTGCAGAACGTCAGATTTTTTCTGAAATTGTGACCGCGCGGTTTAGGGATTTTTTTTAAAAAAAGTTGTTCAGACGTCGAGGGCTAATTCTGTTTCCGATGATAAAAACCCATCTGTTTCCACAGAAAAAGCTTTCAGGGGATCGTTTGCAACAGCTTGGCACCATTTTTGAGTGAATTGCAGAACGTCAGATTTTTTCTGAAATTGTGACGGCGCGGCTTCGGGATTTTTTCAAAAAAAAGGTGTTCAGACGTCGAGGGCTGACTCTGTTTCCGATGATAATTTGGTCAAGTGGCAGGATTTAAACTGAACAAGTCAAAAACCAAGGTTTTAGAGAAAAATCTAACACCGTTTGAAAGAGAGAGGTTTCAGAATGAGACAGGTTTAACAGTGGTTAAGAAAGTTAAATACCTGGGGATTAACATGACAGCAAAAAATGGGAATCTATTTAAAGATAACTATGAAAAATGTTGGTCCGAAGTGAAAAAAGATTTAGAAATTTGGTCAAATTTGAAGCTTTCACTGCTAGGCCGTATTGCTGCGATAAAAATGAATGTATTGCCTAGAATGTTGTTTTTGTTCCAAACTTTGCAGATTGTGGACAAAATCGATTGTTTCAAGAGGTGGCAGAAAGATATTTCTAAATTTGTCTGGCAGGGCAAGAAGCCCAGAATAAAATTTAAAATACTAATGGATGCAAAGGAAAGAGGTGGATTTGCCCTGCCAGACCTTAAACTTTACTATGAATCAGCAGCTTTTTGCTGGTTGAAAGAATGGCTACTTCTTGAAAACACTGACATTTTGGACTTGGAAGGTTTTAATAATGTATTTGGATGGCATGCATATTTGTGGTACGATAAGGTCAAGGCACATATAGCATTTAGAAACCACATTGTCAGGAAAGCGGTATTTAATGTTTGGATAAGATATAAGGATTTGCTAGAAAACAAAACCCCAAGGTGGCTGTCACCAATGGAAGCGAAAGCCTTGAAAAAGGTCAATATGGAGGTCAAATGGCCGAAATATTGGGAAATTTTGGAACAAGACGGAGATAGACTGAAATTGCAGAGTTTTGAGAAACTAAAAAACAAAGTGCGAGACTGGCTTCATTATTATCAGATAATGGAGGCATTTAAATTGGACAGGAAAATTGGCTTCCAGGTGGAAAGATCAAAATTAGAAACAGAACTGTTAGAACCCAAAACTAAGAATTTGTCAAGAATGTATAACTTGCTGCTGAAATGGAATACTCAGGATGAAACGGTAAAATCGGCTATGATTAAATGGGCACAGGATGTTGGACATAACATTATGTTTGCTGACTGGGAACAGTTGTGGACCACAGGTATGAAATTTACGGCATGTAATGCCTTAAGAGAGAATATTATGAAAATGATATACAGGTGGTACATAACCCCAGTCAAGCTTGCAAAAATTTATCACTTGCCCGATAACAAATGTTGGAAATGTAAAGAAACTGAAGGTACATTTTTTCACCTTTGGTGGACGTGCCCAAAGATTAAGGCTTTCTGGGAAATGATATATAATGAATTAAAAAAGGTATTTAAGTATACCTTCCCTAAGAAACCAGAGGCCTTTCTCCTGGGCATAGTCGGCCAAATAGTGCTAAAAAAGGATAGAACTTTCTTTATGTACGCAACAACAGCAGCAAGAATACTCATCGCAAAACATTGGAAGACACAAGAACTTCCCACGCTGGAGGAATGGCAGATGAAACTTATGGACTATATGGAACTGGCGGAAATGACTGGTAGAATCCGTGACCAGGGAGAAGAGTCGGTGGAGGAAGATTGGAAGAAATTCAAAGACTATTTTCAGAAACATTGCAAAATTAAAGAATGTTAAAGTGATGTTGGACTGAGAATAAGCGGTTTCCAGCTGTACAGGTTAAAGTTGATGATAGACTAAGATTAAGATTAGGATTAAAGATGTTTAAAGAAATGGAAATTTGACAATTAAGAGGGAAATTTTTAAGGTTATATTATACTAAGATTAAAGATCAGGTTTAAAGAAGTTGAAGTTATATATTACAATATTATATTAAAGTTAAAGATTGGGATTAAAAAAGTTGAAAAGAAATTGCTGGACAAACGATTTGAATTGGAATACAAAAGAGGGAGGTATGAGGAAGTCCAGAAAATAAGTAAATTAAAAAAACGGAAATGGAAAAGAGATATTGTTTTTAATGGTTATTTTTTTGTTTTTTATTGTTGAATTGTGTTTTTGTAAACATGTTTTAAAAAATTTTTTTTCGAGATATGTATTGTGTATGTTCTTTTTCTTTCTTTCTTCGTTGTTTAAAACTTAAATAAAAATTATTTTAAAAAAAAATAATAATAACTCTGTTTCCGATGATAAAAACCCATCTGTTTCCACCAAAAAAGCTTTCAGAGGATCGTTTGCAACAGTTTGGCACAATTTTTTAGTGAACTGCAGAACGTCAGATTTTTTCTGAAATTGTGACCGCGCGGCTTAGGGTTTTTTTTTTAAAAAAAGGTGTTCAGACGTTGAGGGCTAATTCTGTTTCCGATGATAAAAACCCATCTGTTTCCACCAAAAAAGATTTCAGGAGATCGTTTGCAACAGTTTGGCACCATTTTTGAGTGAATTACAGAACGTCAGATTTTTTCTGAAATTGTGACCGCGCGGCTTAGGGATTTTTTCAAAAAAAAGGTGTTCAGACGTTGAGGGCTAATTCTGTTTCCGATGATAAAAACCCATCTGTTTCCACCATAAAAGCTTTTAGAGTATAGCTGGCAACAGTTTGGCACCATTTTTGAGTGAATTGCAGAACGTCAGATTTTTTCTGAAATTGTGACCGCGCGGCTTAGGGATTTTTTCAAAAAAAAGGTGTTCAGACGTCGAGGGCTAATTCTGTTTCCGATGATAAAAACCCATCTGTTTCCACCAAAAAAGATTTAAGGAGATCGTTTGCAACAGTTTGACACCATTTTTGTGTGAATTGCAGAACGTCAGATTTTTTCTGAAATTGTGACCGCGCGGCTTAGGGATTTTTTTTTTTTAAATTTGTTCAGACGTCGGGGGCTAATTCTGTTCCCGATGATAAAAACCCATCTGTTTGCATTGAAAAACGTTTCAGGGGATCGTTTGCAACAGTTTGGCACCATTTTTGAGTGAATTGAAGCATGTCAGATTTTTTCTGAAATTGTGACCGCGCGGCTTAGGGATTTTTTTTTTAAAAAAGTTGTTCAGACGTCGTGGGCTAATTCTGTTTCCGCTGATAAAAACCCATCTGTTTCCACCGAAAAACCTTTCAGGGGTTCGTTTCCAACAGTTTGGCACAATTTTTGAGTGAATTGCAGAACGTCAGATTTTTTCTGAAATTGTGACCGCGCGGCTTAGGGATTTTTTCAAAAAAAAGGTGTTCAGAAGTCGAGGGCTAATTCTGTTTCCGATGATAAAAACCCATCTGTTTCCACTAAAAAACGTTTCCGGAGATCGTTTGCAACAGTTTGGCACCATTTTTGAGTGAATCCCAGAACGTCAGATTTTTTCTGAAATTGTGACCGCGCGGCTTAGGGATTTTTTCAAAAAAAAGGTGTTCAGACGTCGAGGGCTAATTCTGTTTCCGATGATAAAAACCCATCTCTTTCCACCAAAAAAGCTTTCAGGGGATCGTTTGCATCAGTTTGGCACCATTTTTGAGTGAATTGCAGAACGTCAGATTTTTTCTGAAATTGTGACCGCGCGGCTTAGGGATTTTTTTCAAAAAAAAGGTGTTCACACGTCGAGGGCTAATTCTGTTTCCGATGATAAAAACCCATCTGTTTCCACCAAAAAAGATTTAAGGAGATCGTTTGCAACAGTTTGGCACCATTTTTGAGTCAATTGCAGAACGTCAGATTTTTTCTGAAATTGTGACCGCGGCTTAGGGATTTTTTCAAAAAAAAGGTGTTCAGACGTCGAGGGCTAATTCTGTTTCTGATGATAAAAACCCATCTGTTTCCACCAAACAAGCTTTCAGGGGATCGTTTGCAACAGTTTGGCACCATTTTTGAGTGAATTGCAGAACGTCAGATTTTTTCCGAAATTGTGACCGCGCGGCTTAGGGATTTTTTTTTTTTTAAAAGTTGCTCAGACGTCGAGGGCTAATTCTGTTTCCGATGATAAAAACCCATCTGTTTCCACCGAAAAAGATTTCAGGAGATCGTTTGCAACAGTTTGGCACCATTTTTGAGTGAATTACAGAACGTCAGATTTTTTCTGAAATTGTGACCGCGGCTTAGGGATTTTTTCAAAAAAATGGTGTCCAGACGTCGAGGGCTAATTCTCTTTCCGATGATAAAAACCCATCTGTTTCCACCATAAAACCTTTTAGAGTATAGCTGGCAACAGTTTGGCACCATTTTTGAGTGAATTGCAGAACGTCAGATTTTTTCTGAAATTGTGACCGCGCGGCTTAGGGATTTTTTTTCAAAAAAAAGGTGTTCACACGTCGAGGGCTAATTCTGTTTCCGATGATAAAAACCCATCTGTTTCCACCATAACAGCTTTCAGAGGATCGCTGGCAACAGTTTGGCACCATTTTTGAGTGAATCCCAGAACGTCAGATTTTTTCTGAAATTGTGACCGCGCGGCTTAGGGATTTTTTCAAAAAAAAGGTGTTCAGACGTCGAGGGCTAATTCTGTTTCCGATGATAAAAACCCATCTCTTTCCACCAAAAAAGGTTTCAGGGGATCGTTTGCATCAGTTTGGCACCATTTTTGAGTGAATTGCAGAACGTCAGATTTTTTCTGAAATTGTGACCGCGCGGCTTAGGGATTTTTTTCAAAAAAAAGGTGTTCACACGTCGAGGGCTAATTCTGTTTCCGATGATAAAAACCCATCTGTTTCCACCATAACAGCTTTCAGAGGATCGCTGGCAACAGTTTGGCACCATTTTTGAGTGAATTGCAGAACGTCAGATTTTTTCTGAAATTGTGACCGCGCGGCTTAGGGATTTTTTCAAAAAAAGGTGTTCAGACGTCGAGGGCTAATTCTGTTTCCGATGATAAAAACCCATCTGTTTCCACCAAAAAATATTTAAGGAGATCGTTTGCAACAGTTTGGCACCATTTTTGAGTCAATTGCAGAACGTCAGATTTTTTCTGAAATTGTGACCGCGGCTTAGGGATTTTTTCAAAAAAAAGGTGTTCAGACGTCGAGGGCTAATTCTGTTTCTGATGATAAAAACCCATCTGTTTCCACCAAACAAGCTTTCAGGGGATCGTTTGCAACAGTTTGGCACCATTTTTGAGTGAATTGCAGAACGTCAGATTTTTTCCGAAATTGTGACCGCGCGGCTTAGGGATTTTTTTTTTTTTAAAAGTTGCTCAGACGTCGAGGGCTAATTCTGTTTCCGATGATAAAAACCCATCTGTTTCCACCGAAAAAGATTTCAGGAGATCGTTTGCAACAGTTTGGCACCATTTTTGAGTGAATTACAGAACGTCAGATTTTTTCTGAAATTGTGACCGCGGCTTAGGGATTTTTTCAAAAAAATGGTGTCCAGACGTCGAGGGCTAATTCTCTTTCCGATGATAAAAACCCATCTGTTTCCACCATAAAACCTTTTAGAGTATAGCTGGCAACAGTTTGGCACCATTTTTGAGTGAATTGCAGAACGTCAGATTTTTTCTGAAATTGTGACCGCGCGGCTTAGGGATTTTTTTTCAAAAAAAAGGTGTTCACACGTCGAGGGCTAATTCTGTTTCCGATGATAAAAACCCATCTGTTTCCACCATAACAGCTTTCAGAGGATCGCTGGCAACAGTTTGGCACCATTTTTGAGTGAATTGCAGAACGTCAGATTTTTTCTGAAATTGTGACCGCGCGGCTTAGGGATTTTTTCAAAAAAAAGGTGTTCAGACGTCGAGGGCTAATTCTGTTTCCGATGATAAAAACCCATCTGTTTCCACTAAAAAACCTTTCAGGGGATCGTTTGCAACAGTTTGGCACCATTTTTGAGTGAACTGCAGAACGTCAGATTTTTTCTGAAATTGTGACCGCGCGGTTTAGGGATTTTTTTTAAAAAAAGTTGTTCAGACGTCGAGGGCTAATTCTGTTTCCGATGATAAAAACCCATCTGTTTCCACAGAAAAAGCTTTCAGGGGATCGTTTGCAACAGCTTGGCACCATTTTTGAGTGAATTGCAGAACGTCAGATTTTTTCTGAAATTGTGACGGCGCGGCTTCGGGATTTTTTCAAAAAAAAGGTGTTCAGACGTCGAGGGTTGACTCTGTTTCCGATGATAATTTGGTCAAGTGGCAGGATTTAAACTGAACAAGTCAAAAACCAAGGTTTTAGAGAAAAATCTAACACCGTTTGAAAGAGAGAGGTTTCCGAATGAGACAGGTTTAACAGTGGTTAAGAAAGTTAAATACCTGGGGATTAACATGACAGCAAAAAATGGGAATCTATTTAAAGATAACTATGAAAAATGTTGGTCCGAAGTGAAAAAAGATTTAGAAATTTGGTCAAATTTGAAGCTTTCACTGCTAGGCCGTATTGCTGCGATAAAAATGAATGTATTGCCTAGAATGTTGTTTTTGTTCCAAACTTTGCAGATTGTGGACAAAATCGATTGTTTCAAGAGGTGGCAGAAAGATATTTCTAAATTTGTCTGGCAGGGCAAGAAGCCCAGAATAAAATTTAAAATACTAATGGATGCAAAGGAAAGAGGTGGATTTGCCCTGCCAGACCTTAAACTTTACTATGAATCAGCAGCTTTTTGCTGGTTGAAAGAATGGCTACTTCTTGAAAACACTGACATTTTGGACTTGGAAGGTTTTAATAATGTATTTGGATGGCATGCATATTTGTGGTACGATAAGGTCAAGGCACATAAAGCATTTAGAAACCACATTGTCAGGAAAGCGGTATTTAATGTTTGGATAAGATATAAGGATTTGCTAGAAAACAAAACCCCAAGGTGGCTGTCACCAATGGAAGCGAAAGCCTTGAAAAAGGTCAATATGGAGGTCAAATGGCCGAAATATTGGGAAATTTTGGAACAAGACGGAGATAGACTGAAATTGCAGAGTTTTGAGAAACTAAAAAACAAAGTGCGAGACTGGCTTCATTATTATCAGATAATGGAGGCATTTAAATTGGACAGGAAAATTGGCTTCCAGGTGGAAAGATCAAAATTAGAAACAGAACTGTTAGAACCCAAAACTAAGAATTTGTCAAGAATGTATAACTTGCTGCTGAAATGGAATACTCAGGATGAAACGGTAAAATCGGCTATGATTAAATGGGCACAGGATGTTGGACATAACATTATGTTTGCTGACTGGGAACAGTTGTGGACCACAGGTATGAAATTTACGGCATGTAATGCCTTAAGAGAGAATATTATGAAAATGATATACAGGTGGTACATAACCCCAGTCAAGCTTGCAAAAATTTATCACTTGCCCGATAACAAATGTTGGAAATGTAAAGAAACTGAAGGTACATTTTTTCACCTTTGGTGGACGTGCCCAAAGATTAAGGCTTTCTGGGAAATGATATATAATGAATTAAAAAAGGTATTTAAGTATACCTTCCCTAAGAAACCAGAGGCCTTTCTCCTGGGCATAGTCGGCCAAATAGTGCTAAAAAAGGATAGAACTTTCTTTATGTACGCAACAACAGCAGCAAGAATACTCATCGCAAAACATTGGAAGACACAAGAACTTCCCACGCTGGAGGAATGGCAGATGAAACTTATGGACTATATGGAACTGGCGGAAATGACTGGTAGAATCCGTGACCAGGGAGAAGAGTCGGTGGAGGAAGATTGGAAGAAATTCAAAGACTATTTTCAGAAACATTGCAAAATTAAAGAATGTTAAAGTGATGTTGGACTGAGAATAAGCGGTTTCCAGCTGTACAGGTTAAAGTTGATGATAGACTAAGATTAAGATTAGGATTAAAGATGTTTAAAGAAATGGAAATTTGACAATTAAGAGGGAAAATTTTAAGGTTATATTATACTAAGATTAAAGATCAGGTTTAAAGAAGTTGAAGTTATATATTACAATATTATATTAAAGTTAAAGATTGGGATTAAAAAAGTTGAAAAGAAATTGCTGGACAAACGATTTGAATTGGAATACAAAAGAGGGAGGTATGAGGAAGTCCAGAAAATAAGTAAATTAAAAAAACGGAAATGGAAAAGAGATATTGTTTTTAATGGTTATTTTTTTGTTTTTTATTGTTGAATTGTGTTTTTGTAAACATTTTTTTAAAAAAATTTTTTTCGAGATATGTATTGTGTATGTTCTTTTTCTTTCTTTCTTCGTTGTTTAAAACTTAAATAAAAATTATTTAAAAAAAAAAAATAATAACTCTGTTTCCGATGATAAAAACCCATCTGTTTCCACCAAAAAAGCTTTCAGAGGATCGTTTGCAACAGTTTGGCACAATTTTTTAGTGAACTGCAGAACGTCAGATTTTTTCTGAAATTGTGACCGCGCGGCTTAGGGTTTTTTTTTTAAAAAAAGGTGTTCAGACGTTGAGGGCTAATTCTGTTTCCGATGATAAAAACCCATCTGTTTCCACCAAAAAAGATTTCAGGAGATCGTTTGCAACAGTTTGGCACCATTTTTGAGTGAATTACAGAACGTCAGATTTTTTCTGAAATTGTGACCGCGCGGCTTAGGGATTTTTCCCAAAAAAAGTTGTTCAGACGTCGAGGGCTAATTCTGTTTCCGATGATAAAAACCCATCTCTTTCCACCAAAAAAGCTTTCAGGGGATCGTTTGCATCAGTTTGGCACCATTTTTGAGTGAATTGCAGAACGTCAGATTTTTTCTGAAATTGTGACCGCGCGGCTTAGGGATTTTTTTCAAAAAAAAGGTGTTCACACGTCGAGGGCTAATTCTGTTTCCGATGATAAAAACCCATCTGTTTCCACCATAACAGCTTTCAGAGGATCGCTGGCAACAGTTTGGCACCATTTTTGAGTGAATTGCAGAACGTCAGATTTTTTCTGAAATTGTGACCGCGCGGCTTAGGGATTTTTTCAAAAAAAGGTGTTCAGACGTCGAGGGCTAATTCTGTTTCCGATGATAAAAACCCATCTGTTTCCACCAAAAAAGATTTAAGGAGATCGTTTGCAACAGTTTGGCACCATTTTTGAGTCAATTGCAGAACGTCAGATTTTTTCTGAAATTGTGACCGCGGCTTAGGGATTTTTTCAAAAAAAAGGTGTTCAGACGTCGAGGGCTAATTCTGTTTCTGATGATAAAAACCCATCTGTTTCCACCAAACAAGCTTTCAGGGGATCGTTTGCAACAGTTTGGCACCATTTTTGAGTGAATTGCAGAACGTCAGATTTTTTCCGAAATTGTGACCGCGCGGCTTAGGGATTTTTTTTTTTTTAAAAGTTGCTCAGACGTCGAGGGCTAATTCTGTTTCCGATGATAAAAACCCATCTGTTTCCACCGAAAAAGATTTCAGGAGATCGTTTGCAACAGTTTGGCACCATTTTTGAGTGAATTACAGAACGTCAGATTTTTTCTGAAATTGTGACCGCGGCTTAGGGATTTTTTCAAAAAAATGGTGTCCAGACGTCGAGGGCTCATTCTCTTTCCGATGATAAAAACCCATCTGTTTCCACCATAAAACCTTTTAGAGTATAGCTGGCAACAGTTTGGCACCATTTTTGAGTGAATTGCAGAACGTCAGATTTTTTCTGAAATTGTGACCGCGCGGCTTAGGGATTTTTTAAAAAAAACTTTGTTCAGACGTTGAGGGCTAATTCTGTTTCCGATGATAAAAACCCATCTGTTTCCACCAAAAAAGATTTCAGGAGATCGTTTGCAACAGTTTGGCACCATTTTTGAGTGAATTACAGAACGTCAGATTTTTTCTGAAATTGTGACCGCGCGGCTTAGGGATTTTTTCAAAAAAAAGGTGTTCAGACGTCGAGGGCTAATTCTGTTTCCGATGATAAAAACCCACCTGTTTCCACCAAAAAAGATTTAAGGAGATCGTTTGCAACAGTTTGGCACCATTTTTGAGTCAATTGCAGAACGTCAGATTTTTTCTGAAATTGTGACCGCGGCTTAGGGATTTTTTCAAAAAAAAGGTGTTCAGACGTCGAGGGCTAATTCTGTTTCCGATGATAAAAACCCATCTGTTTCCACTAAAAAACCTTTCAGGGGATCGTTTGCAACAGTTTGGCACCATTTTTGAGTGAACTGCAGAACGTCAGATTTTTTCTGAAATTGTGACCGCGCGGTTTAGGGATTTTTTTTAAAAAAAGTTGTTCAGACGTCGAGGGCTAATTCTGTTTCCGATGATAAAAACCCATCTGTTTCCACAGAAAAAGCTTTCAGGGGATCGTTTGCAACAGCTTGGCACCATTTTTGAGTGAATTGCAGAACGTCAGATTTTTTCTGAAATTGTGACGGCGCGGCTTCGGGATTTTTTCAAAAAAAAGGTGTTCAGACGTCGAGGGTTGACTCTGTTTCCGATGATAATTTGGTCAAGTGGCAGGATTTAAACTGAACAAGTCAAAAACCAAGGTTTTAGAGAAAAATCTAACACCGTTTGAAAGAGAGAGGTTTCAGAATGAGACAGGTTTAACAGTGGTTAAGAAAGTTAAATACCTGGGGATTAACATGACAGCAAAAAATGGGAATCTATTTAAAGATAACTATGAAAAATGTTGGTCCGAAGTGAAAAAAGATTTAGAAATTTGGTCAAATTTGAAGCTTTCACTGCTAGGCCGTATTGCTGCGATAAAAATGAATGTATTGCCTAGAATGTTGTTTTTGTTCCAAACTTTGCAGATTGTGGACAAAATCGATTGTTTCAAGAGGTGGCAGAAAGATATTTCTAAATTTGTCTGGCAGGGCAAGAAGCCCAGAATAAAATTTAAAATACTAATGGATGCAAAGGAAAGAGGTGGATTTGCCCTGCCAGACCTTAAACTTTACTATGAATCAGCAGCTTTTTGCTGGTTGAAAGAATGGCTACTTCTTGAAAACACTGACATTTTGGACTTGGAAGGTTTTAATAATGTATTTGGATGGCATGCATATTTGTGGTACGATAAGGTCAAGGCACATAAAGCATTTAGAAACCACATTGTCAGGAAAGCGGTATTTAATGTTTGGATAAGATATAAGGATTTGCTAGAAAACAAAACCCCAAGGTGGCTGTCACCAATGGAAGCGAAAGCCTTGAAAAAGGTCAATATGGAGGTCAAATGGCCGAAATATTGGGAAATTTTGGAACAAGACGGAGATAGACTGAAATTGCAGAGTTTTGAGAAACTAAAAAACAAAGTGCGAGACTGGCTTCATTATTATCAGATAATGGAGGCATTTAAATTGGACAGGAAAATTGGCTTCCAGGTGGAAAGATCAAAATTAGAAACAGAACTGTTAGAACCCAAAACTAAGAATTTGTCAAGAATGTATAACTTGCTGCTGAAATGGAATACTCAGGATGAAACGGTAAAATCGGCTATGATTAAATGGGCACAGGATGTTGGACATAACATTATGTTTGCTGACTGGGAACAGTTGTGGACCACAGGTATGAAATTTACGGCATGTAATGCCTTAAGAGAGAATATTATGAAAATGATATACAGGTGGTACATAACCCCAGTCAAGCTTGCAAAAATTTATCACTTGCCCGATAACAAATGTTGGAAATGTAAAGAAACTGAAGGTACATTTTTTCACCTTTGGTGGACGTGCCCAAAGATTAAGGCTTTCTGGGAAATGATATATAATGAATTAAAAAAGGTATTTAAGTATACCTTCCCTAAGAAACCAGAGGCCTTTCTCCTGGGCATAGTCGGCCAAATAGTGCTAAAAAAGGATAGAACTTTCTTTATGTACGCAACAACAGCAGCAAGAATACTCATCGCAAAACATTGGAAGACACAAGAACTTCCCACGCTGGAGGAATGGCAGATGAAACTTATGGACTATATGGAACTGGCGGAAATGACTGGTAGAATCCGTGACCAGGGAGAAGAGTCGGTGGAGGAAGATTGGAAGAAATTCAAAGACTATTTTCAGAAACATTGCAAAATTAAAGAATGTTAAAGTGATGTTGGACTGAGAATAAGCGGTTTCCAGCTGTACAGGTTAAAGTTGATGATAGACTAAGATTAAGATTAGGATTAAAGATGTTTAAAGAAATGGAAATTTGACAATTAAGAGGGAAAATTTTAAGGTTATATTATACTAAGATTAAAGATCAGGTTTAAAGAAGTTGAAGTTATATATTACAATATTATATTAAAGTTAAAGATTGGGATTAAAAAAGTTGAAAAGAAATTGCTGGACAAACGATTTGAATTGGAATACAAAAGAGGGAGGTATGAGGAAGTCCAGAAAATAAGTAAATTAAAAAAACGGAAATGGAAAAGAGATATTGTTTTTAATGGTTATTTTTTTGTTTTTTATTGTTGAATTGTGTTTTTGTAAACATTTTTTTAAAAAAAATTTTTTCGAGATATGTATTGTGTATGTTCTTTTTCTTTCTTTCTTCGTTGTTTAAAACTTAAATAAAAATTATTTAAAAAAAAAAAAATAATAACTCTGTTTCCGATGATAAAAACCCATCTGTTTCCACCAAAAAAGCTTTCAGAGGATCGTTTGCAACAGTTTGGCACAATTTTTTAGTGAACTGCAGAACGTCAGATTTTTTCTGAAATTGTGACCGCGCGGCTTAGGGTTTTTTTTTTTAAAAAAAGGTGTTCAGACGTTGAGGGCTAATTCTGTTTCCGATGATAAAAACCCATCTGTTTCCACCAAAAAAGATTTCAGGAGATCGTTTGCAACAGTTTGGCACCATTTTTGAGTGAATTACAGAACGTCAGATTTTTTCTGAAATTGTGACCGCGCGGCTTAGGGATTTTTTCAAAAAAAAGGTGTTCAGACGTTGAGGGCTAATTCTGTTTCCGATGATAAAAACCCATCTGTTTCCACCATAAAAGCTTTTAGAGTATAGCTGGCAACAGTTTGGCACCATTTTTGAGTGAATTGCAGAACGTCAGATTTTTTCTGAAATTGTGACCGCGCGGCTTAGGGATTTTTTCAAAAAAAAGTTGTTCAGACGTCGAGGGCTAATTCTGTTTCCGATGATAAAAACCCATCTGTTTCCACCATAACAGCTTTCAGAGGATCGCTGGCAACAGTTTGGCACCATTTTTGAGTGAATTGCAGAACGTCAGATTTTTTCTGAAATTGTGACCGCGCGGCTTAGGGATTTTTTCAAAAAAAAGGTGTTCAGACGTCGAGGGCTAATTCTGTTTCCGATGATAAAAACCCATCTGTTTCCACCAAAAAAGATTTAAGGAGATCGTTTGCAACAGTTTGACACCATTTTTGTGTGAATTGCAGAACGTCAGATTTTTTCTGAAATTGTGACCGCGCGGCTTAGGGATTTTTTTTTTTTAAATTTGTTCAGACGTCGGGGGCTAATTCTGTTCCCGATGATAAAAACCCATCTGTTTGCATTGAAAAACGTTACAGGGGATCGTTTGCAACAGTTTGGCACCATTTTTGAGTGAATTGAAGCATGTCAGATTTTATCTGAAATTGTGACCGCGCGGCTTAGGGATTTTTTCAAAAAAAAGGTGTTCAGAAGTCGAGGGCTAATTCTGTTTGCGATGATAAAAACCCATCTGTTTCCACTAAAAAACGTTTCCGGAGATCGTTTGCAACAGTTTGGCACCATTTTTGAGTGAATCCCAGAACGTCAGATTTTTTCTGAAATTGTGACCGCGCGGCTTAGGGATTTTTTCAAAAAAAAGGTGTTCAGACGTCGAGGGCTAATTCTGTTTCCGATGATAAAAACCCATCTCTTTCCACCAAAAAAGCTTTCAGGGGATCGTTTGCATCAGTTTGGCACCATTTTTGAGTGAATTGCAGAACGTCAGATTTTTTCTGAAATTGTGACCGCGCGGCTTAGGGATTTTTTTCAAAAAAAAGGTGTTCAGACGTCGAGGGCTAATTCTGTTTCCGATGATAAAAACCCATCTGTTTCCACCATAACAGCTTTCAGAGGATCGCTGGCAACAGTTTGGCACCATTTTTGAGTGAATTGCAGAACGTCAGATTTTTTCTGAAATTGTGACCGCGCGGCTTAGGGATTTTTTCAAAAAAAAGGTGTTCAGACGTCGAGGGCTAATTCTGTTTCCGATGATAAAAACCCATCTGTTTCCACCAAAAAAGATTTAAGGAGATCGTTTGCAACAGTTTGGCACCATTTTTGAGTCAATTGCAGAACGTCAGATTTTTTCTGAAATTGTGAGCGCGGCTTAGGGATTTTTTCAAAAAAAAGGTGTTCAGACGTCGAGGGCTAATTCTGTTTCTGATGATAAAAACCCATCTGTTTCCACCAAACAAGCTTTCAGGGGATCGTTTGCAACAGTTTGGCACCATTTTTGAGTGAATTGCAGAACGTCAGATTTTTTCCGAAATTGTGACCGCGCGGCTTAGGGATTTTTTTTTTTTTTAAAGTTGCTCAGACGTCGAGGGCTAATTCTGTTTCCGATGATAAAAACCCATCTGTTTCCACCGAAAAAGATTTCAGGAGATCGTTTGCAACAGTTTGGCACCATTTTTGAGTGAATTACAGAACGTCAGATTTTTTCTGAAATTGTGACCGCCGCTTAGGGATTTTTTCAAAAAAATGGTGTCCAGACGTCGAGGGCTAATTCTCTTTCCGATGATAAAAACCCATCTGTTTCCAACAAAAAAGATTTAAGGAGATCGTTTGCAACAGTTTGGCACCATTTTTGAGTGAATTGCAGAACGTCAGATTTTTTCTGAAATTGTGACCGCGCGGCTTAGGGATTTTTTAAAAAAAACTTTGTTCAGACGTCGAGGGCTAATTCTGTTTCCGATGATAAAAACCCATCTGTTTCCACCATAACAACTTTCAGAGGATCGCTGGCAACAGTTTGGCACCATTTTTGAGTGAATTGCAGAACGTCAGATTTTTTCTGAAATTGTGACCGCGCGGCTTAGGGCTTTTTTCAAAAGAACGTTGTTTAGACGTTGAGGGCTAATTCTGTTTCCGATGATAAAAACCCATCTGTTTCAACTATAAAAGCTTTCAGAGGATCGCTGGCAACAGTTTGGCACCATTTTTGAGTGAATTGCAGAACGTCAGATTTTTTCTGAAATTGTGACCGCGCGGCTTAGGGATTTTTTCAAAAAAAAAGGTATTCAGACGTCGAGGGCTAATTCTGTTTCCGATGATAAAAACCCATCTGTTTCAACTATAAAAGCTTTCAGAGGATCGTTGGCAACAGTTTGGCACCATTTTTGAGTGAATTGCAGAACGTCAGATTTTTTCTGAAATTGTGACCGCGCGGCTTAGGGATTTTTTCAAAAAAAAAGGTATTCAGACGTCGAGGGCTAATTCTGTTTCCGATGATAAAAACCCATCTGTTTCCACCCAAAAAGCTTTCAGAGGATCGTTTGCAACAGTTTGGCACCATTTTTGAGTGAATTGCAGAACGTCAGATTTTTTCTGAAATTATGACCGCGCGGCTTAGGGATTTTTTTTTTAAAAAAGTTGTTCAGACGATGAGGGCTAATTCTCTTTCCGATGATAAAAACCCATCTGATTCCACCGAAAAACCTTTTAGGGGATCGTTTGCAACAGTTTGGCACCATTTTTGAGTGAATTGCAGAACGTCAGATTTTTTCTGAAATTGTGACCACGCGCGGCTTAGGGCTTTTTTTAAAAAAAAGTTGTTCAGACGTTGAGGGCTAATTCTGTTTCCGATGATAAAAACCCATCTGTTTCCACTATAAAAGCTTTCAGAGGATCGCTGGCAACAGTTTGGCACCATTTTTGAGTGAATTGCAGAACGTCAGATTTTTTCTGAAATTGTGACCGCGCGGCTTAGGGATTTTTTCAAAAAAAAGGTGTTCAGACGTCGAGGGCTAATTCTGTTTCCGATGATAAAAACCCATCTGTTTCCACCAAAAAAGATTTCAGGAGATCGTTTGCAACAGTTTGGCATCATTTTTGAGTGAAATACAGAACGTCAGATTTTTTCTGAAATTGTGACCGCGCGGCTTAGGGATTTTTTCAAAAAAAAGGTGTTCAGACGTTGAGGGCTAATTCTGTTTCCGATGATAAAAACCCATCTGTTTCCACCGAAAAACCTTTCAGGGGATCGTTTGCAATAGTTTGGCACTATATTTGAGTGAATTGCAGCATGTCAGATTTTTTCTGAAATTGTGACCGCGCGGCTTAGGGATTTTTTTTTTTAAAAAGTTGTTCAGACGTCGAGGGCTAATTCTGTTTCCGCTGATAAAAACCCATCTCTTTCCACCGAAAAACCATTCAGGGGTTCGTTTCCAACAGTTTGGCACAATTTTTGAGTGAATTGCAGAACGTCAGATTTTTTCTGAAATTGTGACCGCGCGCGGCTTAGGGATTTTTTCAAAAAAAAGGTGTTCAGAAGTCGAGGGCTAATTCTGTTTCCGATGATAAAAACCCATCTGTTTCCACTAAAAAACGTTTCTGGAGATCGTTTGCAACAGTTTGGCACCATTTTTGAGTGAATCCCAGAACGTCAGATTTTTTCTGAAATTGTGACCGCGCGGCTTAGGGATTTTTTCAAAAAAAAGGTCTTCAGACGTCGACGGCTAATTCTGTTTCCGATGATAAAAACCCATCTCTTTCCACCAAAAAAGCTTTCAGGGGATCGTTTGCATCAGTTTGGCACCATTTTTGAGTGAATTGCAGAACGTCAGATTTTTTCTGAAATTGTGACCGCGCGGCTTAGGGATTTTTTTTCAAAAAAAAGGTGTTCACACGTCGAGGGCTAATTCTGTTTCCGATGATAAAAACCCATCTGTTTCCACCATAACAGCTTTCAGAGGATCGCTGGCAACAGTTTGGCACCATTTTTGAGTGAATTGCAGAACGTCAGATTTTTTCTGAAATTGTGACCGCGCGGCTTAGGGATTTTTTCAAAAAAAAGGTGTTCAGACGTCGAGGGCTAATTCTGTTTCCGATGATAAAAACCCATCTGTTTACACCAAAAAAGATTTAAGGAGATCGTTTGCAACAGTTTGGCACCATTTTTGAGTCAATTGCAGAACGTCAGATTTTTTCCGAAATTGTGACCGCGCGGCTTAGGGATTTTTTTTTTTTTTAAAGTTGCTCAGACGTCGAGGGCTAATTCTGTTTCCGATGATAAAAACCCATCTGTTTCCACCGAAAAAGATTTCAGGAGATCGTTTGCAACAGTTTGGCACCATTTTTGAGTGAATTACAGAACGTCAGATTTTTTCTGAAATTGTGACCGCCGCTTAGGGATTTTTTCAAAAAAATGGTGTCCAGACGTCGAGGGCTAATTCTCTTTCCGATGATAAAAACCCATCTGTTTCCAACAAAAAAGATTTAAGGAGATCGTTTGCAACAGTTTGGCACCATTTTTGAGTGAATTGCAGAACGTCAGATTTTTTCTGAAATTGTGACCGCGCGGCTTAGGGATTTTTTAAAAAAAACTTTGTTCAGACGTCGAGGGCTAATTCTGTTTCCGATGATAAAAACCCATCTGTTTCCACCATAACAACTTTCAGAGGATCGCTGGCAACAGTTTGGCACCATTTTTGAGTGAATTGCAGAACGTCAGATTTTTTCTGAAATTGTGACCGCGCGGCTTAGGGCTTTTTTCAAAAGAACGTTGTTTAGACGTTGAGGGCTAATTCTGTTTCCGATGATAAAAACCCATCTGTTTCAACTATAAAAGCTTTCAGAGGATCGCTGGCAACAGTTTGGCACCATTTTTGAGTGAATTGCAGAACGTCAGATTTTTTCTGAAATTGTGACCGCGCGGCTTAGGGATTTTTTCAAAAAAAAAGGTATTCAGACGTCGAGGGCTAATTCTGTTTCCGATGATAAAAACCCATCTGTTTCAACTATAAAAGCTTTCAGAGGATCGCTGGCAACAGTTTGGCACCATTTTTGAGTGAATTGCAGAACGTCAGATTTTTTCTGAAATTGTGACCGCGCGGCTTAGGGATTTTTTCAAAAAAAAAGGTATTCAGACGTCGAGGGCGAATTCTGTTTCCGATGATAAAAACCCATCTGTTTCCACCCAAAAAGCTTTCAGAGGATCGTTTGCAACAGTTTGGCACCATTTTTGAGTGAATTGCAGAACGTCAGATTTTTTCTGAAATTATGACCGCGCGGCTTAGGGATTTTTTTTTTAAAAAAGTTGTTCAGACGATGAGGGCTAATTCTCTTTCCGATGATAAAAACCCATCTGATTCCACCGAAAAACCTTTCAGGGGATCGTTTGCAACAGTTTGGCACCATTTTTGAGTGAATTGCAGAACGTCAGATTTTTTCAGAAATTGTGACCACGCGCGGCTTAGGGCTTTTTTTAAAAAAAAGTTGTTCAGACGTTGAGGGCTAATTCTGTTTCCGATGATAAAAACCCATCTGTTTCCACTATAAAAGCTTTCAGAGGATCGCTGGCAACAGTTTGGCACCATTTTTGAGTGAATTGCAGAACGTCAGATTTTTTCTGAAATTGTGACCGCGCGGCTTAGGGATTTTTTCAAAAAAAAGGTGTTCAGACGTCGAGGGCTAATTCTGTTTCCGATGATAAAAACCCATCTGTTTCCACCAAAAAAGATTTCAGGAGATCGTTTGCAACAGTTTGGCACCATTTTTGAGTGAAATACAGAACGTCAGATTTTTTCTGAAATTGTGACCGCGCGGCTTAGGGATTTTTTCAAAAAAAAGGTGTTCAGACGTTGAGGGCTAATTCTGTTTCCGATGATAAAAACCCATCTGTTTCCACCGAAAAACCTTTCAGGGGATCGTTTGCAATAGTTTGGCACTATATTTGAGTGAATTGCAGCATGTCAGATTTTTTCTGAAATTGTGACCGCGCGGCTTAGGGATTTTTTTTTTTAAAAAGTTGTTCAGACGTCGAGGGCTAATTCTGTTTCCGCTGATAAAAACCCATCTCTTTCCACCGAAAAACCATTCAGGGGTTCGTTTCCAACAGTTTGGCACAATTTTTGAGTGAATTGCAGAACGTCAGATTTTTTCTGAAATTGTGACCGCGCGGCTTAGGGATTTTTTCAAAAAAAAGGTGTTCAGAAGTCGAGGGCTAATTCTGTTTCCGATGATAAAAACCCATCTGTTTCCACTAAAAAACGTTTCTGGAGATCGTTTGCAACAGTTTGGCACCATTTTTGAGTGAATCCCAGAACGTCAGATTTTTTCTGAAATTGTGACCGCGCGGCTTAGGGATTTTTTCAAAAAAAAGGTGTTCAGACGTCGACGGCTAATTCTGTTTCCGATGATAAAAACCCATCTCTTTCCACCAAAAAAGCTTTCAGGGGATCGTTTGCATCAGTTTGGCACCATTTTTGAGTGAATTGCAGAACGTCAGATTTTTTCTGAAATTGTGACCGCGCGGCTTAGGGATTTTTTTTCAAAAAAAAGGTGTTCACACGTCGAGGGCTAATTCTGTTTCCGATGATAAAAACCCATCTGTTTCCACCATAACAGCTTTCAGAGGATCGCTGGCAACAGTTTGGCACCATTTTTGAGTGAATTGCAGAACGTCAGATTTTTTCTGAAATTGTGACCGCGCGGCTTAGGGATTTTTTCAAAAAAAAGGTGTTCAGACGTCGAGGGCTAATTCTGTTTCCGATGATAAAAACCCATCTGTTTACACCAAAAAAGATTTAAGGAGATCGTTTGCAACAGTTTGGCACCATTTTTGAGTCAATTGCAGAACGTCAGATTTTTTCCGAAATTGTGACCGCGCGGCTTAGGGAGTTTTTTTTTTAAAAAAGTTGCTCAGACGTCGAGGGCTGATTCTGTTTCCGATGATAAAAACCCATCTGTTTCCACCGAAAAAGATTTCAGGAGATCGTTTGCAACAGTTTGGCACCATTTTTGAGTGAATTACAGAACGTCAGATTTTTTCTGAAATTGTGACCGCGCGGCTTAGGGATTTTTTCAAAAAAATGGTGTCCAGACGTCGAGGGCTAATTCTGTTTCCGATGATAAAAACCCATCTGTTTCCACCATAAAAGCTTTTAGAGTACAGCTGGCAACAGTTTGGCAGCATTTTTGAGTGAATTGCAGAACGTCAGATTTTTTCTGAAATTGTGACCGCGCGGCTTAGGGATTTTTTTTAAAAAAAGTTGTTCAGACGTCGAGGGCTAATTCTGTTTCCGATGATAAAAACCCATCTGTTTCCACCATAACAACTTTCAGAGGATCGCTGGCAACAGTTTGGCACCATTTTTGAGTGAATTGCAGAACGTCAGATTTTTTCTGAAATTGTGACCGCGCGGCTTAGGGATTTTTTTCAAAAAAAAGGTGTTCAGACGTCGAGAGCTAATTCTGTTTCCGATGATAAAAACCCATCTGTTTCCACCAAAAAAGCTTTCAGAGGACCGTTTGCAACAGTTTGGCACAATTTTTAAGTGAATTGCAGAACGTCAGATTTTTGCTGAAATTGTGACCGCGCGGCTTAGGGCTTTTTTCAAAAGAAAGTTGTTCAGACGTTGAGGGCTAATTCTCTTTTCGATGATAAAAACCCATCTGTTTCAAGTATAAAAGCTTTCAGAGGATCGCTGGCAACAGTTTGGCACCATTTTTGAGCGAATTGCAGAACGTCAGATTTTTTCTGAAATTGTGACTGCGCGGCTTAGGGATTTTTTCAAAAAAAAAGGTATTCAGACGTCGAGGGCTTATTCTGTTTCCGATGATAAAAACTCATCTGTTTCCACCAAAAAAGCTTTCAGAGGATCGTTTGCAACAGTTTGGCACCATTTTTGAGTGAATTGCAGAACGTCAGATTTTTTCTGAAATTATGACCGCGCGGCTTAGGGATTTTTTTTTTAAAAAAGTTGTTCAGACGATGAGGGCTCATTCTCTTTCCGATGATAAAAACCCATCTGTTTCCACCGAAAAACCTTTCAGGGGATCGTTTGCAACAGTTTGGCACCATTTTTGAGTGAATTGCAGAACGTCAGATTTTTTCTGAAATTGTGACCGCGCGGCTTAGGGATTTTTTCAAAAAAAAAGGTGTTCAGAAGTCGAGGGCTAATTCTGTTTCCGATGATAAAAAACCCATCTGTTTCCACTAAAAAACGTTTCTGGAGATCGTTTGCAACAGTTTGGCACCATTTTTGAGTGAATTACAGAACGTCAGATTTTTTCTGAAATTGTGACCGCGCGGCTTAGGGATTTTTTCAAAAAAATGGTGTCCAGACGTCGAGGGCTAATTCTGTTTCCGATGATAAAAACCCATCTGTTTCCACCATAAAAGCTTTTAGAGTACAGCTGGCAACAGTTTGGCAGCATTTTTGAGTGAATTGCAGAACGTCAGATTTTTTCTGAAATTGTGACCGCGCGGCTTAGGGATTTTTTTAAAAAAAAGTTGTTCAGACGTCGAGGGCTAATTCTGTTTCCGATGATAAAAACCCATCTGTTTCCACCATAACAACTTTCAGAGGATCGCTGGCAACAGTTTGGCACCATTTTTGAGTGAATTGCAGAACGTCAGATTTTTTCTGAAATTGTGACCGCGCGGCTTAGGGATTTTTTTCAAAAAAAAGGTGTTCAGACGTCGAGAGCTAATTCTGTTTCCGATGATAAAAAACCCATCTGTTTACACCAAAAAAGATTTAAGGAGATCGTTTGCAACAGTTTGGCACCATTTTTGAGTCAATTGCAGAACGTCAGATTTTTTCTGAAATTGTGACCGCGGCTTAGGGATTTTTTTTTTTAAAAAGTTGCTCAGACGTCGAGGGCTGATTCTGTTTCCGATGATAAAAACCCATCTGTTTCCACCGAAAAAGATTTCAGGAGATCGTTTGCAACAGTTTGGCACCATTTTTGAGTGAATTACAGAACGTCAGATTTTTTCTGAAATTGTGACCGCGCGGCTTAGGGATTTTTTCAAAAAAAAAGGTGTTCAGAAGTCGAGGGCTAATTCTGTTTCCGATGATAAAAACCCATCTGTTTCCACTAAAAAACGTTTCTGGAGATCGTTTGCAACAGTTTGGCACCATTTTTGAGTGAATCCCAGAACGTCAGATTTTTTCTGAAATTGTGACCGCGCGGTTTAGGGATTTTTTCAAAAAAAAGGTGTTCAGACGTCGACGGCTAATTCTGTTTCCGATAATAAAAACCCATCTGTTTCCACCAAAAAAGCTTTCAGAGGATCGTTTGCAACAGTTTGGCACAATTTTTTAGTGAATTGCAGAACGTCAGATTTTTGCTGAAATTATGACCGCGCGGCTTAGGGATTTTTTTTTTTTTAAAAAGTTGTTCAGACGATGAGGGCTCATTCTCTTTCCGATGATAAAAACCCATCTGTTTCCACCGAAAAACCTTTCAGGGGATCGTTTGCAACAGTTTGGCACCATTTTTGAGTGAATTGCAGAACGTCAGATTTTTTCTGAAATTGTGACCGCGCGGCTTAGGGATTTTTTCAAAAAAAAAGGTGTTCAGAAGTCGAGGGCTAATTCTGTTTCCGATGATAAAAACCCATCTGTTTCCACTAAAAAACGTTTCTGGAGATCGTTTGCAACAGTTTGGCACCATTTTTGAGTGAATCCCAGAACGTCAGATTTTTTCTGAAATTGTGACCGCGCGGCTTAGGGATTTTTTAAAAAAAAAGGTGTTCAGACGTCGACGGCTAATTCTGTTTCCGATGATAAAAACCCATCTCTTTCCACCAAAAAAGCTTTCAGGGGATCGTTTGCATCAGTTTGGCACCATTTTTGAGTGAATTGCAGAACGTCAGATTTTTTCTGAAATTGTGACCGCGCGGCTTAGGGATTTTTTTTCAAAAAAAAAGGTGTTCACACGTCGAGGGCTAATTCTGTTTCCGATGATAAAAACCCATCTGTTTCCACCATAACAGCTTTCAGAGGATCGCTGGCAACAGTTTGGCACCATTTTTGAGTGAATTGCAGAACGTCAGATTTTTTCTGAAATTGTGACCGCGCGGCTTAGGGATTTTTTCAAAAAAAAGGTGTTCAGACGTCGAGGGCTAATTCTGTTTTCGATGATAAAAACCCATCTGTTTACACCAAAAAAGATTTAAGGAGATCGTTTGCAACAGTTTGGCACCATTTTTGAGTCAATTGCAGAACGTCAGATTTTTTCCGAAATTGTGACCGCGCGGCTTAGGGAGTTTTTTTTTTAAAAAAGTTGCTCAGACGTCGAGGGCTGATTCTGTTTCCGATGATAAAAACCCATCTGTTTCCACCGAAAAAGATTTCAGGAGATCGTTTGCAACAGTTTGGCACCATTTTTGAGTGAATTACAGAACGTCAGATTTTTTCTGAAATTGTGACCGCGCGGCTTAGGGATTTTTTCAAAAAAATGGTGTCCAGACGTCGAGGGCTAATTCTGTTTCCGATGATAAAAACCCATCTGTTTCCACCATAACAGCTTTCAGAGGATCGCTGGCAACAGTTTGGCACCATTTTTGAGCGAATTGCAGAACGTCAGATTTTTTCTGAAATTGTGACCGCGCGGCTTAGGGATTTTTTCAAAAAAAAAAGTATTCAGACGTCGAGGGCTTATTCTGTTTCCGATGATAAAAACTCATCTGTTTCCACCAAAAAAGCTTTCAGAGGATCGTTTGCAACAGTTTGGCACCATTTTTGAGTGAATTGCAGAACGTCAGATTTTTTCTGAAATTATGACCGCGCGGCTTAGGGATTTTTTTTTTTAAAAAAGTTGTTCAGACGATGCGGGCTCATTCTCTTTCCGATGATAAAAACCCATCTGTTTCCACCGAAAAACCTTTCAGGGGATCGTTTGCAACAGTTTGGCACCATTTTTGAGTGAATTGCAGAACGTCAGATTTTTTTCTGAAATTGTGACCGCGCTGCTTAGGGATTTTTTCAAAAAAAAGGTGTTCAGACGTCGAGGGCTAATTCTGTTTCCGATGATAAAAACCCATCTGTTTCCACCAAAAAACCTTTCAGGGGATCGTTTGCAATAGTTTGGCACTATATTTGAGTGAATTGCAGAATGTCAGATTTTTTCTGAAATTGTGACCGCGCGGCTTAGGGATTTTTTTTTTTAAAAAGTTGTTCAGACGTCGAGGGCTAATTCTGTTTCCGATGATAAAAACCCATCTGTTTCCACCGAAAAACCTTTCAGGGGTTCGTTTCCAACAGTTTGGCACAATTTTTGAGTGAATTGCAGAACGACAGATTTTTTCTGAAAATTGTGACCGCGCGGCTTAGGGATTTTTTCAAAAAAAAGGTGTTCAGAAGTCGAGGGCTAATTCTGTTTCCGATGATAAAAACCCATCTGTTTCCACTAAAAAACGTTTCCGGAGATCGTTTGCAACAGTTTGGCACCATTTTTGAGTGAATCCCAGAACGTCAGATTTTTTCTGAAATTGTGACCGCGCGGCTTAGGAATTTTTTTTTAAAAAAGGTGTTCAGACGTCGAGGGCTAATTCTGTTTCCGATGATAAAAACCCATCTCTTTCCACCAAAAAAGCTTTCAGGGGATCGTTTGCATCAGTTTGGCACCATTTTTTGAGTGAATTGCAGAACGTCAGATTTTTTCTGAAATTGTGACCGCGCGGCTTAGGGATTTTTTTTCAAAAAAAAGGTGTTCACACGTCGAGGTCTAATTCTGCTTCCGATGATAAAAACCCATCTGTTTCCACCATAACAGCTTTCAGAGGATCGCTGGCAACAGTTTGGCACCATTTTTTGAGTGAATTGCAGAACGTCAGATTTTTTTCTGAAATTGTGACCGCGCGGCTTTGGGATTTTTTCAAAAAAAAGGTGTTCAGACGTCGAGGGCTAATTCTGTTTCCGATGACAAAAACCCATCTGTTTCCACCAAACAAGCTTTCAGGGGATCGTTTGCAACAGTTTGGCCCCATTTTTTTAGTGAATTGCAGAACGTCAGATTTTTTCTAAAATTATGACCGCGCGGCTTAGGGGTTTTTTTTAAAAAAAAGTTGTTCAGACGTCGAGGGCTAATTCTGTTTCCGATGATAAAAACCCATCTGTTTCCACCGAAAAAGATTTCAGGAGATCGTTTGCAACAGTTTGGCACCATTTTTGAGTGAATTGCAGAACGTCAGATTTTTTCTGAAATTGTGACCGCGCGGCTTAGGGCTTTTTTCCAAAAAAAGGTGTTCAGACGTCGAGGGCTAATTCTGTTTCCGATGATAAAAACCCATCTGTTTCCACCAAAAAAGCTTTCAGAGGATCGTTTGCAACAGTTTGGCACCATTTTTGAGTGAATTGCAGAACGTCAGATTTTTTCTGAAATTGTGGACCGCGCGGCTTAGGGATTTTTTTTAAAAAAAAGTTGTTCAGACGTCGAGGGCTAATTCTGTTTCCGATGATAAAAACCCATCTGTTTCCACTAAAAAACGTTTCTGGATATCGTTTGCAACAGTTTGGCACCATTTTTGAGTGAATTGCAGAACGTCAGATTTTTTCTGAAATTGTGACCGCGCGGCTTAGGGATTTTTTCAAAAAAAAGGTCTTCAGACGTCGAGGGCTAATTCTGTTTCCGATGATAAAAACCCATCTGTTTCCACCAAAAAAGATTTCAGGAGATCGTTTGCAACAGTTT
>NC_138027.1:95357187-95512973 GCF_964106645.2 Podarcis pityusensis | reverse complement strand
AAGCACATGACTGCCCCTAAAGAATTGTAGGAGCTATAGTTTAAGGGTGCTGGGAAACTACATTTCCCAGGATTCTTTGAGAGAAGCCGTGTGCTTCAAATGCATGGTATGTACATGGAGCATGTTTTTAGCATGTACCACATGGTAAAATGGTTACGTGAGGAAGACTTAATACATAATCTGGAAGACGTGTACCTTCATCATGGACCTTGTGATTCAGCCAACCTCCCAGCTCTGTTAATACTTAAAAAAAAAAATTGAACTGTAGACCAAACTGAGTGTTTTTAGTGCCTCTGCGTTGCCATTTGTTAACCTTTTGAATCACTAATTTTGCACCGCATATTTCATCACTTGTGATGCATGGTTAACATGTATATTTTCTGGGCCCACTACACTGTATGTGGATGAAGCCCACTGACACAGCTTTGCATAAAATTTTCATGTGTCTTGTTGTATTTGAAAAACCTACTTGTCCCATCTTTGAGGGACTATGAGAAGCCTCTTATCTGAGAATGATGGTTCATTTTTAAAAATGAAAAGAAGGCTAAAGCCTCTTTCCAAACTCTGTAGGGATGACAGACAGATACTGTGTGTTGCCTTCTCTTAAGCTATAATTTAATACCTCTGTTCCTCTGAAGTGGCCCCTGAAATCTACCACTAGCAGCATAGGCATTTTTTCATGTCGGGGTGGAGTGGGGTAGCGCTGAGGAGAAATGAGTTTCAACAAGGTGTAGATTAGTGGTCCTTCCTCAATTTGCAGTTGACAGTTTAGTCCAGGGGTCAGCAACCTTTTTAAACTGTGAAAAAGTCCACCATCCTTCAGACCATGTGGTGGGCCGGACTATATTTTGAAAAAAAATAACCAATTCCTATGCCCCACAAATAACCCAGAGATGCATTTTAAATAAAAGGACAATTTCTACTCATGTAAAAACACGCTGATTCCCAAACCGTCTGTGGGCTGGATTGAGAAGCCGATTGGGCCGCATCTGGCCCACGGGCCTTAGGTTGCCTACCCCTGGTTTAGTCCATGGGAAAAATAGAAGAGAAATTCTGAATTCTTTATTAGTGTTTCTTGAATCTGTCATTTTAGATATTAGGAATCGTAACATCTTCCGGGGGTTTCCTACCTTGATTCTTGATATCCTTCCCTACACAACATAGATAACTGGGGCTGCCTACACACTGCACCTTTAAAGTACATTCTTTCCCTTGAGGAATTCTGGGCACTGTAGTTTACTGCTTTCAGAGTTAAAATTGCCAGCAATCCTACAGTGTCCAAACTTCTTTGAGTGGGGAAAATGTGCTTTGAAGCTATAGCCTCAGCTGTTTCCTCACGGGAACAGTCACGCAGTCAAAAGGCTCTCTTGACCTCATCCTTTGCATTGTGAAAGGCAAACAGATGCATCGACAAAGTAGTTTCTTCTCTGTAATGTGTGTTGTCACTCTTTTCCCCAGTGCTTACCCTGAACTATGGTTTGTTTCTTGAAACAGTTTTCTCCAGCCGCCAAAACCTCTTTCTTCGCTTAGTACTCTACGGGACGGCAACTGGAGGGATGGCTGCTATTGACAATGGGTCGAGCCGAAATTCAGATTCTCCTACCCAGCTGGCTGGGTAAATATAACTGTGAGAGGCTGGATGAATAACACAGGGCTGTTTCTTACTCTTCTGTCATTGTCGTTGCTCACTAAACATATTACACTTAGTTGTTTGCTCAGAAAAACAAACAAACAGCAGTGTTGTCAAATTAACGTTGCAGCATTATGGTTTAGGTTTTTAAAAACACATGCATAAAGTATCCCACTGGGGGGAGCCAAAATGTGACTTCTGGGTGCTTTGCCATAACAGTGTTCAGATCTCTTTGATTTGTGTACTACTTTTTGTTGCTTTAACGAGTTCCCTTGCAAATTGACAAAATAGATCCATATCCTTACCTGCTTCTTCTTTTGTAGCCTTTCCAAGGGAGTGTATTTTTGCACACACACCCCCACATTTTGCTTGAATCATAGGGTATCAAAGCATTTTGTGTGTGCCATAAATCTACCCCCCCACTTTTTAATAGTAAGGTACTGTTATGTTCAAGATGTTTCTAACCATGCCAATCTCCCCAAATCCAGCTACAGCTATCCACGCACAGATGCAGACATGCATACACATATTTCTAACTGCATGGGGGAATTATGGATAGTTTTCAGCTGCTTAAGAAGTCACATCCAGTTCCAGTCAGATTCTTGGTGATACTCAGTTCACCTGTTCTTGGGCCTGTGTGTATGTTAGAGAGATGGGGCGAGGTGTCTGGATTTAGACCTTTCCCCACTCTTGGGACTTGAAAAAGAGTATCCCCCCCCCCTTACATCACATGCCAGGTCTATTCTTGAGTACATATATTGTTGGATTGGGGCCATGATGGACAAGATGACAGCTGTGTTGTATGTTTATGTTGTGAGAGCACACACTAAAGTATTTGCTCGAAACTGCCATGACTTCCTGGTCAACACGAACCTGTCTCTCATTTCCTTGTTCCAATGTTAATTTATTATCACGGGGGTGTTGTATTTATAAAGAGGGCGTAAACTGCATTGCACTTGAAAGATGCGATGGTCTCTTAAATGGTTGGGTTTCGATACTTTGTAATAAAGAATAAAATTGCAATGTTTTATTAACACTTGTGTTTGGTGAAAACAAACAGGTTTTCATGGAAGTAAAACTTTTTTGATAGACCTTTTGCAAGAAAAAAAAATTGCACTAATCAATGCTTTCTTACTATGGGGATATGATTTTAATACTTGATTACAACTTGTATTCTGCTGATCTGGAATGTTTCAGAAATAAAGAAATCTATTTCAGCAATCTCATGCCATTCTTGGATGTGCAATAGAAATAGTGAGTCTGCCTCTTATTTCCTTAGTAGAATGGAGAGTTCCTGTGGTAGAGTGAGCAAATTATGACTGGAAAAAATTGACAGTGTAAGTTACAGGCACTTGGTACTCCAGCTGCTCAATCCAGCCTTTTAGGTGTTCCATTTGTCCTCCATAACCACATATATCTCTCAGGTGGCACAAATGATCCATGCATCTGGCTGTTAACCAGAAGGTTGGTGGTTGAAGCCCACCCAGCGATGGCCGGGGGCAGGATTCTGGACTGTATACCAAAAGCAAACTCAGTCTCCAGGTGCTGGTCTTGATATAGCCAAAATAGCCCCATCCATATCAGCATCCTTCAGGGAGCCCCACAATTTGCAGATCTACACAAAATCTTTAGGGGGCAGAATAAAACCTAAGTGGAGAGTGTTGGACTTTTGTGCCAACACAAAGTGTGTGCAGTGGCGTAAAAATAAAAGGCTGTCCGCAATATCTTTGCTTAGATTTATTTCAAAAACATAATGCAAACGCTGCAAGCTATCACTCCTCCTCACCAGCAGCATACAAAAATATTAATCAACTTAAATACAGTTTTCAAATAAACAATTATCCTATCACATCCCTTCCTGCATCCGGTGCAGAAAATAATTAGTCAAATAGGCAAGAGGCCACAGGTGTGAAGCTAAGTACCGTATTTTTCGCTCTATAAAATGCACCGGACCATAAAACACACCTAGTTTTTGGAGGAGGAAAAAAAATATTCTGAATCTCAGAAGCCAGAACAACAAGAGGGATCACTGTGCAGCGAAAGCAGCAATCCCTCTTGCTGTTCTGGCTTCTGGGATAGCTGCGCAACCTGCATTCGCTCCATAAGACGCACACACATTTCCCCTTACTTTTTAGGAGGGAAAAAGTGAATCTTATAGAGCAAAAAATACAGTAAGTCAAACTGCAAACATACACCTGTGAGCTTCAATTAATCAACCCTGTTCCTGCTTAGCATCATTGACCACTTTAAGATAAAGAAAAACCAACAGAGAGAAGGGTGGCCAAAGAATTGGGAACATACATTGTGGGGTGGAGAATAATGGAATGTTCTGACAGTCAACATGGCTAGCTGGAACACTGAAACGTGGGGTTATGGGTCCCACTCCTAGCTCCTTTATTACATACCTCAGACATATTTTCCTGCGCCGCACACCCTTTGCTCCCCCTCATAGCTCTACCTGAAAGCACCTGGTGTTCTGAGGCCAGGTATATTTGGAAAAGGGTGGGTGGGAAACTTTACCTTGCAGGGCTGTCCTCCAGGGTCGCAGAAGTGGACTGAAAAAGGTCACTTGTTGAACCCTGTCACCGGAGCCTCCATTAGCACACCATGTATCAGTGCCACAGGTCGCTGGTATGACACTCAGCATGTTGCACTATAAGGTGTTCTGGTTTTTTGCCTTGCAGCATACAAATACCTAAATAAGCAAAAGTGAAAAGACATGGAGCACAACATTCCTCAGTTTACCATCCCGGCCTAATTTCTTATCAGCCTAGAGTTGTTTAGTTCAATTTGTGCGTGTCTCTGTGGCTGGAAAGGAACATTTTTAAAAGGCGGTAACTGCTACAGTTTCTTGTTTCTGTTCATAGTGGGAGATTGTGGGTTACAGAGTCCTAACCGGGGTCTGGGATCCCCTAAGGGCAAATCAATGAGGTGGAGAAATTGTTGCTGGCACTTTGTGCCTTCCTCAGTTCAATTGGCCCTGTTAAAACCAGGGAGTAAAACAGTAACTAATTAAATGTCCATGTTCTTTTTGGGTCCTGTAGAAACTCCACTTTACAATAACCATACACACTGTGTGAGGGTCACTTTACAGAAACTCATCTCCCCTTTCCACCCACCTCAAGACAATCTTGTGTGCTACATCAGATATGAAAGTCATATTAGTATGGTTTGGGTCACTTTCCCCTTCAAAATGAGCAGGGCCCTGACCGTTTCACATTTATTTTGCAGAATTATAAATTGGTTCACAACTAAAAGTTATTGGAGCATTGTACAATGAAATATAAAATTGTTTTGTTTTTATAATTATGCAGTTAATTCCATGGACTGGCTGGGTCACACAAAAATTGTCTTCAGTAGCTGCTTGCCTGAATTCAAGTGCTAACTCCAGAAGGCTGGAGTTGCAACACTAAAAGCCCAGTTTAGGCTGTATGCTACGCACACCTCGGAGGTACGCAACAGCGCCTCATCAGAGGACCACAGTTGCTGGCTGGGAACGGGGGGGGGGGGGCATCTGCTTCTATGCATAACAAAGACACACTGGCAAAAGTGTGAAGAGTGTGTTCATGGCATATCATTTTATTGGTAGCACTCCTTTCAGAAATGATACAAGGAAAGCTTTTTATTTCATTTGTCTAGAACATTCTAGAACATTCAGGGTGGCTTTCAATAAAACAACGGAAGTTGAAAGATTAAAATCAATAGAACTTTATAGCATTATTAGTAAGTGAGGAGCAGGCAGAAAATAATTAAGGCTCAATGCTGTCATTTAAAAACAACATTTAAAAAGCAACATTTAAAAACAAACAAAGAAGGAGAGTACTTTATGAACTGGGGAGGCATACCTGGAGGAAAAGCACCATGATGTGCCAATAGCTCTTAAGGCATTTATTCGTTCCTCACTCTGATGCAGCTGAACCACTGAACCTGCTGGCTGTGGCATCTATTTTTGGCGATTTCATTATTTTTGTTTTAAGGATTTATACTTCCTTTTTTAGAATGTCTTCTCGGAAGGCAACTAACAAACATATACCAGTAACCTGTGCTTTTTTTAAGGGGTAATAAATTAGGTGCTGGTACTCCTGTCTTGATAAAGGTGTTGCAGGTACCAGCACAAAATGGCTACCAATGGCGGCATAAAAAGAGGTGGTGGTACTCCGTATCATTGAGTACCATCACTGGAGCCCAAAGCAGCATATAGTATAGATATGGTTCCCTGGTGGTCTCTCATCCAGGCACCTAAATTTTGAATGGAATGAGACCGGTCCATGTTGTATCTCAAGGAGTATGTTGGGAAACAGTCATTGATGTCTTTAGGATTTCCGTTTGTCCTGCTGCTTCCCCCCAGGGAAAACTCATCTTTACTGCTGAATTGGAGCAAATGGCAACTGGGTTTTCAGCAGATTGATGTTTGTGCTGAAGAGAGGGGCTTTACCAGGGAAAAAGGTGGGGCAAATGGAAAACTGCTTGGACCTGTGATTTCTAGGCATAAGACAAGTGTGGAAGAGTCCTTAGAGAATGTTTAAATTTCATCTTAAATGCAAAACTGAAACAAGAGATACATGGCATATCATTTTATCAACTACAGAAGTATAAGGTGGTAGGAATTGTCTAATCTCTTAATAGCAAGGGGGCCTGCTGTTCAACTCATTCAACCCTCCTCCTTCAGTTCAGGAGCAATATGGATCTCTGAATCAGAGCATTCACATGCAAATTGAATAAGAAATGCACTTCAGTCAAATCTACATCTCCCTCAAGCAGCAATTTCTGCCACAGATGCAAGAAGACAATCACCCTTGCCCAGATTGTCCAGAGCTTTGGGCTGAGTTGTCATCAATATGCTTTATCTGTTGATGGACAGCCGCCCTGACTCGGCCCCAGACACACTGACCAGATGCTTGGAAGCTGTGGCTAGATGGCTGTGCGGGAGCTTGTTGAAGTTAAATCCTTTGAAGGCAGAGGTCCTCTGGCTGGGTCGGGACGACATGGGGTTGGGGGGCCAACTCCCATCTCTTGCAGGGGCTCAATTAGTGCCAGCGCCTTCTGTCAAGAGCTTGGGTGTAACCTTCGATGCCTCCCTTTCCATGGAGGCACAGGTTGCAGCCACAGCAAAGGTGGCATTTTTCCATCTCTGCCGTATTAAGCAGTTGGTCCATTACCTTTCTCACCCTGATCTGGCCACAGTGATCCAGGCGATGGTCACCTCTGGGCTTGATTATTGTAACTCGCTCTACTCAGGGCTGCCCTTGAAGCTGACCCAGAAACTCCAGTGGGTGCAGAATGCTGCAGCGAGACTCCTTACGGGGTCCTTGCCGCGGGATCACATTCATCCAGTGCTTTACCATCTGCACTGGCTTCCGATGGAGTACAGGATCAGGTTTAAGGTGCTGGTTTTGACTTTTAAAGCCCTATACGGCCTAGGACCCTCGTACCTACGGGACCGTCTCTCCTGATATGCCCCACGGAGGAGCTTAAGTTCCATAAACACTTTGGAGGTCCCGAGCCTCAAGGAGGTTAGATTGGTCTCAACTAGGGCCAGGGCCTTTTCAATACTGGCCCTGACTTGGTGGAATGCTCTGTCACAAGAGACTAGGGCCCTGTGGGACTTGACATCTTTCCGCAGGGTCTGCAAGACAGAACTGTTCCGCCTGGCCTTTGGTTTGGACTCAGTCTGACCCTTATGTTTCCCTCCCCTTATGGTCTTGATCTATGGGCTATTTTTAAAATGAGGCTGCATTTTAAATTGCATTTTAACCTGAATTTTAAATTGGTTTTTTTTCTATTATGCTTTTACTGTAATTTTATTGGTGTTAGCCACCCTGAGCCCAGCTCTGGCCGGGGAGGGCAGGATATAATTTTATTATTATTATTATTATTATTATTATTATTATTATTATTATTTTAATTTAAAATCCATAGAAGTAAAGCATGTACTTGTGCAAATCTCAATTGCTGCATTTTATTTTCTGTACATTGCGTTACAAATTCATGACACCTGTGGCTTTTAAATTATACCAGGGCTTAGCCCCGGAATCCGTTTTACATGCCAGACCATGGGATGGTGAAGAAAAGTGCCTTTGAGCATGTGCAGTGTGCTTTTTCCTCGTGACAGTAGTTCGAGTCCATTAAAGAGTCCAATTAAAAGGGTGGAATGTCACAGCCGATGGCATGCTATTTCAGCAGGCTTTCACCTCGGCACATCTCAGATTCCTTCCCAGTTAGGTTGCAACCCTGTACACCAAGGGGGCAGGGCAGGGGAGACAGCATCACTCCCCTGAGCCCAGGGCTACGTACTCAGTAGTGGGCTAGGTCAAAAACATAGAGTAAAAGCAAGCATATGTGATATAAGTGGGGCATCAGGGGTTTTTTTTAAGGATGGCTTCCCCACCCTGCCCCATTGCACACAAAAAAGCTGCTACCTCAGTTCAGGGAATAAGGGGTCCTTGAAAAAATCTAAAGTTCTCAGCTGATTAAGCCTAGGTGCTCTGTGAGCCTCACCAAAAAAACCATCTTCATAATGACGCATAATCTACATGTCCAGTTCAGACAGCAGGTTCAGAAGCATCTGCCATAAACATTACCGAACATGTCCAGCCTTCTCCCAAAGCTACTCATTGCAAGGCACAATTTGTAATAAGAGAAGGGATTTATTGATTTATTTTTTTGAAAACAGTCCATTTGTGACCCATCAGCAAAGGATTAGTGCAAGGGAGAAGATCCAGCTTGCGTAGCATCTCCACCCAAGTGACTAAGCATGAAGGTAAAAGGAAGTTAAGCAGACAGGTGAGCTAAATGTCAGTGTGAGTAGAAGATGAATGATATTTAATCATTTGAGTTATTCATCAGCTGGAGGTGAAACAAGGGTATAGCAACTGGGTATCTGCAGGAGCTGCTCTAATCTTAGCTGGGTAATCCTTTAGAAATCTGCAGTTCAGCTCCTTGGTTTCCAGAGAGGATCCTGTAAAAACTTGCAGCTCTCCTCTAGCAGAGAAGCCCTGAGTGGCTGCAGTAAACTTCAGCCAGGGACCTAAACTAAACCTAACCTTGGAAAAGGGAGGCAAATAAGTAGATAGTTCCACATTAGCTAAGCCCACAGTGCAGAACTAGCTGATGGGGAAGTCTACAGACAAAAAGTGTAAGCTTAGCTTTTAGTTTAAGCTCAGTGGAGTCTAGGGATGCATGAATCTCCTAATTCTGGTTTCTTTCAATTTCTTTTCCCCATTCTTAAGTCAACATCATTTTGTGATTCTTTTCGAATTCAAACTACTAACAGAATCTGAAACTGAATTTAAGCTTTTTCCTGTCACTGTGAATGGTAATTATTTTGCTGTCCACATGAGGGCACTATGCACTCTGAATTTTCCTTGGTCATCCTCTGGGCTCTTTCGTAATCTTGCCAATATCATCTGCTGACACAGCAGGTTGTTTCCTGCCTTGTGTTCAGATACAGAGATTCACAATTTCATCTTGCGGGGAGAGCTACTATGAGTAATGCTTCCTATTTGCTCGTTATTGGCTTCTATCAGAAGTGGCGGCATAAGTAATGTGAAGTTTCGGGCATTCATTAGAAAGTTATCTGCCAATATTTTGGCTTGAAGTAAAACATCCTAGTTTTAAAATATTGTAGTTTGATGCTGTTTAGCATGGAGAGTGTATTCTGTATGTGGGGACTGGTTTGTAAAGGTAAAGGGTAAAGTGACACCTGACTATTAGGTCCAGTCGTGGCCAACTCTGGGGTTGCGGTGCTCATCTCGCTTTAATGGCCGAGGGAGCTGGCGTACAGCTTCCGGGTCATGTGGCCAGCAGGACTAAGCCGCTTCTGGTGAACCAGAGCAGCACACAGAAACGCCGTTTACCTTCCCGCCGGAGCAGTACCTATTTATCTACTTGCACTTTGACGTGCTTTCGAACTGCTAGGTTGGCAGGAGCAGAGACCGAGCAACGGGAGCTCACCCCATCGCGGGGATTTGAACCGCCGACCTTATGACCATACATACATATCCCCATACATACAAATCCCCATACAGACCATAAAGCTCACTGGCTGATCTTGAGCCAATCACCTCCCAGGGTGGTTGTGGGGTTAAAAAGGAAAGGGAAAAGAGAAACTCGATCAAATATCAAACATTTGCCATAGATACAATATTCCAGTAAGATTCAGCACAATAAAATAACTCGGAGGAGAAAAAACATATACATTAAACTGACCTCCCTCAATGGGATAAAAATGGCCTGTTATCTGTGAATGAGCAAATGGCGTACAGCGGAACAACCTCAGGGCCTATAAAGAGGGCAGGGGCAGCCGATGCTTTGCCTGACAGTTCTCCTGTTAGTGCGAACTGCAGCTTGGCCACCCAGCCCTCCACTCCCAGGGAGCTGGGGGAGCGCAGGGTGATTCAAGGGTGATGCAAGGGTGACCCCAGAGCCTGTTGGAAACACGCCCGGGAAGGCCGCCAACTTCCCAAGACACTGGGGCATCTCTCTAGTGGTCCTCCCTGGCTGTAAATCTCTCTCAGTCCAGAGAGACCGGTAATAAGCGACCCCTCCCTCCTGAGAGGAGCACTGCTGGCATGTCATAGCAGAAGAAAGAGTCAATCATAGTTCTAAAACTACTTTATTTACAGTCTATATATGCAGAGAATCCATCAGCACGTCTGTGCTCTTTGAGCATCAGTCCAGAACAGCAACACAATCAGAAGTGAAACTAACTTCCAACAGTGCTGAGACTTCCTGTCTCACGCTCTCTCAGGCACGCACATGATATACACAAAACATAGTGCTACTGCTGGAACAGCACGGATGGATAAAAATCCTAACAGAGCCCACCTTGTCTGGGAATCCCTCCAAACTGGCCCTAGCCCTGCACAAAAAGTATCTCTTTGGGGTCACTTTGTGATAAGAGATCCTGTAAATGGTCAGGGGCGTAGGAAGGGGGGTGCGGCCCGCCCCAGGTGTCACCCTCGAGGGGGTGACAAAATGGCCCACCGCGGGGGGCGGCACTTACCGTGGGGCCTCGCCTACAGCCCACCCAAGCCATGCATCTCTCCTGGGAGTGACGCAGTTGCTCAGGGCCCTGCGCTGCCTGAAATGGCAGCATGGGGCTTGTGTCCACCAGGCGGACTCCGTGGGCAGCTCGCCGCGGCGCCCCTGTGCACGGATTATCATAGTGCCCCCATGTGATGCTCCACCCCCCTGCACGGATCACCCCACCCCTGTGGCTCCAGGTCCAACAGAAGCACAGTGAGACTCATTTTGGAACAGATGTTGAGTCATTCGCAACAGTGGGATCCTATTGTGGAGGGATCCTTCACAGTTGCTTGTGAGTTGGGAGGGGAGGAGATGGGAAGGGGGACCAGATATAGACCGCAACCCTATTACACACCAACCTGAAACTAATCGCATTGAATTTGCAATGGGACTGACTTCTAAGTGGACATGCATATGAGTGAGCCATCAGTGAAGGCATGTTGTTCCAATTGTACTGGTAATTTGCTTCTTCCTGCTTTCCTACTAGAAAGCTTCCCAGCCTGTTCCTGCTCATTTTTTCTGCTGCTGAGTAGCATGCTTTTTAAGACACTAGATGGCTCCCTTTGGACGTTTTCACATACAGCTCCTTCCAGATTCTAGTGGGGAGAGGGCAATGATTTTGCAAGCAACCAAACTATCCATCTGTACATGTGTTGATAAAGCAGACAAAAATATCACACCACCAGTACCAAAATCTAACGTATCCAGAGCAAAGCAATTTCGTTCCATTCCTATTTTTTGCTGAAATTACGTATCACAAGCTCTCAAGAAAATCTAACAGAGAAATGAATTTCTGAAAGAAAATAAAGCAACATTTGCCACTTGAACTATTATTCTAGAGATACAGGATTAGTGTGCAGTAACTAACTGGATGCAATGCACACAGTATTCCTATGAAATTTTTGGTGCAATCTTTTGCATATTTCTCCTGCACACATTTCTCCCAATATGCTCAATGGTACTTGTGTTCAGGCAAACATGCACAGGACTACAACCTTAGCTGCTTATGATTGACATGTTTATAGAGCACAGTCCAGTCAAAATTAAATAGAGTTAAGCATATATACAGTTCACTAAGGTCGAAGGGATTTTAAAATCTTAATTCTCATTGAATTGAGCCCATTTAATGTGTGTGTCTCTCTGTCTCTCTGTGTGTATAATAGGCACAGTAGCAAGAACAAAACTAACAACAGCAAGTCACTTTCAAAGCTGTAATAAGGCTGGAATTTCTCATTGTCACTTTCCAAAAGCAAATGATCTTTTGGTCACAAAACCCATTAATCATTTCTGCTACTTCATTCCCTGCAATGACTGCTGGTCTGGACAGGGCAGTTGTGCAATGGGCTCTCAGGTGCACTGTCACCACACTTGTCTTATATTCCTGCAAACCCCGAGCAAAAGTGAAACCTGGGAGCTCTGGGCAAGGACCTATGAGAGGAAGCAGAGAGCGCATCCAGTTTACTTGTCCGTCATCAAGAAAATAAAGAGGACATTTTCGTTCAAGGTCACATGCACACCATACATTGTGTCATGGGGAAAAACTTCCACTTCCCATGAGAAACACAGTAGGAGAGTTATTTGGCAAAGGGCAACAGCTGTTGAGGAAGACACCAAGGTGCATTCCAACAGTGCATAGATTACACAAGGTTATACAGTGGTACCTCAGGTTACATACGCTTCAGGTTACATACGCTTCAGGTTACAGACTCCGCTAACCCAGAAATAGTGCTTCAGGTTAAGAACTTTGCTTCAGGATGAGAACAGAAATTGTGCTCCGGCGGCAGCAGGAGGCCCCATTAGCTAAAGTGGTGCTTCAGGTTAAGAACAGTTTCAGGTTAAGAACAGACCTCCAGAATGAATTAAGTACTTAACCCGAGGTACCACTGTACAGAGGCATTTCTTCGCCTACGTTTGACGCAAACGTAGAAGTTGAGTCACGTACACAATGAGAACTGAAAAACAGGATGCTTGTCTTACCAAGGTCAGATGCCCATTTCATCACATCTATGCCTAAGCCTGGACCTTCTCTCTCACCACTTAACCTAACGGGTATGGGGGAAATTGTACCAGGCTTTGACCAATTCCTCCATAGCTTACAGAACTCTTACACCACTTTAACAGTGATGGTTTTCCCCAAAGAATCCTGGGAACTGTAGTTTGTGAAGGGTGCTGAAAATTCTTAGTAGAGCCCTCACAGAACTGCAATTCCCAGCACCCTGAACAAACCCCACATAAAACTTTTGATAACAGAAGCATCTGGGTTTTTTTTAATAGCAGATATTATACTGGCCTAGAAAAGGGACCCGTGGGAGAGATGGAAGAATTGTAATAAAGTAGATTCATTTATCTTTCTACCAAAGCACAGTGCACAATCTACTACTTTTTTCTGCAAACAGCTGTTTAGCAAGGGAACGCATAAAGTTCTAATTTGCAGCCTGGAATTGTTTAATTGATATAAAGAGGCTTTAGAGGACAGGCCTGAAAACTCAGAACCAACTTAACAAATTAAAGCGGCAAATGGCAACAATATGAATTGTACTGAAGACGTGGAAAGAATTCAGAAGCATGACTGAAAGAGATTTAGGACAATAAGCTTACCGTGACATCACATGACACTATCAGTGATGAAATGGCACAAAATGTGGGTGCTGCTTTAGGATATTTGAACAGGAACATTATCTTGGATGCAGAAAGTTCCCTTGTATGAGTGTGCTTCAGCTCGTGCTATAGGGGTACCTTCAGTTTCCCACTCCACCACCAGATCGCATGCCATTTCAGAGGTTCCCCAACTCTCTGGTGCTGCTTTTTATGGTGTTCAAGGAAAGGAGAAGGTGGGACTCTGCCTAGCCTTGCACAAACAGAGTTCCACCCATGTTTTTCTGGATCCAAGCCATTATTTATAAGATCTGAGAAGCTATAGCATTACTGCATACACAACTGGTAATCTCATGCTTGGAGTATGGCCAGGACCACCCTACCATTAGGCAGAGTGAGGCAACCACCTCAGGCAACTGCATCTTCTTGCTTCAAAGCCCCCAGCCACTCTTTTCTGCTGTCGCATGGCCTCTCCTGAGCCTTCTAATCTGCACACAGTTGCAGGTGTGATGGAGGATGCTATCACATCACCAATGTTGAAGTACGATTCAACTGCCCATGCAGCTGGCTTCTGGAAGTGGACTATGGAGAGGTCACCATTATGTCTTCCACCTCAGGCAGTTTTGGGAAGCCCCCTGAGTATAGATGCTGATAGGTTGGCTCGTGTTTAGAAAGGGTAATAAAGAATCTAAGAGAATTCATAGATGGAAAGAAGTGACTACGCTTAGCCAGGAAATGAACATTAACCACAAATGCCAAACAATCAGAAAATGTTGGGAGGAAGCACATTTCCGCCTTAGATGCATTGACATATGATGAGCAATGGCTTTGTTTGGGTGAAATTGCAACCTACTGGCTTCAATAGCTACATTCCCATTGATTTGAACATCGTTGGATTGCATAACTCAAGAGCAATTTGATAATGCAAGAAGCACCAAGAAAAGTTATCAATTTCTGCCCTTAAAGTTTTCATGTATTGTTGACAGGTAACTTCCAGCATATATAAAACCTAATAAAACATTAAACATTTTAAAAAATATATTCCCCATACAGGGAAGACTTTCAGATGTCTTCTAAAGGTTGTATAGGTATTTTTCTCCTTGGCTCAGGGGTTGCATAACTCTATACCCTCCAACATTTCTCCAATGAAAATAGGGACAGCCTATGGAAAAGCGGGACGTTCCAGAATCAAATCAAAATCTGTGATGGCTTCTGTAAATCCGGTACTGTTCCTTGGAAAACAGGGACACTTGGAGGGTCTGTTGTAGATTGCTTCTTTGATTTTTCCCTGTTGCTCTCATATGGCTTCAGCTTGACTGATAATAGTGTGAATATCCATACAAGGAGCGACCGTGTGTGTGTGTGTGTGTTCAACCTGGCATGCTTCTGTGTCAAGAAAAAAGTGTGGCGGATCCTTATCGAAGAGATGTTGCTTGCAGATGACTCAGCCTTGACAGCACAGTCCAAGGAAACTCTACAGAGACTCATAAAGCATTCTTCCCAAGTCTGCAGGGAGTTCAGCCTTACCGTCAGCCTGATGAAGACCAACATATTAGGTCAGGACATTGCCAGCACTCCATTTATCAGCACATGCTTTGCCAAAAAGGCATAGGGGAATGCAATGCTAATGTCCAATACCAAGATGACGGTTCCACAGAATGGAAGATGGCAGGATCCCCAGGGACGTGCTCTGTAGGGAGCTGGCTCCCAGCACCAGGCCAATTGGCAGACCAAATCTGTGTTACAAAGATGTCTGCAAACATGCCATGAAGGCTGCCAACATCAACCCTGCCATGTCAGAATTCCTTGCAGACAACCACAGTGCTTGTAAGACAGGCAGTGAAGTTGTGCATCCATAGCAGTGACCAGAAGAGAAATGGCCACTGGGAAGAGTGCAGATAAAGAATACGCCATGGCGTATCTGCAGCAGCACAACCCAACACCATCATCTGCCCCAGCTGCAACAAAACATGTCTCTCCAGAATTTCAAAAAGACCCCAGAATTGTTGAACCTCTCAGGAAACCACCATAATTGTTTAGCTTTTTTAGGGAACCTTTAAAGCTTTTTCCATCGCATTGCCATACATCTGGGTTTTCCTTGACATTTTGCCAATTCACCAAATACACCCCGACGCCATTTTTACACCCAAAAACCAGGACGTCAGGAATTTTTGTGACGTACAGCAAGCCTATCCCGTATCAGTTTCTACAGCCACAGCAGGCACTGCAACCATCCAACAGCTTGACCTCGCGCCCAAAGGCACACTCTTCCAATGGCCATTGGCCACCATGTACAACAAAAGAAAACCATGAACAGCATAACAAAACCCATCATTTTTCTATTTTTTCCTCAATACTTAGGAATTTTTCTTCTTTAAGAGTTCTTTGCTCCAGCATTCAGATAATGCAAACTGCTGTCTCTGCAGATACAACCTGAACATTTACCTTACGTGGCATTTTCAATGGGAGTCATTCATATCTACTTTGACAGGCAATCTCTCTTCATTAAACAAATGAGTGCATGGACAGAGTCACCTGAATAAATTATTTAGTAAATGTTTTTTATTATTATTAGTATTTTCATAACCTCTCTAACCTGCCACAAGCCTGAATACATTGCCAAAAATTATGCTACATCTTTTCAAGCTGCAGGAAGCGGGCAATGTATTAAACTGCTGTGGTTAACCGGCTATCACAATCACTTCACTCCCATAAATGACTGCACCTTGAAACAGAAGCGCAACAAAACCCCAAACACATTAGCACTGGGACCTACAAGATGGCTGCATCCGCTGGCAACAGGACTGCCGCTCAGTGGAAGAGCATCAGCCTGATCAGGCAGAAAGTTGCAGTTCCCAGCATATCCAAGTGCAGCTGAAAGGCAACCCTGTGTGAAATCTTGCAGCATACTGCTGTCCGTCCGTATGGACAATTCTGAGGTAGATGGAACTAATGGTCTGACTCAGGACTCTAAAGAGAAAGGATTTGATGAAAGTGGATCAAAGTTTGAATTAGAGATATTAAATAATGATTCTAAAATTTTGTCTAAAATGTATAAATTGCTGCTTGAATGGCATCTGAAGGACGAGGAGGTTAAGTCGGTTATGATTCATTGGGCCAAGGATTTTGGGTATAATATACAGCTGAGTGATTGGGTAAAATTATGGAAAGAAGGTTTAAAATTTACTGCATGCAATGCCTTAAAAGAAAATGTGATGAAAATGATGTATACATGGTATATTACACCTGTCAAGTTAGCGAAAATGTATAAAGTCATTAATAAATGTTGGAAATGTAAAGAAAAAGAAGGAACATTTTATCACATGTGGTGGGAATGTAAAAAGGTGAAAAGCTTCTGGGAGATGATATATAATGAGATGAAAAAAATGTTTAAATATACATTTATAAAGAAACCAGAAGCATTTTTACTAGGCATTGTTGGGAGTGATATAAATAGAAATGAATATAAGCTCTTTTTATATGCAATAACAGCAGCAAGAATATTATTGGCCCAAAAATGGAAGCAAGAAGAATTACCGACGATTGAAGAATGGAGGATGAAATTAATGGACTATGCAGAACTAGATAAACTAACAGGAAGGATTCGAAATCGGCGGGACCAGAAATTCACGGAAGACTGGAGTAAATTCACGGACTATTTAAAAAGTATTTGTGAAGATCAGACGACGTTTGTAGGTTTGCAATAAGTTTTGTGAGGAGTATTACTGGAAGTATTGCCAAAATGGATAAGGGGAAGGATGATTTGTTAAGAGATGTAAAGGCAATATAAAGTTAAGAAATGCATAAGAAGTGTTTAAAACGGTGGCTTATCAGAGGTGCTGATGGAAGTCAAAAAAGATTGTATAAGTCATAAGTTTTGTGGTACATTTTATAATTTATATGTTAAAATCAATAAAAATTATATATATATATATAAGGAACTAATGGTCTGACTCAGTATAAAGTTGCTTCTTGTGTACTCTGAGGAAGAAACCATACATATCATTCAATCTGTGGCTGCCTCCTTCTCTGAAATATCTGACTTTACTGTAAATCCCTCTTCTCCCCCTAAGTTAGCTTACTGCCACCGTGTGTGGTTAAGACTGAATTGGTAGTTCGGTCAACTTCCGTGCATGAAATGCAGGGAGGAACATCGCCATCTTAGGCTTCACCTAAGGCAGCAATAAGTCTCGGGCCAACCTTGCAGAGAAAGTACTTAACACTTACAGATTGAACCACATCAGGGGTTGTCAACCTTTCAGGGACAATGGGCACGTTTGGTATTTTGAGAAAGTGCCATAGGCACCAGTCCCAAAATGGCTGCCATCAGGGTACAGCCTAAGAAAAAATGGCTGCCATAAGAGCAGAAAAAATAAACATCCTCCACCTCCTTCAGCAGGGAAAACGTGCCTATATATATATATATAGGGTTGGGAAATCGACAAAAAATAGGCAAAGAGGGATACTCAAACACGCACTTCCTGGTTCTGTTTGCAAAAACCCAGACATTTTGCCAATTTCCCAAAATTCCCAGCTGGGCACTGATTTTGCCATTGGAATCCTGGACATGTCCAGGGGGAAAACAGACATATGGCAACCCTACTAAATTAACCACACTATGCTTGCTCAGAAAGAGAAGCTTTTTATGCCTCTCCTCTTTTCGGAATGGATGCGTCAGTGTCCAATCTCAGCATCGGGTGAAAAAAGGATGATTGTTCAATGTAGAAAAGGCTAAGACAGTTGAAACAGGAAGAGCAGACAATTTCTCATTCATGGTGGATATTTGAGAAGGTATCTGCGAAGACCTTTCATAGGTGCCATACTGACAGACACCACATTGGCAACCCCTGTACTAGATGAAGTGATGCAACCTCTCTCCAACCCAAAAGTCTCCCATGACAAACATTTAATATATGCACCTACTATATTCCTCACCTGAGCTCTAAGCAACATACAATCCCAAAAGGGACAAGATGTACTAAGGTGATGAAAAGAATCAGATTGTGTGTAGCTATGAATAAAAACCATGCTGGAAAAATCTGTTTGATGAAATCACTGTTCTTCATCTGCACAGATATAGGCATTTTTGGCATGGGGTTGGGTTGATAATGCAAAAGAAAACTATCAAATGTTACTAATCCATCAGGGATAAAATTGTCACTTCTAAGGGAGAGAAAACTTAACATTTGGGCAGACTGAAAAGGCGTCTAGTGAGAGCCTCTTCATTAATGTGTATTGTGAATTCAGTTCATACCGATGTTTAGAATTAAAGCACAGCTATTTTTAAAACTGATATCTAAGACAAAAAAGTCTCTCAAATAATTGTCCAGTTCTCTTTATATGCGGCAACTATGATTGGTGCACATAGTTCACAACTATGTAATTTTTGAAACTCTGGGAAATAGGTCTTTATAGGTTTAAAATATGATTGTATAAAAGCCAGAAGTTGATTCTGAAGCATATTGTCAGTCTTCTGGCATGCTGCTGGCTTTGCTTCTCAAATGAGCATGACAGCAAGTATCCTCTGCACATGGGTACTGTACTTTGGGTTTCCAGGAGTCGTTATTTAATATATTTCTCATAGCGTGTTGGTGTGCTCCAGAAAACAGCTTGGAAATTAGGGCTCCGGTTGATAGTCCTCATTCAACCTTCTCCAGCAGGCAGGCTGTTTCTGCCTTGGCCATTAGCAAATTGTGCAAACAAAGAAAGCCCTTCTTTGATGGAGTGAGACAACAGCACAAAACAAATTGAATTTCCCTGACAACATATTGTTAGACAATAAGCCCACATGTCACGGGAGCTTTTAGGATGTGATTGATGACTTAATGGTTGTCTGATGTCATAAGGCAACTGGCCCCCCAAAAGACTGCTCTGAAGCTCTCGCCACCACTCAGGGTAGGGCAATACCATGATGGTGAGATCCTAAGCGCTTCCTGTTGTGGTAATCTTGTTAGAAACAGGAAAGAAGGTATTCCATAAACCCTCTTTGACCAAGACCTTGATTTCTTCTGCAAAACGTTGCTTCACTTTGCAAACAAATTTGAGCAAACTCATAACGTGCCATATGGGTGTGCATGAATATTTATGTGTGGAGATGAGCGCTCTCACTTTTGTTGCTGCCTTATTAGAATTCTGCATAAAAGTTTGACAGCCTAGCTGGCAGCTGAGAGATTAGTCAATCAATTGTATTAATATTAAAGTTTTTATTTGGTGTGGGAGGCAGATTCAGAAACCACACCGTCTCCTCTCCCACATGAAATTCTAGTCACTGGTTTTATTAATGGGAAGATGCATTAGCTTTGACTTGGTTGTTTCGAAAATTTGTTTTCTTCAGCTCTCTATTCTAGACTGTAGTCTCAAATATCAACTTGTTTCTCATCTCCATTCTTAAATTTCTTTTCTAAACCTCATGAACGCTATTCCAGAGAAGCATCAGCAGTGAGATGGAAAACTGAATGAGTCCTACTTAGGTTCCACCCCCACCCCCACCCCCGCTGCATGCAAAAATCAACTTCTGTTTCCATTTTTAGCTGGAAGGCACAGAATCCCTAGAATGGGGGTGGCCAGTATGGTGCCTTTGATATAATCAACCCTAGCCAGCATGTGAGGGATGATGGAAGTTGCAGTCCACAACAACTGGAGGGCATCAGATTGGCTAACCCATTGGTAGCCAATGTTATGGCTTCCAGACGCTGTTGGACTACAACTCCCATCATGCAATGCTAGTTTGGAGCTGATGAAAGTTGGAGGGCAACGTGTTGGCTACTCCACAAGTAAGCAGTAGACTGGAGGAGCCTGTGGTGCGCATGCATGCACTTCCAAAATGCCTTCATCAGGAATTTGACGACCCCATGCAAGGCACCCTCAGGGTGGGGCCAACATCCTGAAGCCCATTTCTGCCAGCTACTGTGGTTACTTCTCACCGATGTTGCCTGTTTGCTTGACAGCAAGAGAACTGGAGGGTAGGGGAGTGAGTGTGTGATACCAGCTTCTTCTTCTTCTAACCCTGTTGCTCATCCCCTTTGGATAAGAGAGAAAGAACAGGCGGCGACAGGGATAAACTGCAGAAGCAACAGAATAATGGTAACAATAACTTATCACTTACACCTGCTCCATCTGACTGGGTTGCCCCAGGCACTTATGGGGCCAGTAGTGACTACTGACTACAACTCTGATAGCCCCAGTCTGGCCAACGGTCAGGGATGGTGGAAGCTGAAGTCCAAAATTAGTAGAGGACACCAGATTGGCAGAGGATGAACTAAACCAGGGGTAGGCAACCTAAGGCCCATGGGCCAGATGCGGCCCAATCGCCTTCTCAATCCGGCCCATGGACGGTCCAGGAATCAGCATGTTTTTACATGAGTAGAATGTGTCCTTTTATTTAAAATGCATCTCTGGGTTATTTGTGGGGCATAGGAATTCATTCATACTTTCCCCCCAACATATAGTCCGGCCCACCACATGGTCTGAGGGACGGTGGACTGGCCCACGGCTGAAAAAGGTTGCTGACCCCTGAACTAAACTAAGGCTGAAATCCTGCACCAAGTTCCCAGAGAGTAGGCATTACTGAACACACTGAGATTTGTAAGCATGCATAGGATTGCTAGAATAATGTGCTATTGAAGCATGCTCGAACACATGGTTTGGGAAAGGGGTGTCTGAGGTTGCCATGGTGCCCACAGGCATCATTTTTCCTAAGAATTTACTTTTTCAAAATAGGTACAGTACAACTACAATGTAGTTGGGTCAAATATGCATATTTCCATCTTACGCATCATCTGGGGAGTGTTTACAGTGGGTGACTCCCCTACAGTTGAGTTTGAGCTAAGGATGTCGCCATTCATTCTCTTAGGCTGCCATGCTCAACCCACTTAACCTGGAATTAAGCCCATTGAATTGGATGGGAGACAGACATGTACAGGACTATGCTGTTAATCACTATGCTGTACTGCTGCTCTAGACCAGACCTTTAGCTTCCTAAGTTTGTTTTTTGTAAGTTGTAATTTGTCATCAGTGACAAATGTCTCTATCGAAGCGGTCTTGACAGAAGTGCCTCGCCTATGCTAGATGGATCCTATTTAATCACTTGATGATACATGTAAATCGACATTACTTGCTACCATTTATCACCAGCTAAAAATATATATGTTTTAATGGTGGCAGCGTCCTTGGGGACAGATGCTTGAAAAGGAACACATCTTGAGATATATATGAAAGCACTGAAGGCTGTTATACCTCATGGTAAACAGCTGTTCCAGCATATGACAATTTTGGAAGAATGAGCCCACTTCTTGCAGCAAACTCACAACAGTATGTTCCATGCAGCCAGCCCCAGTTAACACTCAGCAGAACGTCTGAACTGACTCTAGTTTCCAAGGATGTTTCAAAGGCAATGAGGGCGTAACCTGAGGTTTCAATTGGGTGTAAATTACTGGGGCCAAACCATTTCTATCCAGAAAAGTGTGTGGCTTAAGGACCATCCCAAGCCCAAAAACCAACTGAGCAAACCCATGGTCATACCCAGCCAAGTTTATCCTTGACAAAATCGTGGTGCAAATGAATCTCTCAGCTAGTAAGTGTTGCTGTGTGTTTGGCAATTCATTTATTAGCAGGCAGTGTCCTAATCGGGTGTTCTTTTTATTTCACTAAAAACTTCTTCCAGTCTGATATGCACTAACCAGAAGAAAGTAAATGGAAGGGTATTCCTTTTGCTACTGCAGAACCAGCAAAATAAATCACTGCTCATTTAAAGCATATCGTCTATTACATTTTCAACAGTGACAAAAATGAGTTTGCTATTTATTGGGTTGGAGCAGTGCCGGATTTACATATAAACTAAACAAGCTATAGCTTAGGGCCCCACTCTCTTGGGGGCCCCCCAAAAAATTAAAAGTATTTCACTATTAATATACTTAATTGTATTTCAGTTCAACATTTACTTTGATAAAATACATATTTTATTATGTGCAAATGGCTTTAGATACCTATTAGGTCCATGAATTACCATATAGCATATATTCAACACAAAAAACAGCGACAATTTGTTGTTGGCAAAGGACAGCTGGACATATAAAGGGCCCCATTACCTTCAGTAGCTTAGGGCCTCATCAAACCTAAATCTGGCCCTGGGTTGGACGCAAAGCTTTCCCTCCCCCACAATTGTCTCTTAAACTGAAGCTGCGTCTGGTAGGTGTGTGTGTGTTGAAGGAATCACTGAAACAGTCATCAAAAGATCACATAGTGGATTATTATGATGCTCAGAATGAAAAAAGGTCCTTGCTTATCTGAACGTGCAATTTGTAAGGCTGGTTTCATAATGCCGGTGAACGAGTTTCTATGATGGCTTGAGGATTCAGCATAACACAGCAGAGCCTTTCATGGCTTTCTTTAGAATATGCTCTCTGGAAATCTGTTTAGCCTTGACCAGTGCTGAATAGCTATGCAGAAGAAATGGAGGCCTCTATGCAAATGTGTTCCTTGATTTACTACACCAGGCACATCTGTTCAATTAAAGAGGATTCAGGCTATCATGACGTGGATCTATACCCAGATATGCATATCTATGCATCGCCAACGTATGTGGAAGACTGCTCAAGGACACGTAAGGTTGCTTGCACGTGCAAATCTCTTGCTGAATTCGGGCAACTTTGTATATAGTTTCACATCAGAAATGCCAGAGAAACAGAACCCTTTCTCAGGTGTTCGGTAACTGTGTGCAGCAGGCGGCTGGGGGAGGCAATGTGATGTTCTCCAGAAGTTGTTGGACTCCAACTCCCATCAGCCCCAGCTAGGACAGCCCTTGGCTAAGAATAATGGGAGATGGAGTATCGAAACATCTGGAAGGTACTGTTAAGTTGTGGGTTGACATAGCAGACGACACAGCGATTTCTCCAAAGCAGCTCTTTATTTTGTAAGCTGGAACAGAACTGAACTGAGGAGCTCAGCCAGCCTGCTTATATAGAGCTACAGAACAATTGTAACTGTTGCAACGTTCTAAAACTATCCAATCACTGAACGCCACTTTTCAATCCTTCATTTGCATACAAAATTATCCAATCAATAAACGCCACTTTTGATCCTTCATTTGCATAACTATCTACATTATCCCCCTGCTGGCCCAGGGTGAGAACTTCAATATATAACAGGTTCCGATGATAAAAACCTATCTGTTTCCACTGAAAAACCTTTCAGGGGATCGTTTGCAACAGTTTGGCACCATTTTTGAGTGAATTGCAGAACGTCAGATTTTTGCTGAAATTGTGACCGCGTGGCTTAGGGATTTTTTCAAAAAAAAGTTGTTCAGACGTCGAGGGCTAATTCTGTTTCCGATGATTAAATCTCATTTGTTTCCACGAAAAAAAAAGCTTTCAGGAGAGTGTTTGCAACAGTTTGGCACCATTTTTGAGTGAATTGCAGAATGTCAGATTTTTACTGAAATTGTGACCGCGCGGCTTAGGGTTTTTTTCAAAACAATGTTGTTCAGAGGTCGAGGGCTAATTCTGTTTCCGATGATAAAAACCCATCTGTTTCCACTGAAAAACCGTTCGGGGATCGTTTGCAACAGTTTGGCACCATTTTTGAGTGAATTGCAGAACGTCAGATTTTTGCTGAAATTCTGAACGCGCGGCTTAGGGATTTTTTCAAAAAAATTTTGTTCAGACGTCGAGGGCTAATTCTGTTTCCGATGATAAAAACCCATCTGTTTCCACGAAAAAAAGCTTTCTGCAGATCGTTCGCAACAGTTTGGCACCATTTTTGAGTGAATTGCAGAACGTCAGATTTTTGCTGAAATTGTGACCACGCGGCTTAGGGATTTTTTCAAAAAAAAGTTGTACAGACGTCAAGGGCAAATTCTTTTTCCGATGATAAAAACCCAATTGTTTCCACCAAAAAGACTTTCAGGGGATCGTTTGCAACAGTTTGGCACCATTTTTGAGTGAATTGCAGAACGTCAGATTTTTTCTGAAATTCTGACCGCGCGGCTTAGGCTTTTTTCAAAAAAAGTTGTTAAGACGTCGAGGGGTAATTCTATTTCCGATGATAAAAACACATCTGTTTCCACCGAAAAACCTTTCAGGGGATCGTTTGCAACAGTTTGGCACCATTTTTGAGTGAATTGCAGAATGTCAGATTTTTTCTGAAAATGTGACCGCGCGGCTTTGGGATTTTTTTTTTAAAAAGTTGTTCAGACGTCTAGGGCTAATTCTTTTTCCGATGATTAAATCCCATCTGTTTCCATGAAAAAAAGCTTTCAGGAGATCGTTTGCAACAGTTTGGCACCATTTTTGAGTTAATTGTAGAACGTCAGATTTTTTCTGAAATTGTGACCATGCTGCTTAGGCTTATTTCAAAAAAAAGTTGTTCAGAGGTCGAGGGCTAATTCTGTTTCCGATGATAAAAACCCATCTGTTTCATCCGAAAAACCTTTCAGGGGATCGTTTGCAACAGTTTGGCACCATTTTTGAGTGAATTGCAGAATGTCAGATTTTTGCTGAAATTGTGACCGCGTGGCTTAGGGTTTTTTTCCAAAAAAGTTGTTTAGAAGTCGAGGGCTAATTCTGTTTCCGATGATAAAAACCCTTCTGTTTCCACGAAAAAAGCTTTCAGGAGATCGTTTGCAACAGTTTGGCACCATTTTTGAGTGAATTGCAGAACATCAGATTTGAAAAAGGGGGTTTTTTCAAAAAAAACTTGTTCAGAGATCGAGGGCTAATTCTGTTTCCGATGATAAATATGTTGGAATACTGCCAGGGAGACAAAGTCCATCATGGCCCCAAGCCGTCTGCCGGGAGATCGATGGATCCCTGCTCCCTTTTAAGTTGGTACGGAAATATCCTAACAAAATACACATCTGTTTCCACCGAAAAAGCTTTCAGGAGATCGTTTGCAACAGTTTGGCACCATTTTTGAGTGAATTGCAGAACGTCAGATTTTTGCTGAAATTTTGACCGCGCGGCTTAGGCTTATTTCAAAAAAAAGGTGTTCAGACGTCGAGGGCTAATTCTTTTTCCGATGATTAAATCGCATCTGTTTCCACGAAAAAAAGCTTTCAGGAGATCGTTTGCAACAGTTGGGCACCATTTTTGAGTGAATTGCAGAACGTCAGATTTTTGCTGAAATTTTGACCGCGCGGCTTAGGCTTATTTCAAAAAAAAGTTGTTCAGAGGTCGAGGGCTAATTCTGTTTCCGATGATAAAGACCCATCTGTTTCCACCGAAAAACCTTTCAGGGGATCGTTTGCAACAGTTTGGCACCATTTTTGAGTGAATTGCAGAACGTCAGATTTTTGCTGAAATTTTGACCGCGCGGCTTAGGCCTTTTTCAAAAAAATGTTGTTCAGACGTCGAGGGGTAATTCTGTTTCCGATGATAAAAACCCTTCTGTTTCCACGAAAAAAAGCTTTCAGGAGATCGTTTGCAACATTTTGGCACCATTTTTGAGTGAATTGCAGAACGTCAGATTTTTGCTGAAATTCTGACTGCGCGGCTTAGGGTTTTTTCCAAAAATGTTGTTCATAGGTCGAGGGCTAATTCTGTTTCCGATGATAAAAAACCATCTGTTTCCATGAAAAAAAAAGCTTTCAGGAGATCGTTTGCAACAGTTTGGCACCATTTTTGAGTGAATTGCAGAACGTCAGATTTTTGCTGAAATTCTGACCACGCTGCTTAGGGATTTTTTCAAAAAAAAGTTGTACAGACGTCAAGGGCAAATTCTGTTTCCGATGATAAAAACCCAATTGTTTCCACCCAAAAAACTTTCAGGGGATCGTTTGCAACAGTTTGGCACCATTTTTGAGTGAATTGCAGAAAGTCCGATTTTTTCTGAAATTCTGACCGCGCGGCTTAGGCTTTTTTCAAAAAAAGTTGTTCAGACATCGAGGGGTAATTCTGTTTCCGATGATAAAAACACATCTGTTTCCACCGAAAAACCTTTCAGGGGATCGTTTGCAACAGTTTGGCACCATTTTTGAGTGAATTGCAGAACGTCAGATTTTTGCTGAAATTTTGACCGCGCGGCTTAGGGTTTTTTCCAAAAAAGTTGTTTAGACGTCGAGGGCTAATTCTGTTTCCGATGATAAAAACCCTTCTGTTTCCACGAAAAAAAGCTTTCAGGAGATCGTTTGCAACATTTTGGCACCATTTTTGAGTGAATTGCAGAACGTCAGATTTTTGCTGAAATTGTGACCGCGCGGCTTATGCTTTTTTCAAAAAAAGTTGTTCAGAGGTCGAGGGCTAATTCTGTTTCCAATGATAAAAAACCATCTGTTTCCATGAAAAAAAAGCTTTCAGGAGATCGTTTGCAACAGTTTGGCACAATTTTTTAGTGAATTGCAGAACGTCAGAGTTTTGCTGGAATTGTGACCGCGCGGCTTATGCTTTTTTCAAAAAAAGTTGTTCAGACGTCGAGGGCTAATTTTGTTTCCGATGATAAAAACCCATCTGTTTCCACCGAAAAAGCTTTCAGGGGATCGTTTGCAACAGTTTGGCACCATTTTTGAGTGAATTACAGAACGTCAGATTTTTTCTGAAATTGTGACCGCGCGGCTTAGGGATTCTTTTCAAAAAAAAGGTGTTCAGACGTCGAGGCCTAACTCTGTTTCCGATGATAAAAACCCATCTGTTTCAACCGAAAAACCTTTCAGGGGATCGTTTGCAACAGTTTGGCACCATTTTTGAGTGAATTGCAGAACGTCAGATTTTTTCTGAAATTGTGACCGCGCGGCTTAGGGATTTTTTCAAAGAAAAGGTGTTCAGACATCGAGGGCTAATTCTGTTTCCGATGATAAAAACCCTTCTGTTTCCACGAAAAAAAGCTTTCAGGAGATCGTTTGCAACATTTTGGCACCATTTTTGAGTGAATTGCAGAACGTCAGATTTTTGCTGAAATTCTGACCGCGCGGCTTAGGGTTTTTCCCAACAATGTTGTTCAGAGGTCGAGGGCTAATTCTGTTTCCAATGATAAAAAACCATCTGTTTCCATGAAAAAAAAGCTTTCAGGAGATCGTTTGCAACAGTTTGGCACCATTTTTGAGTGAATTGCAGAACGTCAGATTTTTGCTGAAATTCTGACCACGCGGCTTAGGGATTTTTTCAAAAAAAAGTTGTACAGACGTCAAGGGCAAATTCTGTTTCCGATTATAAAAACCCCATTGTTTCCACCAAAAAGACTTTCAGGGGATCGTTTGCAACAGTTTGGCACCATTTTTGAGTGAATTGCAGAAAGTCCGATTTTTTCTGAAATTCTGACCGCGCGGCTTAGGTTTTTTTCAAAAAAAGTTTTTCAGACGTCGAGGGGTAATTCTATTTCCGATGATAAAAACACATCTGTTTCCACCGAAAAACCTTTCAGGGGATCGTTTGCAACAGTTTGGCACCATTTTTGAGTGAATTGCAGAACGTCAGATTTTTTCTGAAAATGTGACCGCGCGGCTTTGGAATTTTTTTTTTAAAAAGTTGTTCAGACGTCTAGGGCTAATTCTTTTTCCGATGATTAAATCCCATCTGTTTCCACGAAAAAAAGCTTTCAGGAGATCGTTTGCAACAGTTTGGCACCATTTTTGAGTTAATTGTAGAATGTCAGATTTTTTCTGAAATTGTGACCATGCTGCTTAGGCTTATTTCAAAAAAAAGTTATTCAGAGTTCGAGGGCTAATTCTGTTTCCGATGATAAAAACCCATCTGTTTCATCCGAAAAACCTTTCAGGGGATCGTTTGCAACAGTTTGGCACCATTTTTGAGTGAATTGCAGAACGTCAGATTTTTGCTGAAATTGTGACCGCACGGCTTAGGGTTTTTTCCAAAAAAGTTGTTTAGAAGTCGAGGGCTAATTCTGTTTCCGATGATAAAAACCCTTCTGTTTCCACGAAAAAATGCTTTCAGGAGATCGTTTGCAACATTTTGGCACAATTTTTGAGTGAATTGCAGAACGTCAGATTTTTTCTGAAATTGTGACCGCGCGGCTTAGGGTTTTTTCCAAAAATGTTGTTCAGAGGTCGAGGGCTAATTCTGTTTCCGATGATAAATATGTTGGAATACTGCCAGGGAGACAAAGTCCATCATGGCCCCAAGCCGTCTGCCGGGAGATCGATGGATCCCTGCTCCCTTTTAAGCTGGTACGGAAATATCCTAACAAAATACCCATCTGTTTCCACGAAAAAAGCTTTCAGTAGATCGTTTGCAACATTTTGGCACCATTTTTGAGTGAATTGCAGAACGTCAGATTTTTGCTGAAATTCTGACAGCGCGGCTTAGGGTTTTTTCCAAAAATGTTGTTCAGAGGTCGAGGGCTAATTCTGTTTCCAATGATAAAAAACCATCTGTTTCCATGAAAAAAAAGCTTTCAGGAAATCGTTTGCAACAGTTTGGCACCATTTTTGAGTGAATTGCAGAACGTCAGATTTTTGCTGAAATTCTGACCACGCGGCTTAGGGATTTTTTCAAAAAAAAGTTGTACAGACGTCAAGGGCAAATTCTGTTTCCGATGATAAAAACCCAATCGTTTCCACCAAAAAAACTTTCAGGGGATCGTTTGCAACAGTTTGGCACCATTTTTGAGTGAATTGCAGAACATCAGATTTGAAAAAGGGGGTTTTTTCAAAAAAAACTTGTTCAGAGATCGAGGGCTAATTCTGTTTCCGATGATAAATATGTTGGAATACTGCCAGGGAGACAAAGTCCATCATGGCCCCAAGCCGTCTGCCGGGAGATCGATGGATCCCTGCTCCCTTTTAAGCTGGTACGGAAATATCCTAACAAAATACACATCTGTTTCCACCGAAAAAGCTTTCAGGAGATCGTTTGCAACAGTTTGGCACCATTTTTGAGTGAATTGCAGAACGTCAGATTTTTGCTGAAATTGTGACCGTGCGGCTTAGGCATTTTTTCAAAAGAAAGGTGTTCAGACGTCGAGGGCTAATTCTGTTTCCTATGATAAAAACCCATCTGTTTCCACCGAAAAACCTTTCAGGGGATCGTTTGCAACAGTTTGGCAACATTTTTGAGTGAATTGCAGAACGTCAGATTTTTTCTGAAATTGTGACTGCGCGGCTTAGGATTTTTTTCAAAGAAAAGGTGTTCAGACATCGAGGGCTTATTCTGTTTCCGATAATAAAAACCCATTTGTTTCCACCATAAAAGCATTCAGAGGATCGTTTGCAACAGTTTGGCAAAATTTTTTAGTGAATTGCAGAACGTCAGATTTTTTCTGAAATTGTGACCGCGCGGCTTAGGGATTTTTTCAAAAAAAAGTTGTTCAGACGTTGAGGGCTAATTCTGTTTCCGATCATAAAAACCCATCTGTTTCCACCGAAAAACCTTTCAGGGGATCGTTTGCAACAGTTTGGCACCATTTTTGAGTGAATTGCAGAACGTCAGATTTTTGCTGAAATTTTGACCGCGCGGCTTAGGTTTTTTTCCAAAAAAGTTGTTTAGACGTTGAGGGCTAATTCTGTTTCCGATGATAAAAACCCTTCTGTTTCCACGAAAAAAAGCTTTCAGGAGATCGTTTGCAACATTTTGGCACCATTTTTGAGTGAATTGCAGAACGTCAGATTTTTGCTGAAATTGTGACCGCGCGGCTTATGCTTTTTTCAAAAAAAGTTGTTCAGAGGTCGAGGGCTAATTCTGTTTCCAATGATAAAAAACCATCTGTTTCCATGAAAAAAAAGCTTTCAGGAGATCGTTTGCAACAGTTTGGCACAATTTTTTAGTGAATTGCAGAACGTCAGAGTTTTGCTGGAATTGTGACCGCGCGGCTTATGCTTTTTTCAAAAAAAGTTGTTCAGACGTCGAGGGCTAATTTTGTTTCCGATGATAAAAACCCATCTGTTTCCACCAAAAAAGCTTTCAGGGGATCGTTTGCAACAGTTTGGCACCATTTTTGAGTGAATTACAGAACGTCAGAATTTTTCTGAAATTGTGACCGCGCGGCTTAGGGATTCTTTTCAAAAAAAAGGTGTTCAGACGTCGAGGCCTAACTCTGTTTCCGATGATAAAAACCCCTCTGTTTCCACCATAAAAGCTTTCAGAGGATCGTTTGCAACAGCTTGGCACCATTTTTGAGTGAGTTGCAGAATGTCAGTTTTTATTCTGAAATTGTGACCGCGCCGCTTAGGGATTTTTTTTTTTTAAAAAAGTTGTTCAGACGTCGAGGGCTAACTCTGTTTCCGATGAGAAAAACCCCTCTGTTTCCACCGAAAACCCTTTCCGGGGATCGTGTGCAACAGTTTGGCACCATTTTTGAGTGAATTGCAGAACGTCAGATTTTTTCTGAAATTGTGACCGCGCGGCTTAGGGATTTTTTTTTTTAAAAAAGTTGTTCAGACGTCGAGGGCTAACTCTGTTTCCGATGAGAAAAACCCCCCTGTTTCCACCAAAAAAGCTTTCAGAGGATCGTTTGCAACAGCTTGGCACCATTTTCGAATGAATTGCATAACGTCAGATTTTTGCTGAAAATGTCACCGCGTGGCTTAGGGATTTTTTCAAAAAAAAGTTGTTCAGAGGTCGAGGGCTAATTCTGTTTGCGATGATAAAATCCCATCTGTTTCCATCATAAAACCTTTCAGGGGATCGTTTGCAACAGTTTGGCACCATTTTTGAGTGAATCCCAGAACGTCAGATTTTTTCTGAAATTGTGACCGCGCGGCTTAGGGATTTTTTCAAAAAAAGGTGTTCAGACGTCGAGGGCTAATTCTGTTTCCGATGATAAAAACCCATCTGTTTCCACCATAAAAGCTTTCAGAGGATCGCTTTCAACAGTTTGGCACCATTTTTCAGTGAATCCCAGAACGTCAGATTTTTTCTGAAATTGTGACCGCGCGGCTTAGGGATTTTTTCAAAAGAAAGGTGTTCAGACGTCGAGGGCTAATTCTGTTTCCTATGATAAAAACCCATCTGTTTCCACCGAAAAACCTTTCAGGGGATCGTTTGCAACAGTTTGGCAACATTTTTGAGTGAATTGCAGAACGTCAGATTTTTTCTGAAATTGTGACTGCGCGGCTTAGGGATTTTTTTCAAAAAAAAGGTGTTCAGACATCGAGGGCTTATTCTGTTTCCGATAATAAAAACCCATTTGTTTCCACCATAAAAGCATTCAGAGGATCGTTTGCAACAGTTTGGCAAAATTTTTGAGTGAATTGCAGAACGTCAGATTTTTTCTGAAATTGTGACCGCGCGGCTTAGGGATTTTTTCAAAAAAAAGTTGTTCAGACGTCGAGGGCTAATTCTGTTTCCGATCATAAAAACCCATCTGTTTCCACCGAAAAACCTTTCAGGGGATCGTTTGCAACAGTTTGGCACCATTTTTGAGTGAATTGCAGAACGTCAGATTTTTGCTGAAATTTTGACCGCGCGGCTTAGGTTTTTTTCCAAAAAAGTTGTTTAGACGTCGAGGGCTAATTCTGTTTCCGATGATAAAAACCCTTCTGTTTCCACGAAGAAAAGCTTTCAGGAGATCGTTTGCAACATTTTGGCACCATTTTTGAGTGAATTGCAGAACGTCAGATTTTTGCTGAAATTGTGATCGCGCGGCTTATGCTTTTTTCAAAAAAAGTTGTTCAGAGGTCGAGGGCTAATTCTGCTTCCAATGATAAAAAACCATCTGTTTCCGTGAAAAAAAAGCTTTCAGGAGATCGTTTGCAACAGTTTGGCACAATTTTTTAGTGAATTGCAGAACGTCAGAGTTTTGCTGGAATTGTGACCGTGCGGCTTATGCTTTTTTCAAAAAAAGTTGTTCAGACGTCGAGGGCTAATTTTGTTTCCGATGATAAAAACCCATCTGTTTCCACCAAAAAAGCTTTCAGGGGATCGTTTGCAACAGTTTGGCACCATTTTTGAGTGAATTACAGAACGTCAGAATTTTTCTGAAATTGTGACCGCGCGGCTTAGGGATTCTTTTCAAAAAAAAGGTGTTCAGACGTCGAGGCCTAACTCTGTTTCCGATGATAAAAACCCCTCTGTTTCCACCATAAAAGCTTTCAGAGGATCGTTTGCAACAGCTTGGCACCATTTTTGAGTGAGTTGCAGAATGTCAGTTTTTATTCTGAAATTGTGACCGCGCCGCTTAGGGATTTTTTTTTTTTTAAAAAGTTGTTCAGACGTCGAGGGCTAACTCTGTTTCCGATGAGAAAAACCCCTCTGTTTCCACCAAAAAAGCTTTCAGAGGATCGTTTGCAACAGTTTGGCACCATTTTTGAGTGAATTGCAGAACGTCAGATTTTTTCCTGAAATTGTGACCGTGCGTCTTAGGTATTTTTTTTTTAAAAAAGGTGTTCAGACGTCGAGGGCTAATTCTGTTTCCGATGATAAAAACCGATCAGTTTCCACTGAAAAACCTTTCAGGGGATCGTTTGCAACAGTTTGGCACCATTTTTGAGTGAATTGCAGAACGTCAGATTTTTTCTGAAATTGTGACCGCGCGGCTTAGGGATTTTTTTCAAAGAAAATGTGTTCAGATGTCGAGGGCTAATTCTGTTTCCGATAATAAAAACCCATCTGTTTCCACCATAAAAGCTGTCAGAGGATCGTTTGCAACAGTTTGGCACAATTTTTTAGTGAATTGCAGAACGTCAGATTTTTTCTGACATTATGACCGCGCGGTTTGGGGTTTTTTTTAAAAAAAAGTTGTTCTGACGATGAGGGCTAATTCTGTTTCCGATGATAAAAACCCATCTGTTTCCTCCGAAAAACCTTTCAGGGGATCGTTTGCAATAGTTTGGCACCATTTTTGAGTGAATTGCAGAATGTCAGATTTTTTCTGAAATTCTGACCGCGCGGCTTAGGGATTTTTTCAAAAAAAAGGTGTTCAGAGGTCGAGGGCTAATTCTGTTTCCGATGATAAAAACCCATGTGTTTCCACCAAAAAAGATTTAAGGAGATCATTTGCAACAGTTTGGCACCATTTTTGAGTGAATTGCAGAACGTCAGATTTTTTCTGAAATTGTGACCGCAGCTTAGTGGTTTTTTCAAAAAAAAGGTGTTCAGACGTTGAGGGCTAATTCTGTTTCCGATGATAAAAACCCATCTGTTTCCACCATAAAAGCTTTCAGAGGATCGCTGGCAATAGTTTGGCACCATTTTTGAGTGAATTGCAGAACGTCAGATTTTTTCTGAAATTGTGACCGCGCGGCTTAGGGATTTTTTCAAAAAAATGGTGTTCAGACGTTGAGGGCTAATTCTGTTTCCGATGATAAAAACCCATCTGTTTCCACCAAACAAGCTTTCAGAGGATCGTTTGCAACAGTTTGGCACCATTTTTGAGTGAATTGCAGAACGTCAGATTTTTTCTGAAATTGTGGCCGCGCGGCTTAGGGATTTTTTCAAAAAAAAGGTTTTGAGACGTCGAGGGCTAATTCTGTTTCCGATGATAAAAACCCATCTGTTTCCACCATAAAAGCTTTCAGAGGATCGCTGGCAATAGTTTGGCACCATTTTTGAGTGAATTGCAGAACGTCAGATTTTTTCTGAAATTGTGACCGCGCGGCTTAGGGATTTTTTCAAAAAAATGGTGTTCAGACGTTGAGGGCTAATTCTGTTTCCGATGATAAAAACCCATCTGTTTCCACCGAAAAAGCTTTCAGAGGATCCTTTGCAACAGTTTGGCACCATTTTTGAGTGAATTGCAGAACGGCAGATTTTTTCTGAAATTGTGACCGCGCGTCTTAGGGATTATTTTCAAAAAAAAGGTGTTTAGACGTCGAGGGCTAATTCTGTTTCCGATGATAAAAACCCATCTGTTTCCACTAAAAAACCTTTCAGGGGATCGTTTGCAACAGTTTGGCACCATTGTTGAATGAATCCCAGAACGGCAGATTTTTTCTGAAATTGTGACCACGCGGCTTAGGGATTTTTTCAAAAAAAAGGTGTTCAGACGTCGACGGCTAATTCTGTTTCCGATGATAAAAACCCATCTGTTTCCACCGAAAAAGCTTTCAGATGATCGTTTGCAACAGTTTGGCACCATTTTTGAGTGAACTGCAGAACGTCAGATTTTTTCTGAAATTGTGACCGCGCGGCTTAGGGATTTTTTCAAAAAAAAGGTGTTCAGACGTCGAGGGCTAATTCTGTTTCCGATGATAAAAACCCATCTGTTTGCACCATAAAAGCTTTCAGAGGATCGCTGGCAACAGTTTGGCACCATTTTTGAGTGAATTGCAGAAAGTCAGTTTTTTTCCTGAAATTATGACCCTGCGTCTTAGGTTTTTTTTTTTTAAAAAAGGTGTTCAGACGTTGAGGGCTAATTCTGTTTCCGATGATAAAAACCGATCAGTTTCCACTGAAAAACCTTTCAGGGGATCATGTGCAACAGTTTGGCACCATTTTTGAGTGAATCCCAGAACGTCAGATTTTTTCTGAAATTGTGATCGCGCGGCTTAGGTATTTTTTCAAAAAAAAGTTGTTCAGACGTCGAGGGCTAATTCTGTTTCCGATGATAAAAACCCATCTGTTTCCACCAAACAAGCTTTCAGAGGATCGTTTGCAACAGTTTGGCACCATTTTTGAGTGAATTGCAGAATGTCAGATTTTTTCTGAAATTGTGACCGCGCGGCTTAGGGATTATTTTCAAAAAAAAGGTGTTCAGACGTCGAGGGCTAATTCTGTTTCCGATGATAAAAACCCATCTGTTTCCACTAAAAAACCTTTCAGGGGATCGTTTGCAACAGTTTGGCACCATTGTTGAATGAATCCCAGAACGTCAGATTTTTTCTGAAATTGTGACCGCGCGGCTTAGGGATTTTTTCAAAAAAAAGGTGTTCAGACGTCGAGGGCTAATTCTGTTTCCGATGATAAAAAGCCATCTGTTTCCACCATAGAAGCTTTCAGATGATCGTTTGCAACAGTTTGGCACCATTTTCGAGTGAATTGCAGAACGTCAGATTTTTTCTGAAATTGTGACCGCGCGGCTTAGGGATTTTTTCAAAAAAAAGTTGTTCAGTCGCAGAGGGCTAATTCTGTTTCCGATGATAAAAACCCATCTGTTTCCACCATAAAAGCTTTCAGAGGATCGCTGGCAACAGTTTGGCACCATTTTTGAGTGAATTGCAGAACGTCAGATTTTTTCTGAAATTGTGACCGCGCGGCTTAGGGATTTTTTCAAAAAAAAGGTGTTCAGACGTCGAGGGCTTATTCTGTTTCCGATGATAAATACCCATCTGTTTCCACCAAAAAAGATTTCAGGCGATCGTTTGCAACAGTTTGGCACCATTTTTGAGTGAATTACAGAACGTCAGATTTTTTCTGAAATTGTGACCGCGCAGCTTAGGGATTTTTTCAAAAAAAAGGTGTTCAGACGTCGAGGGCTAATTTTGTTTCCGATGATAAAAACCCATCTGTTTCCACCGAAAAACCTTTCAGGGGATCGTTTGCAACAGTTTGGCACCATTTTTGAGTGAATTGTAGAACGTCAGATTTTTTCTGAAATTGTGACCGCGCGGCTCAGGGATGTTTTTTAAAAAAAGGTGTTCAGACGTCGAGGGCTAATTCTGTTTCCGATTATAAAACCCCATCTGTTTCCACCGAAAAAGCTTTCAGAGGATCGTTTGCAACAGTTTGGCACCATTTTTGAGTGAATTGCAGAACGGCAGATTTTTTCTGAAATTGTGACCTCGCGGCTTAGGGATTATTTTCAAAAAAAAGGTGTTCAGACGTCGAGGGCTAATTCTGTTTCCGATGATAAAAACCCATCTGTTTCCACTAAAAAACCTTTCAGGGGATCGTTTGCAACAGTTTGGCACCATTGTTGAATGAATCCCAGAACGGCAGATTTTTTCTGAAATTGTGACCACGCGGCTTAGGGATTTTTTCAAAAAAAAGGTGTTCAGACGTCGACGGCTAATTCTGTTTCCGATGATAAAAACCCATCTGTTTCCACCGAAAAAGCTTTCAGATGATCGTTTGCAACAGTTTGGCACCATTTTTGAGTGCATTGCAGAACGTCAGAGTTTTGCTGGAATTGTGACCGTGCGGCGTAGGCTTTTTTCTAAAAAAGTTGTTCAGACGTCGAGGGCTAATTCTGTTTCCGATGATAAAAAACCATCTGTTTCCATGGAAAAAAAGGTTTCAGGAGATCGTTTGCAACAGTTTGGCACCATTTTTGAGTGAATTGCAGAACGTCAGATTTTTGCTGAAATTGTGACCGCGCGGCTTAGGGATTCTTTTCAAAAAAAAGGTGTTCAGACGTCGAGGCCTAACTCTGTTTCCGATGATAAAAACCCCTCTGTTTCCACCATAAAAGCTTTCAGAGGATCGTTTGCAACAGCTTGGCACCATTTTTGAGTGAATTGCAGAACGTCAGATTTGAAAAAGGGGTTTTTTTCAAAAAAAACTTGTTCAGAGATCGAGGGCTAATTCTGTTTCCGATGATAAATATGTTGGAATACTGCCAGGGAGACAAAGTCCATCATGGCCCCAAGCCGTCTGCCGGGAGATCGATGGATCCCTGCTCCCTTTTAAGCTGGTACGGAAATATCCTAACAAAATACCCATCTGTTTCCACGAAAAAAAGCTTTCAGGAGATCGTTTGCAACATTTTGGCACCATTGTTGAGTGAATTGCAGAACGTCAGATTTTTGCTGAAATTCTGACAGCGCGGCTTAGGGTTTTTTCCAAAAATGTTGTTCAGAGGTCGAGGGCTAATTCTGTTTCCAGTGATAAAAAACCATCTGTTTCCACCGAAAAAGATTTCAGGGGATCGTTTGCAACAGTTTGGCACCATTTTTGATTGAATTACAGAAAGTCAGAATTTTTCTGAAATTGTGACCGCGCGGCTTAGGGATTCTTTTCAATAAAAAGGTGTTCAGACGTCGAGGGCTAATTCTGTTTCCGATGATAAACACCCATCTGTTTCCAACAAAAAAGCTTTCAGAGGATCCTTTGCAACAGTTTGGCACCATTTTTGAGTGAATTGCAGAACGTCAGATTTTTTCTGAAATTGTGACCGCGCGGCTTAGGGATTTTTTCAAAAAAATGGTGTTCAGACGTCGAGGGCTAATTCTGTTTCCGATGATAAAAACCCATCTGTTTCCACCGAAAAAGCTTTCAGAGGATCCTTTGCAACAGTTTGGCACCATGTTTGAGTGAATTGCAGAACGGCAGATTTTTTCTGAAATTGTGACCGCGTGGTTTAGGGATTTTTTCAAAAAAAAGTTGTTCAGTCGTCGAGGGCTCATTCTGTTTCCGATGATAAAAACCCATCTGTTTCCACCGAAAAAGCTTTAAGAGGATCCTTTGCAACAGTTTGGCACCATTTTTGAGTGAATTGCAGAACGTCAGATTTTTTCTGAAATTGTGACCGCGCGGCTTAGGGATTTTTTCAAAAAAAAGGTGTTCAGACGTCGAGGGCTAATTCTGTTTCCGATGATAAAAACCCATCTGTTTCCACTAAAAAACCTTTCAGGGGATCGTTTGCAACAGTTTGGCACCATTGTTGAATGAATCCCAGAACGTCAGATTTTTTCTGAAATTGTGACCGCGCGGCTTAGGGATTTTTTCAAAAAAAAGTTGTTCAGTCGTCGAGGGCTAATTCTGTTTCCGATGATAAAAACCCATCTGTTTCCACCATAAAAGCTTTCAGAGGATCGCTGGCAACAGTTTGGCACCATTTTTGAGTGAATTGCAGAACGTCAGATTTTTTCTGAAATTGTGACCGCGCGGCTTAGGGATTTTTTCAAAAAAAAGGTGTTCAGACGTCGAGGGCTAATTCTGTTTCCGATGATAAATACCCATCTGTTTCCAACAAAAAAGATTTCAGGAGATCGTTTGCAACAGTTTGGCACCATTTTTGAGTGAATTACAGAACGTCAGATTTTTTCTGAAATTGTGACCGCGCGGCTTAGGGATTTTTTCAAAAAAAAGGTGTTCAGACGTCGAGGGCTAATTCTGTTTCCGATGATAAATACCCATCTGTTTCCAACAAAAAAGATTTCAGGAGATCGTTTGCAACAGTTTGGCACCATTGTTGAGTGAATTACAGAACGTCAGATTTTTTCTGAAATTGTGACCGCGCGGCTTAGGGATTTTTTCAAAAAAAAGGTGTTCAGACGTCGAGGGCTAATTCTGTTTCCGATTATAAAACCCCATCTGTTTCCACCGAAAAAGCTTTCAGAGGATCGTTTGCAACAGTTTGGCACCATTTTTGAGTGAATTGCAGAACGTCAGATTTTTTCTGAAATTGTGACCGCGCGGCTTCGGGATTTTTTCAAAAAAAAGGTGTTCAGACGTCGAGGGCTGACTCTGTTTCCGATGATAATTTGGTCAAGTGGCAGGATTTAAACTGAACAAGTCAAAAACCAAGGTTTTAGAGAAAAATCTAACACCGTTTGAAAGAGAGAGGTTTCAGAATGAGACAGGTTTAACAGTGGTTAAGAAAGTTAAATACCTGGGGATTAACATGACAGCAAAAAATGGGAATCTATTTAAAGATAACTATGAAAAATGTTGGTCCGAAGTGAAAAAAGATTTAGAAATTTGGTCAAATTTGAAGCTTTCACTGCTAGGCCGTATTGCTGCGATAAAAATGAATGTATTGCCTAGAATGTTGTTTTTGTTCCAAACTTTGCAGATTGTGGACAAAATCGATTGTTTCAAGAGGTGGCAGAAAGATATTTCTAAATTTGTCTGGCAGGGCAAGAAGCCCAGAATAAAATTTAAAATACTAATGGATGCAAAGGAAAGAGGTGGGTTTGCCCTGCCAGACCTTAAACTTTACTATGAACCAGCAGCTTTTTGCTGGTTGAAAGAATGGCTACTTCTTGAAAACACTGACATTTTGGACTTGGAAGGTTTTAATAATGTATTTGGATGGCATGCATATTTGTGGTACGATAAGGTCAAGGCACATAAAGCATTTAGAAACCACATTGTCAGGAAAGCGGTATTTAATGTTTGGATAAGATATAAGGATTTGCTAGAAAACAAAACCCCAAGGTGACTGTCACCAATGGAAGCGAAAGCCTTGAAAAAGGTCAATATGGAGGTCAAATGGCCGAAATATTGGGAAATTTTGGAACAAGACGGAGATAGACTGAAATTGCAGAGTTTTGAGAAACTAAAAAACAAAGTGCGAGACTGGCTTCATTATTATCAGATAATGGAGGCATTTAAATTGGACAGGAAAATTGGCTTCCAGGTGGAAAGATCAAAATTAGAAACAGAACTGTTAGAACCCAAAACTAAGAATTTGTCAAGAATGTATAACTTGCTGCTGAAATGGAATACTCAGGATGAAACGGTAAAATCGGCTATGATTAAATGGGCACAGGATGTTGGACATAACATTATGTTTGCTGACTGGGAACAGTTGTGGACCACAGGTATGAAATTTACGGCATGTAATGCCTTAAGAGAGAATATTATGAAAATGATATACAGGTGGTACATAACCCCAGTCAAGCTTGCAAAAATTTATCACTTGCCCGATAACAAATGTTGGAAATGTAAAGAAACTGAAGGTACATTTTTTCACCTTTGGTGGACGTGCCCAAAGATTAAGGCTTTCTGGGAAATGATATATAATGAATTAAAAAAGGTATTTAAGTATACCTTCCCTAAGAAACCAGAGGCCTTTCTCCTGGGCATAGTCGGCCAAACGGTGCTAAAAAAGGATAGAACTTTCTTTATGTACGCAACAACAGCAGCAAGAATACTCATCGCAAAACATTGGAAGACACAAGAACTTCCCACGCTGGAGGAATGGCAGATGAAACTTATGGACTATATGGAACTGGCGGAAATGACTGGTAGAATCCGTGACCAGGGAGAAGAGTCGGTGGAGGAAGATTGGAAGAAATTCAAAGACTATTTTCAGAAACATTGCAAAATTAAAGAATGTTAAAGTGATGTTGGACTGAGAATAAGCGGTTTCCAGCTGTACAGGTTAAAGTTGATGATAGACTAAGATTAAGATTAGGATTAAAGATGTTTAAAGAAATGGAAATTTGACAATTAAGAGGGAAAATTTTAAGATTATATTATACTGAGATTAAAGATCAGGTTTAAAGAAGTTGAAGTTATATATTACAATATTATATTAAAGTTAAAGTTTGGGATTAAAAAAGTTGAAAAGAAATTGCTGGACAAACGATTTGAATTGGAATACAAAAGAGGGAGGTATGAGGAAGTCCAGAAAATAAGTAAATTAAAAAAACGGAAATGGAAAAGAGATATTGTTTTTAATGGTTATGTTTTTTGTTTTTTATTGTTGAATTGTGTTTTTGTAATCATTTTTTTAAAAAAAAAAATTTCGAGATATGTATTGTGTATGTTCTTTTTCTTTCTTTCTTCGTTGTTTAAAACTTAAATAAAAATTATTTTTTAAAAAAAAAAATAACTCTGTTTCCGATGATAAAAACCCATCTGTTTCCACCGAAAAAGCTTTCAGAGGATCCTTTGCAACAGTTTGGCACCATTTTTGAGTGAATTGCAGAACGGCAGATTTTTTCTGAAATTGTGACCGCGCGGCTTAGGGATTATTTTCAAAAAAAAGGTTTTCAGACGTCGAGGGCTAATTCTGTTTCCGATGATAAAAACCCATCTGTTTCCACTAAAAAACCTTTCAGGGGATCGTTTGCAACAGTTTGGCACCATTGTTGAATGAATCCCAGAATGTCAGATTTTTTCTGAAATTGTGACCGCGCGGCTTAGGGATTTTTTCAAAAAAAAGTTGTTCAGTCGTCGAGGGCTAATTCTGTTTCCGATCATAAAAACCCATCTGTTTCCACCATAAAAGCTTTCAGAGGATCGCTGGCAACAGTTTGGCACCATTTTTGAGTGAATTGCAGAACGTCAGATTTTTTCTGAAATTGTGACCGCGCGGCTTAGGGATTTTTTCAAAAAAAAGGTGTTCAGACGTCGAGGGCTAATTCTGTTTCCGATGATAAATACCCATCTGTTTCCAACAAAAAAGATTTCAGGAGATCGTTTGCAACAGTTTGGCACCATTTTTGAGTGAATTACAGAACGTCAGATTTTTTCTGTAATTGTGACCGCGCGGCTTAGGGATTTTTTCAAAAAAAAGGTGTTCAGACGTCGAGGGCTAATTCTGTTTCCGATGATAAATACCCATCTGTTTCCAACAAAAAAGATTTCAGAGGATCGTTTGCAACAGTTTGGCACCATTTTTGAGTGAATTACAGAACGTCAGATTTTTTCTGAAATTGTGACCGTGCGGCTTCGGGATTTTTTCAAAAAAAAGGTGTTCAGACGTCGAGGGCTGACTCTGTTTCCGATGATAATTTGGTCAAGTGGCAGGATTTAAACTGAACAAGTCAAAAACCAAGGTTTTAGAGAAAAATCTAACACCGTTTGAAAGAGAGAGGTTTCAGAATGAGACAGGTTTAACAGTGGTTAAGAAAGTTAAATACCTGGGGATTAACATGACAGCAAAAAATGGGAATCTATTTAAAGATAACTATGAAAAATGTTGGTCCGAAGTGAAAAAAGATTTAGAAATTTGGTCAAATTTGAAGCTTTCACTGCTAGGCCGTATTGCTGCGATAAAAATGAATGTATTGCCTAGAATGTTGTTTTTGTTCCAAACTTTGCAGATTGTGGACAAAATCGATTGTTTCAAGAGGTGGCAGAAAGATATTTCTAAATTTGTCTGGCAGGGCAAGAAGCCCAGAATAAAATTTAAAATACTAATGGATGCAAAGGAAAGAGGTGGGTTTGCCCTGCCAGACCTTAAACTTTACTATGAACCAGCAGCTTTTTGCTGGTTGAAAGAATGGCTACTTCTTGAAAACACTGACATTTTGGACTTGGAAGGTTTTAATAATGTATTTGGATGGCATGCATATTTGTGGTACGATAAGGTCAAGGCACATAAAGCATTTAGAAACCACATTGTCAGGAAAGCGGTATTTAATGTTTGGATAAGATATAAGGATTTGCTAGAAAACAAAACCCCAAGGTGACTGTCACCAATGGAAGCGAAAGCCTTGAAAAAGGTCAATATGGAGGTCAAATGGCCGAAATATTGGGAAATTTTGGAACAAGACGGAGATAGACTGAAATTGCAGAGTTTTGAGAAACTAAAAAACAAAGTGCGAGACTGGCTTCATTATTATCAGATAATGGAGGCATTTAAATTGGACAGGAAAATTGGCTTCCAGGTGGAAAGATCAAAATTAGAAACAGAACTGTTAGAACCCAAAACTAAGAATTTGTCAAGAATGTATAACTTGCTGCTGAAATGGAATACTCAGGATGAAACGGTAAAATCGGCTATGATTAAATGGGCACAGGATGTTGGACATAACATTATGTTTGCTGACTGGGAACAGTTGTGGACCACAGGTATGAAATTTACGGCATGTAATGCCTTAAGAGAGAATATTATGAAAATGATATACAGGTGGTACATAACCCCAGTCAAGCTTGCAAAAATTTATCACTTGCCCGATAACAAATGTTGGAAATGTAAAGAAACTGAAGGTACATTTTTTCACCTTTGGTGGACGTGCCCAAAGATTAAGGCTTTCTGGGAAATGATATATAATGAATTAAAAAAGGTATTTAAGTATACCTTCCCTAAGAAACCAGAGGCCTTTCTCCTGGGCATAGTCGGCCAAACGGTGCTAAAAAAGGATAGAACTTTCTTTATGTATGCAACAACAGCAGCAAGAATACTCATCGCAAAACATTGGAAGACACAAGAACTTCCCACGCTGGAGGAATGGCAGATGAAACTTATGGACTATATGGAACTGGCGGAAATGACTGGTAGAATCCGTGACCAGGGAGAAGAGTCGGTGGAGGAAGATTGGAAGAAATTCAAAGACTATTTTCAGAAACATTGCAAAATTAAAGAATGTTAAAGTGATGTTGGACTGAGAATAAGCGGTTTCCAGCTGTACAGGTTAAAGTTGATGATAGACTAAGATTAAGATTAGGATTAAAGATGTTTAAAGAAATGGAAATTTGACAATTAAGAGGGAAAATTTTAAGGTTATATTATACTGAGATTAAAGATCAGGTTTAAAGAAGTTGAAGTTATATATTACAATATTATATTAAAGTTAAAGTTTGGGATTAAAAAAGTTGAAAAGAAATTGCTGGACAAACGATTTGAATTGGAATACAAAAGAGGGAGGTATGAGGAAGTCCAGAAAATAAGTAAATTAAAAAAACGGAAATGGAAAAGAGATATTGTTTTTAATGGTTATGTTTTTTGTTTTTTATTGTTGAATTGTGTTTTTGTAATCATTTTTTTTAAAAAAAAAATTTCGAGATATGTATTGTGTATGTTCTTTTTCTTTCTTTCTTCGTTGTTTAAAACTTAAATAAAAATTATTTTTTTAAAAAAAAAATAACTCTGTTTCCGATGATAAAAACCCATCTGTTTCCACCAAAAAAGCTTTCAGAGGATCGTTTGCAACAGTTTGGCACAATTTTTTAGTGAATTGCAGAATGTCAGATTTTTTCTGAAATTCTGACCGCGCGGCTTAGGGATTTAAAAAAAAAAAAGGTGTTCAGACGTCGAGGGCTAATTCTGTTTCCGATGATAAAAACCCATCTGTTTCCACCGAAAAAGCTTTCAGGGGATCGTTTGCAACAGTTTGGCACCATTGTTGAGTGAATTGCAGAACGTCAGAATTTTTCTGAAATTGTGACCGCGCGGCTTAGGGATTTTTTTCAAAAAAAAGGTGTTCAGACGTCGAGGGCTAATTCTGTTTCCGATGATAAAAACCGATCTGTTTCCACTGAAAAACCTTTCAGGGGATCGTGTGCAACAGTTTGGCACCATTTTTGAGTGAATTGCAGAACGACAGTTTTTTTTGTGAAATTGTGACCGCGCGGCTTAGGGATTTTTTTTTTTTAAAAAAGTTGCTCAGATGTCGAGGGCTAATTCTGTTTCCGATGATAAAAACCCACCTGTTTCCACCGAAAAAGATTTCATGAGATCGTTTGCAACAGTTTGGCACCATTTTTGAGTGAATTACAGAATGTCAGATTTTTTCTGAAATTGTGACCGCTCGGCTTAGGGATTTTTTCAAAAAAAAGGTGTTCAGACGTCGAGGGCTAATTCTGTTTCCGATGATAAAAACCCATCTGTTTCCACTAAAAAACCTTTCAGGGGATCGTTTGCAACAGTTTGGCACCATTGTTGAATGAATCCCAGAATGTCAGATTTTTTCTGAAATTGTGACCGCGCGGCTTAGGGATTTTTTCAAAAAAAAGGTGTTCAGACGTCGAGGGCTAATTCTGTTTCCGATGATAAAAACCCATCTGTTTCCACCATAAAAGCTTTCAGAGGATCGCTGGCAACAGTTTGGCACCATTTTTGAGTGAATTGCAGAACGTCAGATTTTTTCTGAAATTGTGACCGCGCGGCTTAGGGATTTTTTCAAAAAAAAGGTGTTCAGACGTCGAGGGCTAATTCTGTTTCTGATGATAAATACCCATCTGTTTCCACCGAAAAAGCTTTCAGGAGATCGTTTGCAACAGTTTGGCACCATTTTTGAGTGAACTGCAGAACGTCAGATTTTTTCTGAAATTGTGACTGCGCGGCTTAGGGATTTTTTCAAAAAAAAGTTGTTCAGTCGTCGAGGGCTAATTCTGTTTCCGATGATAAAAACCCATCTGTTTCCACCGAAAAAGCTTTCAGAGGATCCTTTGCAACAGTTTGGCACCATTTTTGAGTGAATTGCAGAACGGCAGATTTTTTCTGAAATTGTGACCGCGCGGCTTAGGGATTATTTTCAAAAAAAAGGTTTTCAGACGTCGAGGGCTAATTCTGTTTCCGATGATAAAAACCCATCTGTTTCCACTAAAAAACCTTTCAGGGGATCGTTTGCAACAGTTTGGCACCATTGTTGAATGAATCCCAGAACGTCAGATTTTTTCTGAAATTGTGACCGCGCGGCTTAGGGATTTTTTCAAAAAAAAGTTGTTCAGTCGTCGAGGGCTAATTCTGTTTCCGATGATAAAAACCCATCTGTTTCCACCATAAAAGCTTTCAGAGGATCGCTGGCAACAGTTTGGCACCATTTTTGAGTGAATTGCAGAACGTCAGATTTTTTCTGAAATTCTGACCGCGCGGCTCAGGGATTTAAAAAAAAAAAAGTTGTTCAGACGTCGAGGGCTAATTCTGTTTCCGATGATAAAAATCCATCTGTTTCCACCGAAAAAGCTTTCAGAGGATCGTTTGCAACAGTTTGGCACCATTTTTGAGTGAATTGCAGAACGTCAGATTTTTTCTGAAATTGTGACCGCGCGGCTTAGGGATTTTTTCAAAAAAAGGTGTTCAGACGTCGAGGGCTAATTCTGTTTCTGATGATAAATACCCATCTATTTCCAACAAAAAAGATTTCAGGAGATCGTTTGCAACAGTTTGGCACCATTTTTGAGTGAACTGCAGAACGTCAGATTTTTTCTGAAATTGTGACTGCGCGGCTTAGGGGTTTTTTTTTAAAAAAAGTTGTTCAGTCGCCGAGAGCTAATTCTGTTTCCGATGATAAAAACCCATCTGTTTCCACCATAAAAGCTTTCAGAGGATCGCTGGCAACAGTTTGGCACCATTTTTGAGTGAATTACAGAATGTCAGATTTTTTCTGAAATTGTGACCGCGCGGCTTAGGGATTTTTTCAAAAAAAAGGTGTTCAGACGTCGAGGGCTAATTCTGTTTCCGATGATAAAAACCCATCTGTTTCCACCGAAAAACCTTTCAGGGGATCGTTTGCAACAGTTTGGCACCATTTTTGAGTGAATCGCAGAACGTCAGAATTTTTCTGAAATTGTGACCGCGCGGCTTAGGGATTTTTTTCAAAAAAAAGGTGTTCAGACGTCGAGGGCTAATTCTTTTTCCGATGATAAAAACCGATCTGTTTCCACTAAAAAACCTTTCAGGGGATCGTGTGCAACAGTTTGGCACCATTTTTGAGTGAATTGCAGAACGACAGATTTTTTCTGAAATTGTGACCGCGCGGCTTAGGGATTTTTTTTTTTTAAAAAAGTTGCTCAGATGTCGAGGGCTAATTCTGTTTCCGATGATAAAAACCCATCTGTTTCCACCGAAAAAGATTTCATGAGATCGTTTGCAACAGTTTGGCACCATTTTTGAGTGAATTACAGAACGTCAGATTTTTTCTGAAATTGTGACCGCGCGGCTTAGGGATTTTTTTTCAAAAAAAAGGTGTTCAGACGTCGAGGACTAATTCTGTTTCCGATGATAAAAACCGATCTGTTTCCACTGAAAAACCTTTCAGGGGATCGTGTGCAACAGTTTGGCACCATTTTTGAGTGAATTGCAGAACGACAGATTTTTTCTGAAATTGTGACCGCGCGGCTTAGGGATTTTTTTTTTTTAAAAAAGTTGCTCAGATGTCGAGGGCTAATTCTGTTTCCGATGATAAAAACCCATCTGTTTCCACCGAAAAAGATTTCATGAGATCGTTTGCAACAGTTTGGCACCATTTTTGAGTGAATTACAGAACGTCAGATTTTTTCTGAAATTGTGACCGCTCGGCTTAGGGATTTTTTCAAAAAAAAGGTGTTCAGACGTCGAGGGCTAATTCTGTTTCCGATGATAAAAACCCATCTGTTTCCACTAAAAAACCTTTCAGGGGATCGCTGGCAACAGTTTGGCACCATTTTTGAGTGAACTGCAGAACGTCAGATTTTTTCTGAAATTGTGACTGCGCGGCTTAGGGATTTTTTCAAAAAAAAGTTGTTCAGTCGTCGAGGGCTAATTCTGTTTCCGATGATAAAAACCCATCTGTTTCCACCGAAAAAACCTTTCAGAGGATCCTTTGCAACAGTTTGGCACCATTTTTGAGTGAATTGCAGAACGGCAGATTTTTTCTGAAATTGTGACCGCGCGGCTTAGGGATTATTTTCAAAAAAAAGGTTTTCAGACGTCGAGGGCTAATTCTGTTTCCGATGATAAAAACCCATCTGTTTCCACTAAAAAACCTTTCAGGGGATCGTTTGCAACAGTTTGGCACCATTGTTGAATGAATCCCAGAACGTCAGATTTTTTCTGAAATTGTGACCATGCTGCTTAGGCTTATTTCAAAAAAAAGTTGTTCAGAGGTCGAGGGCTAATTCTGTTTCCGATGATAAAAACCCATCTGTTTCCACCGAAAAACCTTTCAGGGGATCGTTTGCAACAGTTTGGCACCATTTTTGAGTGAATTGCAGAACGTCAAATTTTTGCTGAAATTGTGACCGCGCGGCTTAGGGTTTTTTCCAAAAAAGTTGTTTAGAAGTCGAGGGCTAATTCTGTTTCCGATGATAAAAACCCTTCTGTTTCCACGAAAAAAAGCTTTCAGGAGATCGTTTGAAACATTTTGGCACCATTTTTGAGTGAATTGCAGAACGTCAGATTTTTGCTGAAATTGTGACCGTGCGGCGTAGGCTTTTTTCAAAAATGTTGTTCAGAGGTCGAGGGCTAATTCTCTTTCCAATGATAAAAAACCATCTGTTTCCATGAAAAAAAAGCTTTCAGGAAATCGTTTGCAACAGTTTGGCACCATTTTTGAGTGAATTACAGAACGTCAGATTTTTTCTGTAATTGTGACCGCGCGGCTTAGGGATTTTTTCAAAAAAAAGGTGTTCAGACGTCGAGGGCTAATTCTGTTTCCGATGATAAAAACCCATCTGTTTCCACCATAAAAGCTTTCAGAGGATCGCTGGCAACAGTTTGGCACCATTTTTGAGTGAATTACAGAATGTCAGATTTTTTCTGAAATTGTGACCGCGCGGCTTAGGGATTTTTTCAAAAAAAAGGTGTTCAGACGTCGAGGGCTAATTCTGTTTCCGATGATAAAAACCCATCTGTTTCCACCGAAAAACCTTTCAGGGGATCGTTTGCAACAGTTTGGCACCATTTTTGAGTGAATCGCAGAACGTCAGAATTTTTCTGAAATTGTGACCGCGCGGCTTAGGGATTTTTTTCAAAAAAAAGGTGTTCAGACGTCGAGGGCTAATTCTTTTTCCGATGATAAAAACCGATCTGTTTCCACTAAAAAACCTTTCAGGGGATCGTGTGCAACAGTTTGGCACCATTTTTGAGTGAATTGCAGAACGACAGATTTTTTCTGAAATTGTGACCGCGCGGCTTAGGGATTTTTTTTTTTTAAAAAAGTTGCTCAGATGTCGAGGGCTAATTCTGTTTCCGATGATAAAAACCCATCTGTTTCCACCGAAAAAGATTTCATGAGATCGTTTGCAACAGTTTGGCACCATTTTTGAGTGAATTACAGAACGTCAGATTTTTTCTGAAATTGTGACCGCTCGGCTTAGGGATTTTTTCAAAAAAAAGGTGTTCAGACGTCGAGGGCTAATTCTGTTTCCGATGATAAAAACCCATCTGTTTCCACTAAAAAACCTTTCAGGGGATCGCTGGCAACAGTTTGGCACCATTTTTGAGTGAACTGCAGAACGTCAGATTTTTTCTGAAATTGTGACTGCGCGGCTTAGGGATTTTTTCAAAAAAAAGTTGTTCAGTCGTCGAGGGCTAATTCTGTTTCCGATGATAAAAACCCATCTGTTTCCACCGAAAAAACCTTTCAGAGGATCCTTTGCAACAGTTTGGCACCATTTTTGAGTGAATTGCAGAACGGCAGATTTTTTCTGAAATTGTGACGCGCGGCTTAGGGATTATTTTCAAAAAAAAGGTTTTCAGACGTCGAGGGCTAATTCTGTTTCCGATGATAAAAACCCATCTGTTTCCACTAAAAAACCTTTCAGGGGATCGTTTGCAACAGTTTGGCACCATTGTTGAATGAATCCCAGAACGTCAGATTTTTTCTGAAATTGTGACCATGCTGCTTAGGCTTATTTCAAAAAAAAGTTGTTCAGAGGTCGAGGGCTAATTCTGTTTCCGATGATAAAAACCCATCTGTTTCCACCGAAAAACCTTTCAGGGGATCGTTTGCAACAGTTTGGCACCATTTTTGAGTGAATTGCAGAACGTCAAATTTTTGCTGAAATTGTGACCGCGCGGCTTAGGGTTTTTTCCAAAAAAGTTGTTTAGAAGTCGAGGGCTAATTCTGTTTCCGATGATAAAAACCCTTCTGTTTCCACGAAAAAAAGCTTTCAGGAGATCGTTTGAAACATTTTGGCACCATTTTTGAGTGAATTGCAGAACGTCAGATTTTTGCTGAAATTGTGACCGTGCGGCGTAGGCTTTTTTCAAAAATGTTGTTCAGAGGTCGAGGGCTAATTCTCTTTCCAATGATAAAAAACCATCTGTTTCCATGAAAAAAAAGCTTTCAGGAAATCGTTTGCAACAGTTTGGCACCATTTTTGAGTGAATTACAGAACGTCAGATTTTTTCTGTAATTGTGACCGCGCGGCTTAGGGATTTTTTCAAAAAAAAGGTGTTCAGACGTCGAGGGCTAATTCTGTTTCCGATGATAAAAACCCATCTGTTTCCACCATAAAAGCTTTCAGAGGATCGCTGGCAACAGTTTGGCACCATTTTTGAGTGAATTACAGAATGTCAGATTTTTTCTGAAATTGTGACCGCGCGGCTTAGGGATTTTTTCAAAAAAAAGGTGTTCAGACGTCGAGGGCTAATTCTGTTTCCGATGATAAAAACCCATCTGTTTCCACCGAAAAACCTTTCAGGGGATCGTTTGCAACAGTTTGGCACCATTTTTGAGTGAATCGCAGAACGTCAGAATTTTTCTGAAATTGTGACCGCGCGGCTTAGGGATTTTTTTCAAAAAAAAGGTGTTCAGACGTCGAGGGCTAATTCTTTTTCCGATGATAAAAACCGATCTGTTTCCACTAAAAAACCTTTCAGGGGATCGTGTGCAACAGTTTGGCACCATTTTTGAGTGAATTGCAGAACGACAGATTTTTTCTGAAATTGTGACCGCGCGGCTTAGGGATTTTTTTTTTTTTAAAAAGTTGCTCAGATGTCGAGGGCTAATTCTGTTTCCGATGATAAAAACCCATCTGTTTCCACCGAAAAAGATTTCATGAGATCGTTTGCAACAGTTTGGCACCATTTTTGAGTGAATTACAGAACGTCAGATTTTTTCTGAAATTGTGACCGCGCGGCTTAGGGATTTTTTTTCAAAAAAAAGGTGTTCAGACGTCGAGGACTAATTCTGTTTCCGATGATAAAAACCGATCTGTTTCCACTGAAAAACCTTTCAGGGGATCGTGTGCAACAGTTTGGCACCATTTTTGAGTGAATTGCAGAACGACAGATTTTTTCTGAAATTGTGACCGCGCGGCTTAGGGATTTTTTTTTTTTAAAAAAGTTGCTCAGATGTCGAGGGCTAATTCTGTTTCCGATGATAAAAACCCATCTGTTTCCACCGAAAAAGATTTCATGAGATCGTTTGCAACAGTTTGGCACCATTTTTGAGTGAATTACAGAACGTCAGATTTTTTCTGAAATTGTGACCGCTCGGCTTAGGGATTTTTTCAAAAAAAAGGTGTTCAGACGTCGAGGGCTAATTCTGTTTCCGATGATAAAAACCCATCTGTTTCCACTAAAAAACCTTTCAGGGGATCGCTGGCAACAGTTTGGCACCATTTTTGAGTGAACTGCAGAACGTCAGATTTTTTCTGAAATTGTGACTGCGCGGCTTAGGGATTTTTTCAAAAAAAAGTTGTTCAGTCGTCGAGGGCTAATTCTGTTTCCGATGATAAAAACCCATCTGTTTCCACCGAAAAAACCTTTCAGAGGATCCTTTGCAACAGTTTGGCACCATTTTTGAGTGAATTGCAGAACGGCAGATTTTTTCTGAAATTGTGACCGCGCGGCTTAGGGATTATTTTCAAAAAAAAGGTTTTCAGACGTCGAGGGCTAATTCTGTTTCCGATGATAAAAACCCATCTGTTTCCACTAAAAAACCTTTCAGGGGATCGTTTGCAACAGTTTGGCACCATTGTTGAATGAATCCCAGAACGTCAGATTTTTTCTGAAATTGTGACCATGCTGCTTAGGCTTATTTCAAAAAAAAGTTGTTCAGAGGTCGAGGGCTAATTCTGTTTCCGATGATAAAAACCCATCTGTTTCCACCGAAAAACCTTTCAGGGGATCGTTTGCAACAGTTTGGCACCATTTTTGAGTGAATTGCAGAACGTCAAATTTTTGCTGAAATTGGCTTAGGGTTTTTTCCAAAAAAGTTGTTTAGAAGTCGAGGGCTAATTCTGTTTCCGATGATAAAAACCCTTCTGTTTCCACGAAAAAAAGCTTTCAGGAGATCGTTTGAAACATTTTGGCACCATTTTTGAGTGAATTGCAGAACGTCAGATTTTTGCTGAAATTGTGACCACGCGGCTTAGGGATTTTTTCAAAAAAAAGTTGTACATACGTCAAGGGCAAATTGTGTTTCCGATGATAAAAACCCAATCGTTTCCACAAAAAAAACTTTCAGGGGATCGTTTGCAACAGTTTGGCACCATTTTTGAGTGAATTGCAGAACGTCAGTTTTGAAAAAGGGGGTTTTTTCAAAAAAAACTTGTTCAGAGATCGAGGGCTAATTCTGTTTCCGATGATAAATATGTTGGAATACTGCCAGGGAGACAAAGTCCATCATGGCCCCAAGCCGTCTGCCGGGAGATCGATGGATCCCTGCTCCCTTTTAAGCTGGTACGGAAATATCCTAACAAAATACCCATCTGTTTCCACGAAAGAAAGCTTTCAGGAGATCGTTTGCAACATTTTGGCACCATTTTTGAGTGAATTGCAGAACGTCAGATTTTTGCTGAAATTCTGACAGCGCGGCTTAGGGTTTTTTCCAAAAATGTTCTTCAGTGGTCGAGGGCTAATTCTGTTTCCAATGATAAAAAACCATCTGTTTCCATGAAAAAAAAGCTTTCAGGAAATCGTTTGCAACAGTTTGGCACCATTTTTGAGTGAATTGCAGAACGTCAGATTTTTGCTGAAATTTTGACCGCGCAGCTTAGGCTTATTTCAAAAAAAAGGTTTTCAGACGTCGAGGGCTAATTCTTTTTCCGATGATTAGATCGCATCTCTTTCCACGAAAAAAAGCTTTCAGGAAATCGTTTGCAACAGTTTGGCACCATTTTTGAGTGAATTGCAGAACGTCAGATTTTTGCTGAAATTTTGACCGCGCGGCTTAGGCTTATTTCAAAAAAAAGTTGTTCAGAGTTCGAGGGCTAATTCTGTTTCCGATGATAAAGACCCATCTGTTTCCACCGAAAAACCTTTCAGGGGATCGTTTGCAACAGTTTGGCACCATTTTTGAGTGAATTGCAGAACGTCAGATTTTTGCTGAAATTGTGACCGCGCGGCTTAGGGATTTTAAAAAAAAAAAAGTTGTTCAGACGTCGAGGGCTAATTCTGTTTCCGATGATAAAAACCCATCTGTTTCCACCGAAAAAGCTTTCAGAGGATCGTTTGCAACAGTTTGGCACCATTTTTGAGTGAATTGCAGAACGTCAGATTTTTTCTGTAATTGTGACCGCGCGGCTTAGGGGTTTTTTTTTAAAAAAAGTTGTTCAGTCGCCGAGAGCTAATTCTGTTTCCGATGATAAAAACCCATCTGTTTCCACCATAAAAGCTTTCAGAGGATCGCTGGCAACAGTTTGGCACCATTTTTGAGTGAATAACAGAATGTCAGATTTTTTCTGAAATTGTGACCGCGCGGCTTAGGGATTTTTTCAAAAAAAAGGTGTTCAGACGTCGAGGGCTAATTCTGTTTCCGATGATAAAAACCCATCTGTTTCCACCGAAAAAGATTTCATGAGATTGTTTGCAACAGTTTGGCACCATTTTTGAGTGAATTACAGAACGTCAGATTTTTTCTGAAATTGTGACCGCTCGGCTTAGGGATTTTTTCAAAAAAAAGGTGTTCAGACGTCGAGGGCTAATTCTGTTTCCGATGATAAAAACCCATCTGTTTCCACTAAAAAACCTTTCAGGGGATCGTTTGCAACAGTTTGGCACCATTGTTGAATGAATCCCAGAACGTCAGATTTTTTCTGAAATTGTGACCGCGCGGCTTAGGGATTTTTTCAAAAAAAAGGTGTTCAGACGTCGAGGGCTAATTCTGTTTCCGATGATAAAAACCCATCTGTTTCCACCATAAAAGCTTTCAGAGGATCGCTGGCAACAGTTTGGCACCATTTTTGAGTGAATTGCAGAACGTCAGATTTTTTCTGAAATTGTGACCGCGCGGCTTAGGGATTTTTTCAAAAAAAAGGTGTTCAGACGTCGAGGGCTAATTCTGTTTCTGATGATAAATACCCATCTGTTTCCAACAAAAAAGATTTCAGGAGATCGTTTGCAACAGTTTGGCACCATTTTTGAGTGAACTGCAGAACGTCAGATTTTTTCTGAAATTGTGACTGCGCGGCTTAGGGATTTTTTCAAAAAAAGTTGTTCAGTCGTCGAGGGCTAATTCTGTTTCCGATGATAAAAACCCATCTGTTTCCACCGAAAAAGCTTTCAGAGGATCCTTTGCAACAGTTTGGCACCATTTTTGAGTGAATTGCAGAACGGCAGATTTTTTCTGAAATTGTGACCGCGCGGCTTAGGGATTATTTTCAAAAAAAAGGTTTTCAGACGTCGAGGGCTAATTCTGTTTCCGATGATAAAAACCCATCTGTTTCCACTAAAAAACCTTTCAGGGGATCGTTTGCAACAGTTTGGCACCATTGTTGAATGAATCCCAGAACGTCAGATTTTTTTCTGAAATTGTGACCGCGCGGCTTAGGGATTTTTTCAAAAAAAAGTTGTTCAGTCGTCGAGGGCTAATTCTGTTTCCGATGATAAAAACCCATCTGTTTCCACCATAAAAGCTTTCAGAGGATCGCTGGCAACAGTTTGGCACCATTTTTGAGTGAATTGCAGAACGTCAGATTTTTTCTGAAATTCTGACCGCGCGGCTTAGGGATTTTAAAAAAAAAAAGTTGTTCAGACGTCGAGGGCTAATTCTGTTTCCGATGATAAAAACCCATCTGTTTCCACCGAAAAAGCTTTCAGAGGATCGTTTGCAACAGTTTGGCACCATTTTTGAGTGAATTGCAGAACGTCAGATTTTTTCTGTAATTGTGACCGCGCGGCTTAGGGGTTTTTTTTTAAAAAAAGTTGTTCAGTCGCCGAGAGGTAATTCTGTTTCCGATGATAAAAACCCATCTGTTTCCACCATAAAAGCTTTCAGAGGATCGCTGGCAACAGTTTGGCACCATTTTTGAGTGAATTACAGAATGTCAGATTTTTTCTGAAATTGTGACCGCGCGGCTTAGGGATTTTTTCAAAAAAAAGTTGTTCAGTCGTCGAGGGCTAATTCTGTTTCCGATGATAAAAACCCATCTGTTTCCACCATAAAAGCTTTCAGAGGATCGCTGGCAACAGTTTGGCACCATTTTTGAGTGAATTGCAGAACGTCAGATTTTTTCTGAAATTCTGACCGCGCGGCTTAGGGATTTTAAAAAAAAAAAGTTGTTCAGACGTCGAGGGCTAATTCTGTTTCCGATGATAAAAACCCATCTGTTTCCACCGAAAAAGCTTTCAGAGGATCGTTTGCAACAGTTTGGCACCATTTTTGAGTGAATTGCAGAACGTCAGATTTTTTCTGTAATTGTGACCGCGCGGCTTAGGGGTTTTTTTTTAAAAAAAGTTGTTCAGTCGCCGAGAGGTAATTCTGTTTCCGATGATAAAAACCCATCTGTTTCCACCATAAAAGCTTTCAGAGGATCGCTGGCAACAGTTTGGCACCATTTTTGAGTGAATTACAGAATGTCAGATTTTTTCTGAAATTGTGACCGCGCGGCTTAGGGATTTTTTCAAAAAAAAGGTGTTCAGACGTCGAGGGCTAATTCTGTTTCCGATGATAAAAACCCATCTGTTTCCACCGAAAAACCTTTCAGGGGATCGTTTGCAACAGTTTGGCATCATTTTTGAGTGAATTGCAGAACGTCAGAATTTTTCTGAAATTGTGACCGCGCGGCTTAGGGATTTTTTTTCAAAAAAAAGGTGTTCAGACGTCGAGGACTAATTCTGTTTCCGATGATAAAAACCGATCTGTTTCCACTGAAAAACCTTTCAGGGGATCGTGTGCAACAGTTTGGCACCATTTTTGAGTGAATTGCAGAACGACAGATTTTTTCTGAAATTGTGACCGCGCGGCTTAGGGATTTTTTTTTTTTAAAAAAGTTGCTCAGATGTCGAGGGCTAATTCTGTTTCCGATGATAAAAACCCATCTGTTTCCACCGAAAAAGATTTCATGAGATCGTTTGCAACAGTTTGGCACCATTTTTGAGTGAATTACAGAACGTCAGATTTTTTCTGAAATTGTGACCGCTCGGCTTAGGGATTTTTTCAAAAAAAAGGTGTTCAGACGTCGAGGGCTAATTCTGTTTCCGATGATAAAAACCCATCTGTTTCCACTAAAAAACCTTTCAGGGGATCGTTTGCAACAGTTTGGCACCATTGTTGAATGAATCCCAGAACGTCAGATTTTTTCTGAAATTGTGACCGCGCGGCTTAGGGATTTTTTCAAAAAAAAGGTGTTCAGACGTCGAGGGCTAATTCTGTTTCCGATGATAAAAACCCATCTGTTTCCACCATAAAAGCTTTCAGAGGATCGCTGGCAACAGTTTGGCACCATTTTTGAGTGAATTGCAGAACGTCAGATTTTTTCTGAAATTGTGACCGCGCGGCTTAGGGATTTTTTCAAAAAAAAGGTGTTCAGACGTCGAGGGCTAATTCTGTTTCTGATGATAAATACCCATCTGTTTCCAACAAAAAAGATTTCAGGAGATCGTTTGCAACAGTTTGGCACCATTTTTGAGTGAACTGCAGAACGTCAGATTTTTTCTGAAATTGTGACTGCGCGGCTTAGGGATTTTTTCAAAAAAAGTTGTTCAGTCGTCGAGGGCTAATTCTGTTTCCGATGATAAAAACCCATCTGTTTCCACCGAAAAAGCTTTCAGAGGATCCTTTGCAACAGTTTGGCACCATTTTTGAGTGAATTGCAGAACGGCAGATTTTTTCTGAAATTGTGACCGCGCGGCTTAGGGATTATTTTCAAAAAAAAGGTTTTCAGACGTCGAGGGCTAATTCTGTTTCCGATGATAAAAACCCATCTGTTTCCACTAAAAAACCTTTCAGGGGATCGTTTGCAACAGTTTGGCACCATTGTTGAATGAATCCCAGAACGTCAGATTTTTTCTGAAATTGTGACCGCGCGGCTTAGGGATTTTTTCAAAAAAAAGTTGTTCAGTCGTCGAGGGCTAATTCTGTTTCCGATGATAAAAACCCATCTGTTTCCACCATAAAAGCTTTCAGAGGATCGCTGGCAACAGTTTGGCACCATTTTTGAGTGAATTGCAGAACGTCAGATTTTTTCTGAAATTCTGACCGCGCGGCTTAGGGATTTAAAAAAAAAAAAAGTTGTTCAGACGTCGAGGGCTAATTCTGTTTCCGATGATAAAAACCCATCTGTTTCCACCGAAAAAGCTTTCAGAGGATCGTTTGCAACAGTTTGGCACCATTTTTGAGTGAATTGCAGAACGTCAGATTTTTTCTGTAATTGTGACCGCGCGGCTTAGGGGTTTTTTTTAAAAAAAACTTGTTCAGTCGCCGAGAGGTAATTCTGTTTCCGATGATAAAAACCCATCTGTTTCCACCATAAAAGCTTTCAGAGGATCGCTGGCAACAGTTTGGCACCATTTTTGAGTGAATTACAGAATGTCAGATTTTTTCTGAAATTGTGACCGCGCGGCTTAGGGATTTTTTCAAAAAAAAGGTGTTCAGACGTCGAGGGCTAATTCTGTTTCCGATGATAAAAACCCATCTGTTTCCACCGAAAAACCTTTCAGGGGATCTTTTGCAACAGTTTGGCACCATTTTTGAGTGAATTGCAGAACGTCAGAATTTTTCTGAAATTGTGACCGCGCGGCTTAGGGATTTTTTTTCAAAAAAAATGTGTTCAGACGTCGAGGACTAATTCTGTTTCCGATGATAAAAACCGATCTGTTTCCACTGAAAAACCTTTCAGGGGATCGTGTGCAACAGTTTGGCACCATTTTTGAGTGAATTGCAGAACGACAGATTTTTTCTGAAATTGTGACCGCGCGGCTTAGGGATTTTTTTTTTTTAAAAAAGTTGCTCAGATGTCGAGGGCTAATTCTGTTTCCGATGATAAAAACCCATCTGTTTCCACCGAAAAAGATTTCATGAGATCGTTTGCAACAGTTTGGCACCATTTTTGAGTGAATTACAGAACGTCAGATTTTTTATGAAATTGTGACCGCTCGGCTTAGGGATTTTTTCAAAAAAAAGGTGTTCAGACGTCGAGGGCTAATTCTGTTTCCGATGATAAAAACCCATCTGTTTCCACTAAAAAACCTTTCAGGGGATCGTTTGCAACAGTTTGGCACCATTGTTGAATGAATCCCAGAACGTCAGATTTTTTCTGAAATTGTGACCGCGCGGCTTAGGGATTTTTTCAAAAAAAAGGTGTTCAGACGTCGAGGGCTAATTCTGTTTCCGATGATAAAAACCCATCTGTTTCCACCATAAAAGCTTTCAGAGGATCGCTGGCAACAGTTTGGCACCATTTTTGAGTGAATTGCAGAACGTCAGATTTTTTCTGAAATTGTGACCGCGCGGCTTAGGGATTTTTTCAAAAAAAAGGTGTTCAGACGTCGAGGGCTAATTCTGTTTCTGATGATAAATACCCATCTGTTTCCAACAAAAAAGATTTCAGGAGATCGTTTGCAACAGTTTGGCACCATTTTTGAGTGAACTGCAGAACGTCAGATTTTTTCTGAAATTGTGACTGCGCGGCTTAGGGATTTTTTCAAAAAAAAGTTGTTCAGTCGTCGAGGGCTAATTCTGTTTCCGATGATAAAAAGCCATCTGTTTCCACCGAAAAAGCTTTCAGAGGATCCTTTGCAACAGTTTGGCACCATTTTTGAGTGAATTGCAGAACGGCAGATTTTTTCTGAAATTGTGACCGCGCGGCTTAGGGATTATTTTCAAAAAAAAGGTTTTCAGACGTCGAGGGCTAATTCTGTTTCCGATGATAAAAACCCATCTGTTTCCACTAAAAAACCTTTCAGGGGATCGTTTGCAACAGTTTGGCACCATTGTTGAATGAATCCCAGAACGTCAGATTTTTTCTGAAATTGTGACCATGCTGCTTAGGCTTATTTCAAAAAAAAGTTGTTCAGAGGTCGAGGGCTAATCTGTTTCCGATGATAAAAACCCATCTGTTTCCACCGAAAAACCTTTCAGGGGATCGTTTGCAACAGTTTGGCACCATTTTTGAGTGAATTGCAGAACGTCAGATTTTTGCTGAAATTGTGACCACGCGGCTTAGGGTTTTTTCCAAAAAAGTTGTTTAGAAGTCGAGGGCTAATTCTGTTTCCGATGATAAAAACCCTTCTGTTTCCACGAAAAAAAGCTTTCAGGAGATCGTTTGAAACATTTTGGCACCATTTTTGAGTGAATTGCAGAACGTCAGATTTTTGCTGAAATTGTGACCGTGCGGCGTAGGCTTTTTTCAAAAATGTTGTTCAGAGGTCGAGGGCTAATTCTCTTTCCAATGATAAAAAACCATCTGTTTCCATGAAAAAAAAGCTTTCAGGAAATCGTTTGCAACAGTTTGGCACCATTTTTGAGTGAATTGCAGAACGTCAGAGTTTTGCTGGAATTGTGACCACGCGGCTTAGGGATTTTTTCAAAAAAAAGTTGTACATACGTCAAGGGCAAATTGTGTTTCCGATGATAAAAACCCAATCGTTTCCACCAAAAAAACTTTCAGGGGATCGTTTGCAACAGTTTGGCACCATTTTTGAGTGAATTGCAGAACGTCAGTTTTGAAAAAGGGGGTTTTTTCAAAAAAAACTTGTTCAGAGATCGAGGGCTAATTCTGTTTCCGATGATAAATATGTTGGAATACTGCCAGGGAGACAAAGTCCATCATGGCCCCAAGCCGTCTGCCGGGAGATCGATGGATCCCTGCTCCCTTTTAAGCTGGTACGGAAATATCCTAACAAAATACCCATCTGTTTCCACGAAAAAAAGGTTTCAGGAGATCGTTTGCAACATTTTGGCACCATTTTTGAGTGAATTGCAGAACGTCAGATTTTTGCTGAAATTCTGACAGCGCGGCTTAGGGTTTTTTCCAAAAATGTTCTTCAGTGGTCGAGGGCTAATTCTGTTTCCAATGATAAAAAACCATCTGTTTCCATGAAAAAAAAGCTTTCAGGAAATCGTTTGCAACAGTTTGGCACCATTTTTGAGTGAATTGCAGAACGTCAGATTTTTGCTGAAATTTTGACCGCGCAGCTTAGGCTTATTTCAAAAAAAAGGTGTTCAGGCGTCGAGGGCTAATTCTTTTTCCGATGATTAGATCGCATCTCTTTCCACGAAAAAAAGCTTTCAGGAGATCGTTTGCAACAGTTTGGCACCATTTTTGAGTGAATTGCAGAACGTCAGATTTTTGCTGAAATTTTGACTGCGCGGCTTAGGCTTATTTCAAAAAAAAGTTGTTCAGAGGTCGAGGGCTAATTCTGTTTCCGATGATAAAGACCCATCTGTTTCCACCGAAAAACCTTTCAGGGGATCGTTTGCAACAGTTTGGCACCATTTTTGAGTGAATTGCAGAACGTCAGATTTTTGCTGAAATTTTGACCGCGCGGCTTAGGCCTTTTTCAAAAAAAAGTTGTTCAGACGTCGAGGGCTAATTCTGTTTCCAATGATAAAAACCCTTCTGTTTCCACGAAAAAAAGCTTTCAGGAGATCGTTTGCAACATTTTGGCACCATTTTTGAGTGAATTGCAGAACGTCAGATTTTTGCTGAAATTGTGACCGCGCGGCTTAGGGATTTTTTTCAAAAAAAAGGTGTTCAGACGTCGAGGGCTAATTCTGTTTCCGATGATAAAAACCAATCTGTTTCCACCGAAAAACCTTTCAGGGGATCTTTTGCAACAGTTTGGCACCATTTTTGAGTGAATTGCAGAACGACAGATTTTTTCTGAAATTGTGACCGCGCGGCTTAGGGATTTTTTCAAAAAAATTGTGTTCAGACGTCGAGGGCTAATTCTGTTTCCGATGATAAACACCCATCTGTTTCCAGCATAACAGATTTCAGAGGATCGCTGGCAACAGTTTGGCACCATTTTTGAGTGAATTGCAGAACGTCAGATTTTTTCTGAAATTGTGACCGCGCGGCTTAGGGATTTTTTCAAAAAAAAGGTGTTCAGGCGTCGAGGGCTAATTCTGTTTCCGATGATAAAAACCCATCTGTTTCCAGCATAACAGATTTCAGAGGATCGCTGGCAACAGTTTGGCACCATTTTTGAGTGAATTGCAGAACGTCAGATTTTTTCTGAAATTGTGACCGCGTGGCTTAGGGATTTTTTTTCCAAAAAAAAGGTGTTCAGACGTCAAGGGCTAATTCTATTTCCGATAATAAAAACCCATCTGTTTCCACCATAAAAGCTTTCAGAGGATCGTTTGCAACAGTTTGGCACAATTTTTGAGTGAATTGCAGAACGTCAGATTTTTTCTGAAATTGTGACCGCGCGGCTTAGGGATTTTTTCAAAAAAAAGGTGTTCAGACGTCGAGGGCTAATTCTGTTTCCGATGATAAAGACCCATCTGTTTCCACCAAAAAAGCTTTCAGAGGATCGTTTGCAACAGTTTGGCACCATTTTTGAGTGAATTGCAGAACGTCAGATTTTTTCTGAAATTATGACCGCGCGCCTTAGGGATTTTTTTAAAAAAAAAGGTGTTCAGACGTCGAGGGCTAATTCTGTTTCCGATGATAAAAACCCATCTGTTTCCACCGAAAAACCTTTCAGGGGATCGTTTGCAATAGTTTGGCACCATTTTTGAGTGAATTGCAGCATGTCAGATTTTTTCTGAAATTGTGACCGCGCGGCTTAGGGATTTTTTTTAAGAAAAAGTTGTTCAGACGTCGAGGGCTAATTCTGTTTCTGCTGATAAAAACCCATCTGTTTCCACCGAAGAACCTTTCAGGGGTCGTTTCCAACAGTTTGGCACAATTTTTGAGTGAATTGCAGAACGTCAGATTTTTTCTGAAATTGTGACCGCGTGGCTTAGGGATTTTTTCAAAAAAAAGGTGTTCAGACCTCGAGGGCTAATTCTGTTTCCGATGATAAAGACCCATCTGTTTCCATCAAAAAAGCTTTCAGAGGATCGTTTGCAACAGTTTGGCACCATTTTTGAGTCAATTGCAGAATGTCAGATTTTTTCTGAAATTATGACCGCGCGCCTTAGGGATTTTTTGAAAAACAAAAAAAGGTGTTCAGACGTCGAGGGCTAATTCTGTTTCCGATGATAAAAACCCATCTGTTTCCACCGAAAAACCTTTCAGGGGATCGTTTGCAATAGTTTGGCACCATTTGTGAGTGAATTGCAGAACGTCAGATTTTTTCTGAAATTGTGACCGCGCGGCTTAGGGATTTTTTTTAAAAAAAAGTTGTTCAGACGTCGAGGGCTAATTCTGTTTCCGCTGATAAAAACCCATCTGTTTCCACCGAAGAACCTTTCAGGGGTCGTTTCCAACAGTTTGGCACAATTTTTGAGTGACTTGCAGAACGTCAGATTTTTTCTGAAATTGTGACCGCGCGGCTTAGGGATTTTTTTTAAAAAAAGGTGTTCAGAAGTCAAGGGCTAATTCTGTTTCCGATGATAAAAACCCATCTGTTTCCACCGAAAAAGATTTCAGGAGATTGTTTGCAACAGTTTGGCACCATTTTTGAGTGAATTACAAAACGTCAGATTTTTTCTGAAATTGTGACCGCGCGGCTTAGGGATTTTTTTTTTTAAAAAAGGTGTTCAGACGTCGAGGGCTAATTCTGTTTCCGATGATAAAAACCCATCTGTTTCCACCGAAAAACCTTTTTGGGGATCGTTTGCAACAGTTTGGCACCATTTTTGAGTGAATTGCAGAACGTCAGATTTTTTCTGAAATTGTGACCGCGTGGCTTAGGGATTTTTTTTTCAAAAAAAAGGTGTTCAGACGTCAAGGGCTAATTCTATTTCCGATAATAAAAACCCATCTGTTTCCACCATAAAAGCTTTCAGAGGATCGTTTGCAACAGTTTGGCACAATTTTTTAGTGAATTGCAGAATGTGAGATTTTTTCTGAAATTATGACCGCGCGGCTTAGGGATTTTTTCAAAAAAAAGATGTTCAGACGTCGAGGGCTAATTCTGTTTCCGATGATAAAAACCCATCTGTTTCCACCGAAAAAGATATCAGGAGATCGTTTGCAACAGTTTGGCACCATTTTTGAGTGAATTACAGAACGTCAGATATTTTCTGAAATTGTGACCGCGCGGCTTAGGGATATTTTCAAAAAAATGGTGTTCAGACGTCGAGGGCTAATTCTGTTTCCGATGATAAAAACCCATCTGTTTCCACCATAAAAGCTTTTAGAGTATCGCTGGCAACAGTTTGGCACCATTTTTGAGTGAATTGCAGAACGACAGATTTTTTCTGAAATTGTGACCGCGCGGCTTAGGGATTTTTTCAAAAAAAAGGTGTTCAGACGTCGAGGGCTAATTCTGTTTCCGATGATAAAAACCCACCTGTTTCCACCAAAAAAGATTTCAGGGGATCGTTTGCAACAGTTTGGCACCATTTTTGAGTGAATTGCAGAAAGTCAGATTTTTTCTGAAATTGTGACCGCGCGGCTTAGGGATTTTTTTCAAAAAAAAGGTGTTCAGACGTCGAGGGCTAATTCTGTTTCCGATGATAAAAACCCTCTGTTTCCAGCATAACAGATTTCAGAGGATCGCTGGCAACAGTTTGGCACCATTTTTGAGTGAATTGCAGAACGTCAGATTTTTTCTGAAATTGTGACCGCGCGGATTAGGGATTTTTTCAAAAAAAAGGTGTTCAGAAGTCAAGGGCTAATTCTGTTTCCGATGATAAAAACCCATGTGTTTCCACCAAAAAAGATTTAAGGAGATCATTTGCAACAGTTTGGCACCATTTTTGAGTGAATTGCAGAACGTCAGATTTTTTCTGAAATTGTGACCGCAGCTTAGTGGTTTTTTCAAAAAAAAGGTGTTCAGACGTCGAGGGCTAATTCTGTTTCTGATGATAAAAACCCATCTGTTTCCACCAAACAAGCTTTCAGGGGATCGTTTGCAAAAGTTTGGCACCATTTTTGAGTGAATTGCAGAACGTCAGAATTTTTCTGAAATTGTGACCGCGTGGCTGAGGGATTTTTTCAAAAAAAAAGTTGTTCAGACGTTGAGGGCTAATTCTGTTTCCGATTATAAAAACCCATCTGTTTCCACCGAAAAACATTTCAGGGGATCGTTTGAAACAGTTTGGCACCATTTTTGAGTGAATTGCAGAACGTCAGATTTTTTCTGAAATTGTGACCGCGCGGCTTAGGGATTTTTTCAAAAAAAAGTTGTTCAGACGTTGAGGGCTAATTCTGTTTCCGATGATAAAAACCCACCTGTTTCCACTATAAAAGCTTTCAGAGGATCGCTGGCAACAGTTTGGCACCATTTTTGAGTGAATTGCAGAACGTCAGATTTTTTCTGATTTTGTGACCGCGCGGCCTAGGGATTTTTTCAAAAAAAAAGGTGTTCAGACGTCGAGGGCTAATTCTGTTTCCGATGATAAAAACACATCTGTTTCCACTATAAAAGCTTTCAGAGGATCGCTGGCAACAGTTTGGCACCATTTTTGAGTGAATTGCAGAAAGTCAGATTTTTTCTGAAATTGTGACCGCGCGGCTTAGGGATTTTTTCAAAAAAAAGGTGTTCAGACGTCGAGGGCTAATTCTGTTTCCGATGATAAAAACCCATCTGTTTCCACCGAAAAACCTTTCAGGGGATCGTCTACAACAGTTTGGCACCATTTTTGAGTCAATTGCAGAACGTCAGAATTTTTCTGAAATTGTGACCGCGCGGCTTAGTGATTTTTTTTTTTAAAAAAGTTGTTCAGACGTCGAGGGCTAATTCTGTTTCCGATGATAAAAACCCATCTGTTTCCACCGAAAAACCTTTTTGGGGAACGTTTGCAACAGTTTGGCACCATTCTTGAGTGAATTGCAGAACGTCAGATTTTTGCTGAAATTGTGACAGCGTGGCTTAGGGATTTTTTTTTCAAAAAAAAGCTGTTCAGACGTCAAGGTCTAATTCTGTTTCCGATGATAAAAACCCATCTGTTTCCACCATAAAAGCTTTCAGAGGATCGCTGGCAACAGTTTGGCACCATTTTTGAGTGAATTGCAGAACGTCAGAATTTTTCTGAAATTGTGACCGCGCGGCTTAGTGATTTTTTTTTTTTTTAAAGTTGTTCAGACGTCGAGGGCTAATTCTGTTTCCGATGATAAAAACCCATGTGTTTCCAGCGAAAAATCTTTTTGGGGATCGTTTGCAACAGTTTGGCACCATTTTTGAGTGAATTGCAGAACGTCAGATTTTTGCTGAAATTGTGACCGCGTGGTTTAGGGATTTTTTTTTCAAAAAAAAGGTGTTCAGACGTCGAGGGCTAATTCTGTTTCCGATGATAAAGACCCATCTGTTTCCACCAAAAAAGCTTTCAGAGGATCGTTTGCAACAGTTTGGCACCATTTTTGAGTGAATTGCAGAACGTCAGATTTTTTCTGAAATTATGACCGCACGCCTTAGGGATTTTATCAAAAAAAAGGTGTTCAGACGTCGAGGGCTAATTCTGTTTCCGCTGATTAAAACCCATCTGTTTCCACCAAAAAACCTTTCAGGGGATCGTTTGCAATAGTTTGGCACCATTTTTGAGTGAATTGCAGCATGTCAGATTTTTTCTGAAATTGTGACCGCGCGGCTTAGGTATTTTTTTTTAAAAAAAGTTGTTCAGACGTCAAGGGCTAATTCTGTTTCTGCTGATAAAAACCCACCTGTTTCCATCGAAGAACCTTTCAGGGCTCGTTTCCAACAGTTTGGCACAATTTTTGAGTGAATTGTAGAACGTCAGATTTTTTCTGAAATTGTGACCGCGCGGCTTAGGGATTTTTTCAAAAAAAAGGTGTTCAGAAGTCGAGGGCTATTTCTGTTTCCGATGATAAAAACCCATCTGTTTCCACCGAAAAAGATTTCAGGAGATCGTTTGCAACAGTTTGGCACCATTTTTGAGTGAATTACAGAACGTCAGATTTTTTCTGAAATTGTGACCGCGTGGCTTAGGGATTTTTTTTTAAAAAAAGGTGTTCAGACGTCGAGGGCTAATTCTGTTTCCGATGATAAAAACCCATCTGTTTCCACCGAAAAACCTTTTTGGGGATCGTTTGCAACAGTTTGGCACCATTTTTGAGTGAATTGCAGAAAGTCAGATTTTTTCTGAAATTGTGACCGCGTGGCTTAGGGATTTTTTTTTTTAAAAAAAAGGTGTTCAGACGTCAAGGGCTAATTCTATTTCCGATAATAAAAACCCATCTGTTTCCACCAAAAAAGCTTTCAGGTTGGCACCATTTTTGAGTGAATTGCAGAACGTCAGAATTTTTCTGAAATTGTGACCGCGTGGCTTAGGGATTTTTTTTTAAAAAAAGGTGTTCAGACGTCGAGGGCTAATTCTGTTTCCGATGATAAAAACCCATCTGTTTCCACCGAAAAACCTTTTTGGGGATCGTTTGCAACAGTTTGGCACCATTTTTGAGTGAATTGCAGAACGTCAGATTTTTTCTGAAATTGTGACCGCGTGGCTTAGGGATTTTTTTTTTAAAAAAAAGGTGTTCAGACGTCAAGGGCTAATTCTATTTCCGATAATAAAAACCCATCTGTTTCCACCATAAAAGCTTTCAGAGGATCGTTTGCAACAGTTTGGCACCATTTTGGAGTGAATTGCAGAACGTCAGATTTTTTCAGAAATTGTGACCGCGCGGCTTAGGGATTTTTTCAAAAAAAAGGTGTTCAGACGTCGAGGGCTAATTCTGTTTCCGATGATAAAAACCCACCTGTTTCCACCAAAAAAGATTTCAGGGGATCGTTTGCAACAGTTTGGCACCATTTTTGAGTGAATTGCAGAAAGTCAGATTTTTTCTGAAATTGTGACCGCGCGGCTTAGGGATTTTTTTCAAAAAAAAGGTGTTCAGACGTCGAGGGCTAATTCTGTTTCCGATGATAAAAACCCATCTGTTTCCACCATAACAGATTTCAGAGGATCGCTGGCAACAGTTTGGCACCATTTTTGAGTGAATTGCAGAACGTCAGATTTTTTCTGAAATTGTGACCGCGCGGCTTAGGGATTTTTTCAAAAAAAAGGTGTTCAGAAGTCAAGGGCTAATTCTGTTTCCGATGATAAAAACCCATGTGTTTCCACCAAAAAAGATTTAAGGAGATCATTTGCAACAGTTTGGCACCATTTTTGAGTGAATTGCAGAACGTCAGATTTTTTCTGAAATTGTGACCGCAGCTTAGTGGTTTTTTCAAAAAAAAGGTGTTCAGACGTTGAGGGCTAATTCTGTTTCCGATGATAAAAACCCATCTGTTTCCACTATAAAAGCTTTCAGAGGATCGCTGGCAACAGTTTGGCACCATTTTTGAGTGAATTGCAGAACGTCAGATTTTTTCTGAAATTGTGACCGCGCCACTTAGGGATTTTTTCAAAAAAAAGGTGTTCAGACGTCGAGGGCTAATTCTGTTTCCGATGATAAAAACCCATCTGTTTCCACCGAAAAACCTTTTTGGGGATCGTTTGCAACAGTTTGGCACCATTCTTGAGTGAAATGCAGAACATCAGATTTTTGCTGAAATTGTGACCGCGTGGCTTAGGGATTTTTTTTTCAAAAAAAAGGTGTTCAGACGTCAAGGTCTAATTCTATTTCCGATAATAAAAACCCATCTGTTTCCACCATAAAAGCTTTCAGAGGATCGTTTGCAACAGTTTGGCACCATTTTTGAGTGAATTGCAGAACGTCAGATTTTTTCTGAAATTGTGACCGCGCGGCTTAGGGATTTTTTCAAAAAAAAGGTGTTCAGACGTCGAGGGCTAATTCTGTTTCCGATGATAAAAACCCATCTGTTTCCACCGAAAAAGCTTTCAGGGGATCGTTTGCAACAGCTTGGCACCATTTTTGAGTGAATTGCAGAACGTCAGATTTTTTCTGAAATTGTGACTGCGCGGCTTAGGGATTTTTTCAAAAAAAAGGTGTTCAGACGTCGAGGGCTAAATCTGTTTCCGATGATAAAAACCCATCTGTTTCCACCATAAAAGCTTTCAGAGGATCGCTGGCAACAGTTTGGCACCATTTTTGAGTGAATTGCAGAACGTCAGAATTTTTCTGAAATTGTGACCGCGCGGCTTAGTGATTTTTTTTTTATTAAAGTTGTTCAGACGTCGAGGGCTAATTCTGTTTCCGATGATAAAAACCCATCTGTTTCCACCGAAAAATCTTTTTGGGGATCGTTTGCAACAGTTTGGCACCATTTTTGAGTGAATTGCAGAACGTCAGATTTTTGCTGAAATTGTGACCGCGTGGTTTAGGGATTTTTTTTTCAAAAAAAAGGTGTTCAGACGTCGAGGGCTAATTCTGTTTCCGATGATAAAGACCCATCTGTTTCCACCAAAAAAGCTTTGAGAGGATCGTTTGCAACAGTTTGGCACCATTTTTGAGTGAATTGCAGGACGTCAGATTTTTTCTGAAATTATGACCGCACGCCTTAGGGATTTTATCAAAAAAAAGGTGTTCAGACGTCGAGGGCTAATTCTGTTTCCGCTGATTAAAACCCATCTGTTTCCACCAAAAAACCTTTCAGGGGATAGTTTGCAATAGTTTGGCACCATTTTTGAGTGAATTGCAGCATGTCAGATTTTTTCTGAAATTGTGACCGCGCGGCTTAGGTATTTTTTTTAAAAAAAAGTTGTTCAGACGTCAAGGGCTAATTCTGTTTCTGCTGATAAAAACCCATCTGTTTCCAACGAAAAAGATTTCAGGAGATCGTTTGCAACAGTTTGGCACCATTTTTGAGTGAATTACAGAACGTCAGATTTTTTCTGAAATTGTGACCGCGCGGCTTAGGGATTTTTTCAAAAAAAAGGTGTTCAGACGTCGAGGGCTAATTCTGTTTCCGATGATAAAAACCCATCTGTTTCCACCAAAAAAGCTTTCAGGTTGGCACCATTTTTGAGTGAATTGCAGAACGTCAGAATTTTTCTGAAATTGTGACCGCGCGGCTTAGGGATTTTTTTAAAAAAAAAAGTTGTTCAGACGTCGAGGGCTAATTCTGTTTCCGATGATAAAAACCCATCTGTTTCCACCAAAAAACCTTTTTGGGGATCGTTTGCAACAGTTTGGCACCATTTTTGAGTGAATTGCAGAACGTCAGATTTTTTCTGAAATTGTGACCGCGCGGCTTAGGGATTTTTTCAAAAAAAAGTTGTTCAGACGTTGAGGGCTAATTCTGTTTCCGATAATAAAAACCCATCTGTTTCCACTATAAAAGCTTTCAGAGGATCGTTTGCAACAGTTTGGCACAATTTTTTAGTGAATTGCAGAACGTCAGATTTTTTCTGAAATTGTGACCGCGCGGCTTAGGGATTTTTTCAAAAAAAAGGTGTTCAGACGTCGAGGGCTAATTCTGTTTCCGATGATAAAAACCCATCTGTTTCCACCGAAAAACCTTTCAGGGGATCGTCTACAACAGTTTGGCACCATTTTTGAGTGAATTACAGAACGTCAGATATTTTCTGAAATTGTGACTGCGCGGCTAAGGGATATTTTCAAAAAAATGGTGTTCAGACGTCGAGGGCTAATTCTGTTTCCGATGATAAAAACCCATCTGTTTCCACCATAAAAGCTTTTAGAGTATCGCTGGCAACAGTTTGGCACCATTTTGGAGTGAATTGCAGAACGTCAGATTTTTTCTGAAATTGTGACCGCGCGGCTTAGGGATTTTTTCAAAAAAAAGGTGTTCAGACGTCGAGGGCTAATTCTGTTTCCGATGATAAAAACCCATCTGTTTCCACCATAAGAGATTTCAGAGGATCGCTGGCAACAGTTTGGCACCATTTTTGAGTGAATTGCAGAACGTCAGATTTTGTCTGAAATTGTGACCGCGCGGCTTAGGGATTTTTTTTTTTAAAAAGTTGTTCAGACGTCGAGGGCTAATTCTGTTTCCGCTGATAAAAACCCATCTGTTTCCACCGAAAAACCTTTCAGGGGTTCGTTTCCAACAGTTTGGCACCATTTTTGAGTGAATTGCAGAACGTCAGATTTTTTCTGAAATTGTGACCGCAGCTTAGTGGTTTTTTCAAAAAAAAGGTGTTCAGACGTCGAGGGCTAATTCTGTTTATGATGATAAAAACCCATCTGTTTCCACCAAACAAGCTTTCGGGGGATCGTTTGCAACAGTTTGGGACCATTTTTGAGTGAATTGCAGAACGTCAGATTTTTTCTGAAATTGTGACCGCGCGGCTTAGGGATTTTTTCAAAAAAAAGTTGTTCAGACGTTGAGGGCTAATTCTGTTTCCGATGATAAAAACCCATCTGTTTCCACTATAAAAGCTTTCAGAGGATCGCTGGCAACAGTTTGGCACCATTTTTGAGTGAATTGCAGAACGTCAGATTTTTTCTGAAATTGTGACCGCGCGGCTTAGGGATTTTTTCAAAAAAAAGGTGTTCAGACGTCGAGGGCTAATTCTGTTTCCGATGATAAAAACCCATCTGTTTCCACCGAAAAACCTTTCAGGGGATCGTCTACAACAGTTTGGCACCATTTTTGAGTCAATTGCAGAACGTCAGAATTTTTCTGAAATTGTGACCGCGCGGCTTAGTGATTTTTTTTTAAAAAAAAGTTGTTCAGACGTCGAGGGCTAATTCTGTTTCCGATGATAAAAACCCATCTGTTTCCACCGAAAAACCTTTTTGGGGATCGTTTGCAACAGTTTGGCACCATTCTTGAGTGAATTGCAGAACGTCAGATTTTTGCTGAAATTGTGACCGCGCGGCTTAGGGATTTTTTCAAAAAAAAGGTGTTCAGAAGTCGAGGGCTATTTCTGTTTCCGATGATAAAAACCCATCTGTTTCCACCGAAAAAGATTTCAGGAGATCGTTTGCAACAGTTTGGCACAATTTTTTAGTGAATTGCAGAATGTGAGATTTTTTCTGAAATTATGACCGCGCGGCTTAGGGATTTTTTAAAAAAAAAGGTGTTCAGAAGCCGAGGGCTAATTCTGTTTCCGATGATAAGAACCCATCTGTTTCCACCGAAAAAGATTTCAGGAGATCGTTTGCAACAGTTTGGCACCATTTTTGAGTGAATTACAGAACGTCAGATATTTTCTGAAATTGTGACTGCGCGGCTAAGGGATATTTTCAAAAAAATGGTGTTCAGACGTCGAGGGCTAATTCTGTTTCCGATGATAAAAACCCATCTGTTTCCACCATAAAAGCTTTTAGAGTATCGCTGGCAACAGTTTGGCACCATTTTGGAGTGAATTGCAGAACGTCAGATTTTTTCTGAAATTGTGACCGCGCGGCTTAGGGATTTTTTCAAAAAAAAGGTGTTCAGACGTCGAGGGCTAATTCTGTTTCCGATGATAAAAACCCATCTGTTTCCAGCATAAGAGATTTCAGAGGATCGCTGGCAACAGTTTGGCACCATTTTTGAGTGAATTGCAGAACGTCAGATTTTGTCTGAAATTGTGACCGCGCGGCTTAGGGATTTTTTCAAAAAAAAGGTGTTCAGAAGTCGAGGGCTATTTCTGTTTCCGATGATAAAAACCCATCTGTTTCCACCGAAAAAGATTTCAGGAGATCGTTTGCAACAGTTTGGCACCATTTTTGAGTGAATTACAGAACGTCAGATTTTTTCTGAAATTGTGACCGCGTGGCTTAGGGATTTTTTCAAAAAAAAGGTGTTCAGACGTCGAGGGCTAATTCTGTTTCCGATGATAAAAACCCATCTGTTTCCACCAAAAAAGCTTTCAGGTTGGCACCATTTTTGAGTGAATTGCAGAACGTCAGAATTTTTCTGAAATTGTGACCGCGCGGCTTAGGGATTTTTTTTAAAAAAAAAGTTGTTCATACGTCGAGGGCTAATTCTGTTTCCGATGATAAAAACCCATCTGTTTCCACCGAAAAACCTTTTTGGGGATCGTTTGCAACAGTTTGGCACCATTTTTGAGTGAATTGCAGAACGTCAGATTTTTTCTGAAATTGTGACCGCGTGGCTTAGGGATTTTTTTTTCAAAAAAAAGGTGTTCAGACGTCAAGGGCTAATTCTATTTCCGATAATAAAAACCCATCTGTTTCCACCATAAAAGCTTTCAGAGGATCGTTTGCAACAGTTTGGCACAATTTTTTAGTGAATTGCAGAATGTGAGATTTTTTCTGAAATTATGACCGCGCGGCTTAGGGATTTTTTCAAAAAAAAGGTGTTCAGAAGCCGAGGGCTAATTCTGTTTCCGATGATAAAAACCCATCTGTTTCCACCGAAAAAGCTTTCAGGGGATCGTTTGCAACAGCTTGGCACGATTTTTGAGTGAATTGCAGAACGTCAGACTTTTTCTGAAATTGTGACCGCGGGTCTTACGGATTTTTTCAAAAAAAAGGTGTTCAGACGTCGAGGGCTAATTCTGTTTCCGATGATAAAAACCCGTATGTTTGCATTGAAAAACCTTTCAGGGGATCGTTTGCTACAGCTTGGCACGATTTTTGAGTGAATTGCAGAACGTCAGATTTTTTCTGAAATTGTGACCGCGGGTCTTACGGATTTTTTCAAAAAAAAGGTGTTCAGACGTCGAGGGCTAATTCTGTTTCCAATGATAAAAACCCATCTGTTTCCACCGAAAAAGCTTTCAGGGGATCGTTTGCAACAGCTTGGCACAATTTTTGAGTGAATTGCAGAACGTCAGATTTTTTCTGAAATTGTGACCGCGCGGCTTAGGGATTTTTTTTAAAAAAAGGTGTTCAGAAGTCGAGGGCTAATTCTGTTTCCGATGATAAAAACCCACCTGTTTCCACCGAAAAAGCTTTCAGGGGATCGTTTGCAACAGCTTGGCACCATTTTTGAGTGAATTGCAGAACGTCAGATTTTTTCTGAAATTGTGACCGCGCGGCTTAGGGTTTTTTTCAAAAAAAAAGGTGTTCAGACGTCGAGAGCTAATTCTGTTTCCGATGATAAAAACCCATCTGTTTCCACCGAAAAAGTTTTCAGGGGATCGTTTGCAACAGCTTGGCACCATTTTTGAGTGAATTGCAGAACGTCAGATTTTTTCTGAAATTGTGACCGCGCGGTTTAGGGATTTTTTCAAAAAAAAGGTGTTCAGACGTCGAGGGCTAATTCTGTTTCCCATGATAAAAAGCCATCTGTTTCCACCGAAAAAGCTTTCAGGGGATCGTTTGCAACAGCTTGGCACCATTTTTGAGTGAATTGCAGAACGTCAGATTTTTTTCTGAAATTGTGACCGCGCGGCTTAGGGATTTTTTCAAAAAAAATGTGTTCAGACGTCGAGGGCTAATTCTGTTTCCCATGATAAAAACCCATCTGTTTCCACCGAAAAACCTTTCAGGGGATCGTTTGCAACAGTTTGGCACCATTTTTGAGTGAATTGCAGAACGTCAGATTTTTTCTGAAATTGTGACCGCGCGGCTTAGGGATTTTTTCAAAAAAAAGTTGTTCAGACGTCGAGGGCTAATTCTGCTTCCGATGATAAAAACCCATCTGTTTGCATTGAAAAACCTTTCAGGGGATCGTTTGCAACAGTTTGGCACCATTTTTGAGGTAACTGCAGAACTTCAGATTTTTTCTGAAATTGTGACCGCGCGGATTAGCGATTTTTTCAAAAAAAAGATGTTCAGACGTCGAGGGCTAATTCTGTTTCCGATGATAAAAACCCATCTGTTTCCACCGAAAAACCTTTCAGGGCATCGTTTGCAACAGTTTGACACCATTTTTGAGTGAATTGCAAAACGTCAGATTTTTTCTGAAATTGTGACCGCGCGGTTTAGGGATTTTTTTTAAAAAAGTTGTTCAGACGTCGAGGGCTAATTCTGTTTCCCATGATAAAAAGCCATCTGTTTCCACCGAAAAAGCTTTCAGGGGATCGTTTGCAACAGCTTGGCACCATTTTTGAGTGAATTGCAGAACGTCAGATTTTTTCTGAAATTGTGACCGCGCAGCTTAGGGATTTTTTCAAAAAAAATGTGTTCAGGCGTCGAGGGCTAATTCTGCTTCCGATGATAAAAACCCATCTGTTTGCATTGAAAAACCTTTCAGGGGATCGTTTGCAACAGTTTTGCACCATTTTTGAGGTAACTGCAGAACTTCAGATTTTTTCTGAAATTGTGACAGCGCGGCTTAGCGATTTTTTCAAAATAAAGATGTTCAGACGTCGAGGGCTAATTCTGTTTCCGATGATAAAAACCCATCTGTTTGCATTGAAAAAAGTTTCAGGGGATCGTTTGCAACAGTTTGGCACCATTTTTGAGTGAATTGCAGAACGTCAGATTTTTTCTTAAATTGTGACCGCGCGGCTTAGGGATTTTTTCAAAAAAAAGTTGTTCAGACGTCGAGGGCTAATTCTGTTTTCGATGATAAAAACCCATATGTTTGCATTGTAAAACCTTTCAGGGGATCGTTTGCAACAGCTTGGCACGATTTTTGAGTGAATTGCAGAACGTCAGATTTTTTCTGAAATTGTGACCGCGCGGCTTAGGGATTTTTTCAAAAAAAAGGTGTTCAGACCTCAAGGGCTAATTCTGTTTACGATGATAAAAAGCCATCTGTTTCCACCGAAAAAGCTTTCAGGGGATCGTTTGCAACAGCTTGGCACCATTTTTGAGTGAATTGCAGAAAGTCAGATTTTTTCTGAAATTGTGACCGCGCGGCTTAGGGATTTTTTCAAAAAAAAGGTGTTCAGACGTCGAGGGCTAATTCTGTTTCCGATGATAAAAAGCCATCTGTTTCCACCGAAAAAGCTTTCAGGGGATCGTTTGCAACAGCTTGGAACCATTTTTGAGTGAATTGCAGAACGTCAGATTTTTTCTGAAATTGTGACCGCGCCTTAGGGATTTTTTCAAAAAAAAGGTGTTCAGACGTCGAGGGCTAATTCTGTTTCCCATGATAAAAACCCATCTGTTTCCACCGAAAAAGCTTTCAGGGGATCGTTTGCAACAGTTTGGCACCATTTTTGAGTGAATTGCAGAACGTCAGATTTTTTCTGGAATTGTGACCGCGAGGCTTAGGGATTTTTTCAAAAAAAAAGGTGTTCAGACATCGAGGGCTAATTCTGTTTCCGATGATAAAAACCCATCTTTTTGCATTGAAAAAGCTTTCAGGGGATCGTTTGCAACAGTTTGGCACCATTTTTCAGTGAATTGCAGAACGTCAGATTTTTTCTGGAATTGTGACCGCGCGGCTTAGGGATTTTTTCAAAAAAAAGGTGTTCAGACTTCGAGGGCTAATTCTGTTTCCGATGATAAAAAGCCATCTGTTTCCACCGAAAAAGCTTTCAGGGGATCGTTTGCAACAGCTTGGCACCATTTTTGAGTGAATTGCAGAATGTCAGATTTTTTTGAAATTGTGACCGCGCGGCTTAGGGATTTTTTCAAAAATAAGGTGTTCAGATGTCGAGGGCTAATTCTGTTTCCGATGATAAAAAGCCATCTGTTTCCACCGAAAAAGCTTTCAGGGGATCGTTTGCAACAGCTTGGCACCATTTTTGAGTGAATTGCAGAACGTCAGATTTTTTCTGAAATTGTGACCGCGCGGTTTAGGGATTTTTTCAAAATAAGGTGTTCAGAAGTTGAGTGCTAATTCTGTTTCCGATGATAAAAACCCATCTGTTTCCACCGAAAAAGCTTTCAGGGGATCGTTTGCAACAGCTTGGCACCATTTTTGAGTGAATTGCAGAACGTCAGATTTTTTCTGAAATTGTGACCGCGCGGCTTAGGGATTTTTTCAAAAAAAAGGTGTTCAGACGTCGAGGGCTAATTCTGTTTCCGATGATAAAAACCCATCTGTTTGCATTGAAAAACGTTTCAAGGGATCGTTTGCAACAGTTTGGCACAATTTTTGAGTGAATTGCAGAACGTCAGATTTTTTTCTGAAATTGTGACCGCGCGGCTCAGGGATTTTTTCAAAAAAAAGGTGTTCAGACGTCGAGGGCTAATTCTGTTTCCGATGATAAAAACCCATCTGTTTCCACCGAAAAACCTTTCAGGGGATCATTTGCAACAGTTTGGCACGATTTTTGAGTGAATTGCAGAACGTCAGATTTTTTCTGAAATTGTGACCGCGCGGCTTAGGGATTTTTTCAAAAAAAAGGTGTTCAGACGTCGAGGGCAAATTCGGTTTCCGATGCTAAAAACCCATCTGTTTCCACCGAAAAACCTTTCAGGGGATCGTTTGCAACAGTTTGGCACGATTTTTGAGTGAATTGCAGAACCCTGGATGAGATCTTCACATCTCGCACTTTGAAGAAGTCACACAATATCCTGAGAGATCCCACCCATCCTGCTCACAACTTCTTTGAACTGTTGCCTTCGGGCAGAAGATATAGGACAATGAAAACACGAACCACACGCCTTCTGAATAGTTTCTATCCAAGAGCTCTGATTGCACTAAATAATGATCTCAGGGCCAGTTGCAAGAAATAGCAAGCAGGGAGTAGGAAGGAATGAGACAGGTTTTTAGGTTATGTTATGCCTTTAATAGGTTATGTTACATTCTGGAGTATGATATGTCTTTATAGATTATGTCTGAATAGGATGAGAGTGTTGGAGATACGTGCAAATGTGTATGTGAACCCGGTCTTTGGGTGGGTGTTTGATTTTCGTTGTTGTGTATACTGTGTATATACGGACAATGACAATAAATTTATCTTATAAATTTATCTTATCTTATCTGAACGTCAGATTTTTTCTGAAATTGTGACCGCGCGGCTTAGGGATTTTTTCAAGAAAAAGCTCTTCAGAAGTCGAGGGCTAATTCTGTTTCCGATTGTAAAAAGCCATCTGTTTCCACCGAAAAAGCTTTCAGGGGATCGTTTGCAACAGCTTGGCACCATTTTTGAGTGAATTGCAGAACGTCAGATTTTTTCTGAAATTGTGACCGCGCGGCTTAGGGATTTTTTCAAAAAAAAGGTGTTCAGACGTTGAGGGCTAATTCTGTTTCCGATGATAAAAACCCATCTGTTTGCATTGAAAAACCTTTCAGGGGATCGTTTGCAACAGTTTGGCACCATTTTTGAGTGAATTGCAAAATGTCTGATTTTTTCTGAAATTGTGACCGCGCCGCTTAGGGATTTTTTCAAAAAAACGTTGTTCAGACGTCGAGGGCTAATTCTGTTTCCGATGATAAAAACCCATCTGTTTGCATTGAAAAACGTTTCAAGGGATCGTTTGCAACAGTTTGGCACCATTTTTGAGTGAATTGCAGAACGTCAGATTTTTTCTAAGATTGTGACCGCGCGGCTTAGGGATTTTTTCAAAAAAAAGGTGTTCAGACGTCGAGGGCAAATTCTGCTTCCGATGATAAAAACCCATCTGTTTGCATTGAAAAACGTTTCAAGGGATCGTTTGCAACAGTTTGGCACCATTTTTGAGTGAATTGCAGAACGTCAGATTTTTTCTAAGATTGTGACCGCGCGGCTTAGGGATTTTTTCAAAAAAAAGGTGTTCAGACGTCGAGGGCAAATTCTGTTTCCGATGATAAAAAGCCATCTGTTTCCACCGAAAAACCTTTCAGGGGATCGTTTGCAACAGTTTGGCACGATTTTTGAGTGAATTGCAGAACGTCAGATTTTTTCTGAAATTGTGACTGCGCGGCTTAGGGATTTTTTCAAGAAAAAGGTGTTCAGACGTAGAGGGCTAATTCTGTTTCCGATGATAAAAAGCGATCTGTTTCCACCGAAAAAGCTTTCAGGGGATCGTTTGCAACAGCTTGGCACCATTTAAGAGTGAATTGCAGAACGTCAGATTATTTCAGAAATTGTGACCGCGCGGTGTAGGGATTTTTTCAAAAAAAAGCTGTTCAGACATCGAGGGCTAATTCTGTTTCCGATGATAAAAACCCATTTTTTTCCACCGAAAAAGCTTTCAGGGGATCGTTTGCAACAGCTTGGCACCATTTTTGAGTGAATTGCAGAACGTCAGATTTTTTCTGAAATTGTGACCGCGCGACTTAGGGATTTTTTCAAAAAAAAGTTGTTCAGACGTCGAGGGCTAATTCTGTTTCCGATGATAAAAACCCATCTGTTTCCACCGAAAAACCTTTCAGGGGATCGTTTGCAACAGTTTGGCACCATTTTTGAGTGAATTGCAGAACGTCAGATTTTTTCTGAAATTGTGACCGCGCGGCTTAGCGATTTTTTAAAAAAAAAAGGGTTCAGACGTCGAGGGCAAATTCTGTTTCCGATGATAAAAAGCCATCTGTTTCCACCGAAAAACCTTTCAGGGGATCTTTTGCAACAGTTTGGCACCATTTTTGAGTGAATTGCAGAACGTCAGATTTTTTCTGAAATTGTGACCGCGCGGCTTAGGGATTTTTTCAAAAAAAAGCTGTTCAGACGTCAAGGGCTAATTCTGTTTCCGATAATAAAAACCCATTTGTTTCCACCGAAAAAGCTTTCAGGGGATCGTTTGCAACAGCTTGGCACCATTTTTGAGTGAATTGCATAACGTCAGATTTTTTCTGAAATTGTGACCACGCGGTTTAGGGATTTTTTCAAAAAAAAGGTGTTCAGACGTCGAGGGCTAATTCTGATTCCGATGATAAAAACCCATCTGTATGCATTGAAAAACCTGTCAGGGGATCGTTTGCAACAGTTTGGCACCATTTATGAGTGAATTGCAGAACGTCAGATTTTTTCTGAAATTGTGACCGCGCGGCTTAGGGATTCTTTCAAAAAAAGGTGTTCAGACGTTGAGGGCTAATTCAGTTTCCGATGATAAAAACCCATCTGTTTCCACCGAAAAAGCTTTCAGGGGATCGTTTGCAACAGCTTGGCACCATTTTTGAGTGAATTGCAGAACGTCAGATTTTTTCTGAAATTGTGACCGCGCAGCTTAGGGATTTTTTTTTAAAAAAGGTGTTCAGACGTCGAGGGCTAATTCTGTTTCCGATGATAAAAACCCACCTGTTTCCACCGAAAAAGCTTTCAGGGGATCCTTTGCAACAGCTTGGCACCATTTTTGAGTGAATCCCAGAACGTCAGATTTTTTCTGAAATTGTGACCGCGCGGCTTAGGGATTTTTTCAAAAAAAAGGTGTTCAGACGTCGAGGGCTAATTCTGCTTCCGATGATAAAAACCCATCTGTTTCCATCGAATAACCTTTCAGGGGATCGTTTGCAACAGTTTGGCACCATTTATGAGTGAATTGCAGAACGTCAGATTTTTTCTGAAATTGTGACCGCGCGGCTTAGGGATTTTTTCAAAAAAAAAGCTGTTCAGACGTCGAGGGCTAATTCTGTTTCCGATGATAAAAACCCATCTGTTTCCACCGAAAAAGCTTTCAGGGGATCGTTTGCAACAGCTTGGCACCATTTTTGAGTGAATTGCAGAACGTCAGATTTTTTCTGAAATTGTGACGGCGCGACTTAGGGATTTTTTCAAAAAAAAGGTGTTCAGACGTCGAGGGCTAATTCTGTTTCCGCTGATAAAAACCCATCTGTTTCCACCGAAAAAGCTTTCAGGGGATCGTTTGCAACAGCTTGGCACCATTTTTGAGTGAATTGCAGAACGTCAGATTTTTCTGAAATTGTGACCGCGCGGTTTAGGGATTTTTTCAAAAAAAAGGTGTTCAGACGTCGAGGGCTAATTCTGTTTCCAATGGTAAAAACCCATCTGTTTCCACCGAAAAAGCTTTCAGGGGATCGTTTGCAACAGCTTGGCACCATTTTTGAGTGAACTGCAGAACTTCAGATTTTTTCTGAAATTGTGACCGCGCGGCTTAGGGATTTTTTTTTAAAAAAGGTGTTCAGACGTCGAGGGCTAATTCTGTTTCCGATGATAAAAACCCATGTGTTTCCACCGAAAAACCTTTCAGGGGATCTTTTGCAACAGTTTGGCACCATTTTTGAGTGAATTGCAGAACGTCAGATTTTTTCTGAAATTGTGACCGCGCGGCTTAGCGATTTTTTCAAAAAAAAAGTGTTCAGACGTCGAGGGCTAATTCTGTTTCCGATGATAAAAAGCCATCTGTTTCCACCGAAAAACCTTTCAGGGGATCTTTTGCAACAGTTTGGCACCATTTTTGAGTGAATTGCAGAACGTCAGATTTTTTCTGAAATTGTGACCGCGCGGCTTAGGGATTTTTTCAAAAAAAAGCTGTTCAGACGTCAAGGGCTAATTCTGTTTCCGATAATAAAAACCCATTTGTTTCCACCGAAAAAGCTTTCAGGGGATCGTTTGCAACAGCTTGGCACCATTTTTGAGTGAATTGCATAACGTCAGATTTTTTCTGAAATTGTGACCGCGCAGCTTAGGGATTTTTTCAAAAAAAATGTGTTCAGACGTCGAGGGCTAATTCTGCTTCCGATGATAAAAACCCATCTGTTTGCATTGAAAAACCTTTCAGGGGATCGTTTGCAACAGTTTGGCACCATTTTTGAGGTAACTGCAGAACTTCAGATTTTTTCTGAAATTGTGACAGCGCGGCTTGGCGATTTTTTCAAAATAAAGATGTTCAGACGTCGAGGGCTAATTCTGTTTCCGATGATAAAAACCCATCTGTTTGCATTGAAAAAAGTTTCAGGGGATCGTTTGCAACAGTTTGGCACCATTTTTGAGTGAATTGCAGAACATCAGATTTTTTCTTAAATTGTGACCGCGCGGCTTAGGGATTTTTTCAAAAAAAAGTTGTTCAGACGTCGAGGGCTAATTCTGTTTTCGATGATAAAAACCCATATGTTTGCATTGTAAAACCTTTCAGGGGATCGTTTGCAACAGCTTGGCACGATTTTTGAGTGAATTGCAGAACGTCAGATTTTTTCTGAAATTGTGACCGCGCGGCTTAGGGATTTTTTCAAAAAAAAGGTGTTCAGACCTCAAGGGCTAATTCTGTTTACGATGATAAAAAGCCATCTGTTTCCACCGAAAAAGCTTTCAGGGGATCGTTTGCAACAGCTTGGCACCATTTTTGAGTGAATTGCAGAAAGTCAGATTTTTTCTGAAATTGTGACCGCGCGGCTTAGGGATTTTTTCAAAAAAAAGGTGTTCAGACATCGAGGGCTAATTCTGTTTCCGATGATAAAAACCCAACTGTTTCCACCGAAAAAGCTTTCAGGGGATCGTTTGCAACAGCTTGGCACCATTTTTGAGTGAATTGCAGAATGTCAGATTTTTTTGAAATTGTGACCGCGCGGCTTAGGGATTTTTTCAAAAAGAAGGTGTTCAGATGTCGAGGGCTAATTCTGTTTCCGATGATAAAAAGCCATCTGTTTCCACCGAAAAAGCTTTCAGGGGATCGTTTGCAACAGTTTGGCACCATTTTTGAGTGAATTGCAGAACGTCAGATTTTTTCTGGAATTGTGACCGCGAGGCTTAGGGATTTTTTCAAAAAAAAAGGTGTTCAGACATCGAGGGCTAATTCTGTTTCCGATGATAAAAACCCAACTGTTTCCACCGAAAAAGCTTTCAGGGGATCGTTTGCAACAGCTTGGCACCATTTTTGAGTGAATTGCAGAATGTCAGATTTTTTTGAAATTGTGACCGCGCGGCTTAGGGATTTTTTCAAAAAGAAGGTGTTCAGATGTCGAGGGCTAATTCTGTTTCCGATGATAAAAAGCCATCTGTTTCCACCGAAAAAGCTTTCAGGGGATCGTTTGCAACAGCTTGGCACCATTTTTGAGTGAATTGCAGAACGTCAGATTTTTTCTGAAATTGTGACCGCGCGGTTTAGGGATTTTTTCAAAATAAGGTGTTCAGAAGTTGAGTGCTAATTCTGTTTCCGATGATAAAAACCCATCTGTTTCCACCGAAAAAGCTTTCAGGGGATCGTTTGCAACAGCTTGGCACCATTTTTGAGTGAATTGCAGAACGTCAGATTTTTTCTGAAATTGTGACCGCGCGGCTTAGGGATTTTTTCAAAAAAAAGGTGTTCAGACGTCGAGGGCTAATTCTGTTTCCGATGATAAAAACCCATCTGTTTGCATTGAAAAACGTTTCAAGGGATCGTTTGCAACAGTTTGGCACAATTTTTGAGTGAATTGCAGAACGTCAGATTTTTTTCTGAAATTGTGACCGCGCGGCTCAGGGATTTTTTCAAAAAAAAGGTGTTCAGACGTCGAGGGCAAATTCTGTTTCCGATGATAAAAACCCATCTGTTTCCACCGAAAAACCTTTCAGGGGATCATTTGCAACAGTTTGGCATGATTTTTGAGTGAATTGCAGAACGTCAGATTTTTTCTGAAATTGTGACCGCGCGGCTTAGGGATTTTTTCAAAAAAAAGGTGTTCAGACGTCGAGGGCAAATTCGGTTTCCGATGCTAAAAACCCATCTGTTTCCACCGAAAAACCTTTCAGGGGATCGTTTGCAACAGTTTGGCACGATTTTTGAGTGAATTGCAGAACCCTGGATGAGATCTTCACATCTCGCACTTTGAAGAAGTCACACAATATCCTGAGAGATCCCACCCATCCTGCTCACAACTTCTTTGAACTGTTGCCTTCGGGCAGAAGATATAGGACAATGAAAACACGAACCACACGCCTTCTGAATAGTTTCTATCCAAGAGCTCTGATTGCACTAAATAATGATCTCAGGGCCAGTTGCAAGAAATAGCAAGCAGGGAGTAGGAAGGAATGAGACAGGTTTTTAGGTTATGTTATGCCTTTAATAGGTTATGTTACATTCTGGAGTATGATATGTCTTTATAGATTATGTCTGAATAGGATGAGAGTGTTGGAGATACGTGCAAATGTGTATGTGAACCCGGTCTTTGGGTGGGTGTTTGATTTTCGTTGTTGTGTATACTGTGTATATACGGACAATGACAATAAATTTATCTTATAAATTTATCTTATCTTATCTGAACGTCAGATTTTTTCTGAAATTGTGACCGCGCGGCTTAGGGATTTTTTCAAGAAAAAGCTCTTCAGAAGTCGAGGGCTAATTCTGTTTCCGATTGTAAAAAGCCATCTGTTTCCACCGAAAAAGCTTTCAGGGGATCGTTTGCAACAGCTTGGCACCATTTTTGAGTGAATTGCAGAACGTCAGATTTTTTCTGAAATTGTGACCGCGCGGCTTAGGGATTTTTTCAAAAAAAAGGTGTTCAGACGTTGAGGGCTAATTCTGTTTCCGATGATAAAAACCCATCTGTTTCCACCGAAAAAGCTTTCAGGGGATCGTTTGCAACAGCTTGGCACCATTTTTGAGTGAATTGCAGAACGTCAAATTATTTCAGAAATTGTGACCGCGCGGCCTAGGGATTTTTTCAAAAAAAAGCTGTTCAGACGTCGAGGGCTAATTCTGTTTCCGATGAAAAAAACCCATCTGTTTGCATTGAAAAACGTTTCAAGGGATCGTTTGCAACAGCTTGGCACCATTTTTGAGTGAATTGCAGAACGTCAGATTTTTTCTGAAATTGTGACCGCGCGGCTTAGGGATTTTTTTTAAAAAAAGGTGTTCAGAAGTCGAGGGCTAATTCTGTTTCCGATGATAAAAACCCACCTGTTTCCACCGAAAAAGATTTCAGGGGATCGTTTGCAACAGCTTGGCACCATTTTTGAGTGAATTGCAGAACGTCAGATTTTTTCTGAAATTGTGACCGCGCGGCTTAGGGATTTTTTCAAAAAAAAGGTGTTCAGACGTCGAGGGCTAATTCTGTTTCCGATGATAAAAACCCATCTGTTTGCATTGAAAAACGTTTCAAGGGATCGTTTGCAACAGTTTGGCACAATTTTTGAGTGAATTGCAGAACGTCATATTTTTTCTGAAATTGTGACCGCGCGGCTCAGGGATTTTTTCAAAAAAAAGGTGTTCAGACGTCGAGGGCAAATTCTGTTTCCGATGATAAAAACCCATCTGTTTCCACCGAAAAAGCTTTCAGGGGATCATTTGCAACAGTTTGGCACGATTTTTGAGTGAATTGCAGAACATCAGATTTTTTCTGAAATTGTGACCGCGCGGCTTAGGGATTTTTTCAAGAAAAAGCTGTTCAGAAGTCGAGGGCTAATTCTGTTTCCGATGATAAAAAGCCATCTGTTTCCACCGAAAAAGCTTTCAGGGGATCGTTTGCAACAGCTTGGCACCATTTTTGAGTGAATTGCAGAACGTCAGATTTTTTCTGAAATTGTGACCGCGCGGCTTAGGGATTTTTTAAAAAAAAAGGTGTTCAGACGTTGAGGGCTAATTCTGTTTCCGATGATAAAAACCCATCTGTTTCCACCGAAAAAGCTTTCAGGGGATCGTTTGCAACAGCTTGGCACCATTTTTGAGTGAATTGCAGAACGTCAGATTTTTTCTGAAATTGTGACCGCGCGGCTTAGGGATTTTTTCAAAAAAAAGGTGTTCAGACGTCGAGGGCTAATTCTGTTTCCGATGATAAAAACCCATCTGTTTCCACCGAAAAAGCTTTCAGGGGATCGTTTGCAACAGCTTGGCACCATTTTTGAGTGAATTGCAGAACGTCAGATTTTTTCTGAAATTGTGACGGCGCGACTTAGGGATTTTTTCAAAAAAAAGGTGTTCAGACGTCGAGGGCAAATTCGGTTTCCGATGCTAAAAACCCATCTGTTTCCACCGAAAAACCTTTCAGGGGATCGTTTGCAACAGTTTGGCACGATTTTTGAGTGAATTGCAGAACCCTGGATGAGATCTTCACATCTCGCACTTTGAAGAAGTCACACAATATCCTGAGAGATCCCACCCATCCTGCTCACAACTTCTTTGAACTGTTGCCTTCGGGCAGAAGATATAGGACAATGAAAACACGAACCACACGCCTTCTGAATAGTTTCTATCCAAGAGCTCTGATTGCACTAAATAATGATCTCAGGGCCAGTTGCAAGAAATAGCAAGCAGGGAGTAGGAAGGAATGAGACAGGTTTTTAGGTTATGTTATGCCTTTAATAGGTTATGTTACATTCTGGAGTATGATATGTCTTTATAGATTATGTCTGAATAGGATGAGAGTGTTGGAGATACGTGCAAATGTGTATGTGAACCCGGTCTTTGGGTGGGTGTTTGATTTTCGTTGTTGTGTATACTGTGTATATACGGACAATGACAATAAATTTATCTTATAAACTTATCTTATCTTATCTGAACGTCAGATTTTTTCTGAAATTGTGACCGCGCGGCTTAGGGATTTTTTCAAGAAAAAGCTCTTCAGAAGTCGAGGTCTAATTCTGTTTCCGATTGTAAAAAGCCATCTGTTTCCACCGAAAAAGCTTTCAGGGGATCGTTTGCAGCAGCTTGGCACCATTTTTGAGTGAATTGCAGAACGTCAGATTTTTTCTGAAATTGTGACCGCGCGGCTTAGGGATTTTTTCAAAAAAAAGTTTTTCAGACGTCGAGGGCTAATTCTGCTTCCGATGATAAAAACCCATCTGTTTGCATTGAAAAACCTTTCAGGGGATCGTTTGCAACAGTTTGGCACCATTTTTGAGTGAATTGCAGAACGTCAGATTTTTTCTAAAATTGTGACCGCGCGGCTTAGGGATTTTTTCAAAAAAAGGTGTTCAGACGTCGAGGGCTAATTCAGTTTCCGATGATAAAAAGCCATCTGTTTCCACCGAAAAAGCTTTCAGGGGATCGTTTGCAACAGCTTGGCACCATTTTTGAGTGAATTGCAGAACGTCAGATTTTTTCTGAAATTGTGACCGCGCAGCTTAGGGATTTTTTTTAAAAAAAGGTGTTCAGACGTCGAGGGCTAATTCTGTTTCCGATGATAAAAACCCACCTGTTTCCACCGAAAAAGCTTTCAGGGGATCCTTTGCAACAGCTTGGCACCATTTTTGAGTGAATCCCAGAACGTCAGATTTTTTCTGAAATTGTGACCGCGCGGCTTAGGGATTTTTTCAAAAAAAAGGTGTTCAGACGTCGAGGGCTAATTCTGCTTCCGATGATAAAAACCCATCTGTTTCCATCGAATAACCTTTCAGGGGATCGTTTGCAACAGTTTGGCACCATTTATGAGTGAATTGCAGAACGTCAGATTTTTTCTGAAATTGTGACCGCCCGGCTTAGGGATTTTTTTTAAAAAAAGGTGTTCAGACGTCGAGGGCTAATTCTGTTTCCGATGATAAAAACCCAACTGTTTCCACCGAAAAAGCTTTCAGGGGATCGTTTGCAACAGCTTGGCACCATTTTTGAGTGAATTGCAGAACGTCAGATTTTTTCTGAAATTGTGACCGCGCGGCTTAGGGATTTTTTCAAAAAAAAAGCTGTTCAGATGTCGAGGGCTAATTCTGTTTCCGATGATAAAAACCCATCTGTTTCCACCGAAAAAGCTTTCAGGGGATCGTTTGCAACAGCTTGGCACCATTTTTGAGTGAATTGCAGAACGTCAGATTTTTTCTGAAATTGTGACGGCGCGACTTAGGGATTTTTTCAAAAAAAAGGTGTTCAGACGTCGAGGGCTAATTCTGTTTCCGCTGATAAAAACCCATCTGTTTCCACCGAAAAAGCTTTCAGGGGATCGTTTGCAACAGCTTGGCACCATTTTTGAGTGAATTGCAGAACGTCAGATTTTTCTGAAATTGTGACCGCGCGGTTTAGGGATTTTTTCAAAAAAAAGGTGTTCAGACGTCGAGGGCTAATTCTGTTTCCAATGGTAAAAACCCATCTGTTTCCACCGAAAAAGCTTTCAGGGGATCGTTTGCAACAGCTTGGCACCATTTTTGAGTGAACTGCAGAACTTCAGATTTTTTCTGAAATTGTGACCGCGCGGCTTAGGGATTTTTTTTTAAAAAAGGTGTTCAGACGTCGAGGGCTAATTCTGTTTCCGATGATAAAAACCCATGTGTTTCCACCGAAAAACCTTTCAGGGGATCTTTTGCAACAGTTTGGCACCATTTTTGAGTGAATTGCAGAACGTCAGATTTTTTCTGAAATTGTGACCGCGCGGCTTAGGGATTTTTTCAAAAAAAAGGTGTTCAGACGTTGAGGGCTAATTCTGTTTCCGATGATAAAAACCCATCTGTTTCCACCGAAAAAGCTTTCAGGGGATCGTTTGCAACAGCTTGGCACCATTTTTGAGTGAATTGCAGAACGTCAGATTTTTTCTGAAATTGTGACTGCGCGGCTTAGGGATTTTTTCAAAAAAAAGGTGTTCAGACGTCGAGGGCTAATTCTGTTTCCGATGATAAAAACCCATCTGTTTCCACCGAAAAAGCTTTCAGGGGATCGTTTGCAACAGCTTGGCACCATTTTTGAGTGAATTGCAGAACGTCAGATTTTTTCTGAAATTGTGACGGCGCGACTTAGGGATTTTTTCAAAAAAAAGGTGTTCAGACGTCGAGGGCAAATTCGGTTTCCGATGCTAAAAACCCATCTGTTTCCACCGAAAAACCTTTCAGGGGATCGTTTGCAACAGTTTGGCACGATTTTTGAGTGAATTGCAGAACCCTGGATGAGATCTTCACATCTCGCACTTTGAAGAAGTCACACAATATCCTGAGAGATCCCACCCATCCTGCTCACAACTTCTTTGAACTGTTGCCTTCGGGCAGAAGATATAGGACAATGAAAACACGAACCACACGCCTTCTGAATAGTTTCTATCCAAGAGCTCTGATTGCACTAAATAATGATCTCAGGGCCAGTTGCAAGAAATAGCAAGCAGGGAGTAGGAAGGAATGAGACAGGTTTTTAGGTTATGTTATGCCTTTAATAGGTTATGTTACATTCTGGAGTATGATATGTCTTTATAGATTATGTCTGAATAGGATGAGAGTGTTGGAGATACGTGCAAATGTGTATGTGAACCCGGTCTTTGGGTGGGTGTTTGATTTTCGTTGTTGTGTATACTGTGTATATACGGACAATGACAATAAATTTATCTTATAAACTTATCTTATCTTATCTGAACGTCAGATTTTTTCTGAAATTGTGACCGCGCGGCTTAGGGATTTTTTCAAGAAAAAGCTCTTCAGAAGTCGAGGTCTAATTCTGTTTCCGATTGTAAAAAGCCATCTGTTTCCACCGAAAAAGCTTTCAGGGGATCGTTTGCAGCAGCTTGGCACCATTTTTGAGTGAATTGCAGAACGTCAGATTTTTTCTGAAATTGTGACCGCGCGGCTTAGGGATTTTTTAAAAAAAAAGTTTTTCAGACGTCGAGGGCTAATTCTGCTTCCGATGATAAAAACCCATCTGTTTGCATTGAAAAACCTTTCAGGGGATCGTTTGCAACAGTTTGGCACCATTTTTGAGTGAATTGCAGAACGTCAGATTTTTTCTAAAATTGTGACCGCGCGGCTTAGGGATTTTTTCAAAAAAAGGTGTTCAGACGTCGAGGGCTAATTCAGTTTCCGATGATAAAAAGCCATCTGTTTCCACCGAAAAAGCTTTCAGGGGATCGTTTGCAACAGCTTGGCACCATTTTTGAGTGAATTGCAGAACGTCAGATTTTTTCTGAAATTGTGACCGCGCAGCTTAGGGATTTTTTTTAAAAAAAGGTGTTCAGACGTCGAGGGCTAATTCTGTTTCCGATGATAAAAACCCACCTGTTTCCACCGAAAAAGCTTTCAGGGGATCCTTTGCAACAGCTTGGCACCATTTTTGAGTGAATCCCAGAACGTCAGATTTTTTCTGAAATTGTGACCGCGCGGCTTAGGGATTTTTTCAAAAAAAAGGTGTTCAGACGTCGAGGGCTAATTCTGCTTCCGATGATAAAAACCCATCTGTTTCCATCGAATAACCTTTCAGGGGATCGTTTGCAACAGTTTGGCACCATTTATGAGTGAATTGCAGAACGTCAGATTTTTTCTGAAATTGTGACCGCCCGGCTTAGGGATTTTTTTTAAAAAAAGGTGTTCAGACGTCGAGGGCTAATTCTGTTTCCGATGATAAAAACCCAACTGTTTCCACCGAAAAAGCTTTCAGGGGATCGTTTGCAACAGCTTGGCACCATTTTTGAGTGAATTGCAGAACGTCAGATTTTTTCTGAAATTGTGACCGCGCGGCTTAGGGATTTTTTCAAAAAAAAAGCTGTTCAGATGTCGAGGGCTAATTCTGTTTCCGATGATAAAAACCCATCTGTTTCCACCGAAAAAGCTTTCAGGGGATCGTTTGCAACAGCTTGGCACCATTTTTGAGTGAATTGCAGAACGTCAGATTTTTTCTGAAATTGTGACGGCGCGACTTAGGGATTTTTTCAAAAAAAAGGTGTTCAGACGTCGAGGGCTAATTCTGTTTCCGCTGATAAAAACCCATCTGTTTCCACCGAAAAAGCTTTCAGGGGATCGTTTGCAACAGCTTGGCACCATTTTTGAGTGAATTGCAGAACGTCAGATTTTTCTGAAATTGTGACCGCGCGGTTTAGGGATTTTTTCAAAAAAAAGGTGTTCAGACGTCGAGGGCTAATTCTGTTTCCAATGGTAAAAACCCATCTGTTTCCACCGAAAAAGCTTTCAGGGGATCGTTTGCAACAGCTTGGCACCATTTTTGAGTGAACTGCAGAACTTCAGATTTTTTCTGAAATTGTGACCGCGCGGCTTAGGGATTTTTTTTTAAAAAAGGTGTTCAGACGTCGAGGGCTAATTCTGTTTCCGATGATAAAAACCCATGTGTTTCCACCGAAAAACCTTTCAGGGGATCTTTTGCAACAGTTTGGCACCATTTTTGAGTGAATTGCAGAACGTCAGATTTTTTCTGAAATTGTGACCGCGCGGCTTAGGGATTTTTTCAAAAAAAAGGTGTTCAGACGTCGAGGGCTAATTCTGTTTCCGATGATAAAAACCCATCTGTTTCCACCGAAAAAGCTTTCAGGGGATCGTTTGCAACAGCTTGGCACCATTTTTGAGTGAATTGCAGAACGTCAGATTTTTTCTGAAATTGTGACTGCGCGGCTTAGGGATTTTTTCAAAAAAAAGGTGTTCAGACGTCGAGGGCTAATTCTGTTTCCGATGATAAAAACCCATCTGTTTGCATTGAAAAACGTTTCAAGGGATCGTTTGCAACAGTTTGGCACAATTTTTGAGTGAATTGCAGAACGTCAGATTTTTTCTGAAATTGTGACCGCGCGGCTTAGGGATTTTTTCAAAAAAAAGGTGTTCAGACGTCGAGGGCAAATTCGGTTTCCGATGCTAAAAACCCATCTGTTTCCACCGAAAAACCTTTCAGGGGATCGTTTGCAACAGTTTGGCACGATTTTTGAGTGAATTGCAGAACCCTGGATGAGATCTTCACATCTCGCACTTTGAAGAAGTCACACAATATCCTGAGAGATCCCACCCATCCTGCTCACAACTTCTTTGAACTGTTGCCTTCGGGCAGAAGATATAGGACAATGAAAACACGAACCACACGCCTTCTGAATAGTTTCTATCCAAGAGCTCTGATTGCACTAAATAATGATCTCAGGGCCAGTTGCAAGAAATAGCAAGCAGGGAGTAGGAAGGAATGAGACAGGTTTTTAGGTTATGTTATGCCTTTAATAGGTTATGTTACATTCTGGAGTATGATATGTCTTTATAGATTATGTCTGAATAGGATGAGAGTGTTGGAGATACGTGCAAATGTGTATGTGAACCCGGTCTTTGGGTGGGTGTTTGATTTTCGTTGTTGTGTATACTGTGTATATACGGACAATGACAATAAATTTATCTTATAAACTTATCTTATCTTATCTGAACGTCAGATTTTTTCTGAAATTGTGACCGCGCGGCTTAGGGATTTTTTCAAGAAAAAGCTCTTCAGAAGTCGAGGTCTAATTCTGTTTCCGATTGTAAAAAGCCATCTGTTTCCACCGAAAAAGCTTTCAGGGGATCGTTTGCAGCAGCTTGGCACCATTTTTGAGTGAATTGCAGAACGTCAGATTTTTTCTGAAATTGTGACCGCGCGGCTTAGGGATTTTTTTAAAAAAAAGGTGTTCAGACGTCGAGGGCTAATTCTGTTTCCGATTGTAAAAACCCACCTGTTTCCACCGAAAAAGCTTTCAGGGGATCGTTTGCAACAGCTTGGCACCATTTTTGAGTGAATTGCAGAACGTCAGATTTTTTCTGAAATTGTGACCGCGCGGCTTAGGGATTTTTTAAAAAAAAAGTTTTTCAGACGTCGAGGGCTAATTCTGCTTCCGATGATAAAAACCCATCTGTTTGCATTGAAAAACCTTTCAGGGGATCGTTTGCAACAGTTTGGCACCATTTTTGAGTGAATTGCAGAACGTCAGATTTTTTCTAAAATTGTGACCGCGCGGCTTAGGGATTTTTTCAAAAAAAGGTGTTCAGACGTCGAGGGCTAATTCAGTTTCCGATGATAAAAAGCCATCTGTTTCCACCGAAAAAGCTTTCAGGGGATCGTTTGCAACAGCTTGGCACCATTTTTGAGTGAATTGCAGAACGTCAGATTTTTTCTGAAATTGTGACCGCGCAGCTTAGGGATTTTTTTTAAAAAAAGGTGTTCAGACGTCGAGGGCTAATTCTGTTTCCGATGATAAAAACCCACCTGTTTCCACCGAAAAAGCTTTCAGGGGATCCTTTGCAACAGCTTGGCACCATTTTTGAGTGAATCCCAGAACGTCAGATTTTTTCTGAAATTGTGACCGCGCGGCTTAGGGATTTTTTCAAAAAAAAGGTGTTCAGACGTCGAGGGCTAATTCTGCTTCCGATGATAAAAACCCATCTGTTTCCATCGAATAACCTTTCAGGGGATCGTTTGCAACAGTTTGGCACCATTTATGAGTGAATTGCAGAACGTCAGATTTTTTCTGAAATTGTGACCGCCCGGCTTAGGGATTTTTTTTAAAAAAAGGTGTTCAGACGTCGAGGGCTAATTCTGTTTCCGATGATAAAAACCCAACTGTTTCCACCGAAAAAGCTTTCAGGGGATCGTTTGCAACAGCTTGGCACCATTTTTGAGTGAATTGCAGAACGTCAGATTTTTTCTGAAATTGTGACCGCGCGGCTTAGGGATTTTTTCAAAAAAAAAGCTGTTCAGATGTCGAGGGCTAATTCTGTTTCCGATGATAAAAACCCATCTGTTTCCACCGAAAAAGCTTTCAGGGGATCGTTTGCAACAGCTTGGCACCATTTTTGAGTGAATTGCAGAACGTCAGATTTTTTCTGAAATTGTGACGGCGCGACTTAGGGATTTTTTCAAAAAAAAGGTGTTCAGACGTCGAGGGCTAATTCTGTTTCCGCTGATAAAAACCCATCTGTTTCCACCGAAAAAGCTTTCAGGGGATCGTTTGCAACAGCTTGGCACCATTTTTGAGTGAATTGCAGAACGTCAGATTTTTCTGAAATTGTGACCGCGCGGTTTAGGGATTTTTTCAAAAAAAAGGTGTTCAGACGTCGAGGGCTAATTCTGTTTCCAATGGTAAAAACCCATCTGTTTCCACCGAAAAAGCTTTCAGGGGATCGTTTGCAACAGCTTGGCACCATTTTTGAGTGAACTGCAGAACTTCAGATTTTTTCTGAAATTGTGACCGCGCGGCTTAGGGATTTTTTTTTAAAAAAGGTGTTCAGACGTCGAGGGCTAATTCTGTTTCCGATGATAAAAACCCATGTGTTTCCACCGAAAAACCTTTCAGGGGATCTTTTGCAACAGTTTGGCACCATTTTTGAGTGAATTGCAGAACGTCAGATTTTTTCTGAAATTGTGACCGCGCGGCTTAGGGATTTTTTCAAAAAAAAGGTGTTCAGACGTCGAGGGCTAATTCTGTTTCCGATGATAAAAACCCATCTGTTTCCACCGAAAAAGCTTTCAGGGGATCGTTTGCAACAGCTTGGCACCATTTTTGAGTGAATTGCAGAACGTCAGATTTTTTCTGAAATTGTGACTGCGCGGCTTAGGGATTTTTTCAAAAAAAAGGTGTTCAGACGTCGAGGGCTAATTCTGTTTCCGATGATAAAAACCCATCTGTTTGCATTGAAAAACGTTTCAAGGGATCGTTTGCAACAGTTTGGCACAATTTTTGAGTGAATTGCAGAACGTCAGATTTTTTCTGAAATTGTGACCGCGCGGCTTAGGGATTTTTTCAAAAAAAAGGTGTTCAGACGTCGAGGGCAAATTCGGTTTCCGATGCTAAAAACCCATCTGTTTCCACCGAAAAACCTTTCAGGGGATCGTTTGCAACAGTTTGGCACGATTTTTGAGTGAATTGCAGAACCCTGGATGAGATCTTCACATCTCGCACTTTGAAGAAGTCACACAATATCCTGAGAGATCCCACCCATCCTGCTCACAACTTCTTTGAACTGTTGCCTTCGGGCAGAAGATATAGGACAATGAAAACACGAACCACACGCCTTCTGAATAGTTTCTATCCAAGAGCTCTGATTGCACTAAATAATGATCTCAGGGCCAGTTGCAAGAAATAGCAAGCAGGGAGTAGGAAGGAATGAGACAGGTTTTTAGGTTATGTTATGCCTTTAATAGGTTATGTTACATTCTGGAGTATGATATGTCTTTATAGATTATGTCTGAATAGGATGAGAGTGTTGGAGATACGTGCAAATGTGTATGTGAACCCGGTCTTTGGGTGGGTGTTTGATTTTCGTTGTTGTGTATACTGTGTATATACGGACAATGACAATAAATTTATCTTATAAACTTATCTTATCTTATCTGAACGTCAGATTTTTTCTGAAATTGTGACCGCGCGGCTTAGGGATTTTTTCAAGAAAAAGCTCTTCAGAAGTCGAGGTCTAATTCTGTTTCCGATTGTAAAAAGCCATCTGTTTCCACCGAAAAAGCTTTCAGGGGATCGTTTGCAGCAGCTTGGCACCATTTTTGAGTGAATTGCAGAACGTCAGATTTTTTCTGAAATTGTGACCGCGCGGCTTAGGGATTTTTTTAAAAAAAAGGTGTTCAGACGTCGAGGGCTAATTCTGTTTCCGATTGTAAAAACCCACCTGTTTCCACCGAAAAAGCTTTCAGGGGATCGTTTGCAACAGCTTGGCACCATTTTTGAGTGAATTGCAGAACGTCAGATTTTTTCTGAAATTGTGACTGCGCGGCTTAGGGATTTTTTCAAAAAAAAGGTGTTCAGACGTCGAGGGCTAATTCTGTTTCCGATGATAAAAAGCCATCTGTTTCCACCGAAAAAGCTTTCAGGGGATCGTTTGCAACAGCTTGGCACCATTTTTGAGTGAATTGCAGAACGTCAGATTTTTTCTGAAATTGTGACCGCGCGGCTTAGGGATTTTTTCAAAAAAAAGTTTTTCAGACGTCGAGGGCTAATTCTGCTTCCGATGATAAAAACCCATCTGTTTGCATTGAAAAACCTTTCAGGGGATCGTTTGCAACAGTTTGGCACCATTTTTGAGTGAATTGCAGAACGTCAGATTTTTTCTGAAATTGTGACCGCGCAGCTTAGGGATTTTTTTTAAAAAAAGGTGTTCAGACGTCGAGGGCTAATTCTGTTTCCGATGATAAAAACCCACCTGTTTCCACCGAAAAAGCTTTCAGGGGATCCTTTGCAACAGCTTGGCACCATTTTTGAGTGAATCCCAGAACGTCAGATTTTTTCTGAAATTGTGACCGCGCGGCTTAGGGATTTTTTCAAAAAAAAGGTGTTCAGACGTCGAGGGCTAATTCTGCTTCCGATGATAAAAACCCATCTGTTTCCATCGAATAACCTTTCAGGGGATCGTTTGCAACAGTTTGGCACCATTTATGAGTGAATTGCAGAACGTCAGATTTTTTCTGAAATTGTGACCGCCCGGCTTAGGGATTTTTTTTAAAAAAAGGTGTTCAGACGTCGAGGGCTAATTCTGTTTCCGATGATAAAAACCCAACTGTTTCCACCGAAAAAGCTTTCAGGGGATCGTTTGCAACAGCTTGGCACCATTTTTGAGTGAATTGCAGAACGTCAGATTTTTTCTGAAATTGTGACCGCGCGGCTTAGGGATTTTTTCAAAAAAAAAGCTGTTCAGATGTCGAGGGCTAATTCTGTTTCCGATGATAAAAACCCATCTGTTTCCACCGAAAAAGCTTTCAGGGGATCGTTTGCAACAGCTTGGCACCATTTTTGAGTGAATTGCAGAACGTCAGATTTTTTCTGAAATTGTGACGGCGCGACTTAGGGATTTTTTCAAAAAAAAGGTGTTCAGACGTCGAGGGCTAATTCTGTTTCCGCTGATAAAAACCCATCTGTTTCCACCGAAAAAGCTTTCAGGGGATCGTTTGCAACAGCTTGGCACCATTTTTGAGTGAATTGCAGAACGTCAGATTTTTCTGAAATTGTGACCGCGCGGTTTAGGGATTTTTTCAAAAAAAAGGTGTTCAGACGTCGAGGGCTAATTCTGTTTCCAATGGTAAAAACCCATCTGTTTCCACCGAAAAAGCTTTCAGGGGATCGTTTGCAACAGCTTGGCACCATTTTTGAGTGAACTGCAGAACTTCAGATTTTTTCTGAAATTGTGACCGCGCGGCTTAGGGATTTTTTTTTAAAAAAGGTGTTCAGACGTCGAGGGCTAATTCTGTTTCCGATGATAAAAACCCATGTGTTTCCACCGAAAAACCTTTCAGGGGATCTTTTGCAACAGTTTGGCACCATTTTTGAGTGAATTGCAGAACGTCAGATTTTTTCTGAAATTGTGACCGCGCGGCTTAGGGATTTTTTCAAAAAAAAGGTGTTCAGACGTCGAGGGCTAATTCTGTTTCCGATGATAAAAACCCATCTGTTTCCACCGAAAAAGCTTTCAGGGGATCGTTTGCAACAGCTTGGCACCATTTTTGAGTGAATTGCAGAACGTCAGATTTTTTCTGAAATTGTGACTGCGCGGCTTAGGGATTTTTTCAAGAAAAAGGTGTTCAGACGTAGAGGGCTAATTCTGTTTCCGATGATAAAAAGCGATCTGTTTCCACCGAAAAAGCTTTCAGGGGATCGTTTGCAACAGCTTGGCACCATTTAAGAGTGAATTGCAGAACGTCAGATTATTTCAGAAATTGTGACCGCGCGGTGTAGGGATTTTTTCAAAAAAAAGCTGTTCAGACATCGAGGGCTAATTCTGTATCCGATGATAAAAACCCATTTTTTTTCCACCGAAAAAGCTTTCAGGGGATCGTTTGCAACAGCTTGGCACCATTTTTGAGTGAATTGCAGAACGTCAGATTTTTTCTGAAATTGTGACCGCGCGACTTAGGGATTTTTTCAAAAAAAAGTTGTTCAGACGTCGAGGGCTAATTCTGTTTCCGATGATAAAAACCCATCTGTTTCCACCGAAAAACCTTTCAGGGGATCGTTTGCAACAGTTTGGCACCATTTTTGAGTGAATTGCAGAACGTCAGATTTTTTCTGAAATTGTGACCGCGCGGCTTAGCGATTTTTTCAAAAAAAAAGTGTTCAGACGTCGAGGGCAAATTCTGTTTCCAATGATAAAAAGCCATCTGTTTCCACCGAAAAACCTTTCAGGGGATCTTTTGCAACAGTTTGGCACCATTTTTGAGTGAATTGCAGAACGTCAGATTTTTTCTGAAATTGTGACTGCGCGGCTTAGGGATTTTTTCAAAAAAAAGGTGTTCAGACGTCGAGGGCTAATTCTGATTCCGATGATAAAAACCCATCTGTATGCATTGAAAAACCTTTCAGGGGATCGTTTGCAACAGTTTGGCACCATTTATGAGTGAATTGCAGAACGTCAGATTTTTTCTGAAATTGTGACCGCGCGGCTTAGGGATTTTTTCAAAAAAAGGTGTTCAGACGTTGAGGGCTAATTCAGTTTCCGATGATAAAAACCCATCTGTTTCCACCGAAAAAGCTTTCAGGGGATCGTTTGCAACAGTTTGGCACGATTTTTGAGTGAATTGCAGAACCCTGGATGAGATCTTCACATCTCGCACTTTGAAGAAGTCAAACAATATCCTGAGAGATCCCACCCATCCTGCTCACAACTTCTTTGAACTGTTGCCTTCGGGCAGAAGATATAGGACAATGAAAACACGAACCACACGCCTTCTGAATAGTTTCTATCCAAGAGCTCTGATTGCACTAAATAATGATCTCAGGGCCAGTTGCAAGAAATAGCAAGCAGGGAGTAGGAAGGAATGAGACAGGTTTTTAGGTTATGTTATGCCTTTAATAGGTTATGTTACATTCTGGAGTATGATATGTCTTTATAGATTATGTCTGAATAGGATGAGAGTGTTGGAGATACGTGCAAATGTGTATGTGAACCCGGTCTTTGGGTGGGTGTTTGATTTTCGTTGTTGTGTATACTGTGTATATACGGACAATGACAATAAATTTATCTTATAAATTTATCTTATCTTATCTGAACGTCAGATTTTTTCTGAAATTGTGACCGCGCGGCTTAGGGATTTTTTCAAGAAAAAGCTCTTCAGAAGTCGAGGTCTAATTCTGTTTCCGATTGTAAAAAGCCATCTGTTTCCACCGAAAAAGCTTTCAGGGGATCGTTTGCAGCAGCTTGGCACCATTTTTGAGTGAATTGCAGAACGTCAGATTTTTTCTGAAATTGTGACCGCGCGGCTTAGGGATTTTTTTAAAAAAAAGGTGTTCAGACGTCGAGGGCTAATTCTGTTTCCGATTGTAAAAACCCACCTGTTTCCACCGAAAAAGCTTTCAGGGGATCGTTTGCAACAGCTTGGCACCATTTTTGAGTGAATTGCAGAACGTCAGATTTTTCTGAAATTGTGACTGCGCGGTTTAGGGATTTTTTCAAAAAAAAGGTGTTCAGACGTCGAGGGCTAATTCTGTTTCCAATGGTAAAAACCCATCTGTTTCCACCGAAAAAGCTTTCAGGGGATCGTTTGCAACAGCTTGGCACCATTTTTGAGTGAACTGCAGAACTTCAGATTTTTTCTGAAATTGTGACCGCGCGGCTTAGGGATTTTTTTTTAAAAAAGGTGTTCAGACGTCGAGGGCTAATTCTGTTTCCGATGATAAAAACCCATGTGTTTCCACCGAAAAACCTTTCAGGGGATCTTTTGCAACAGTTTGGCACCATTTTTGAGTGAATTGCAGAACGTCAGATTTTTTCTGAAATTGTGACCGCGCGGCTTAGGGATTTTTTCAAAAAAAAGGTGTTCAGACGTCGAGGGCTAATTCTGTTTCCGATGATAAAAACCCATCTGTTTCCACCGAAAAAGCTTTCAGGGGATCGTTTGCAACAGCTTGGCACCATTTTTGAGTGAATTGCAGAACGTCAGATTTTTTCTGAAATTGTGACTGCGCGGCTTAGGGATTTTTTTTAAAAAAAGGTGTTCAGAAGTCGAGGGCTAATTCTGTTTCCGATGATAAAAACCCACCTGTTTCCACCGAAAAAGCTTTCAGGGGATCGTTTGCAACAGCTTGGCACCATTTAAGAGTGAATTGCAGAACGTCAGATTATTTCAGAAATTGTGACCGCGCGGTGTAGGGATTTTTTCAAAAAAAAGCTGTTCAGACATCGAGGGCTAATTCTGTATCCGATGATAAAAACCCATTTTTTTTCCACCGAAAAAGCTTTCAGGGGATCGTTTGCAACAGCTTGGCACCATTTTTGAGTGAATTGCAGAACGTCAGATTTTTTCTGAAATTGTGACCGCGCGACTTAGGGATTTTTTAAAAAAAAAGTTGTTCAGACGTCGAGGGCTAATTCTGTTTCCGATGATAAAAACCCATCTGTTTCCACCGAAAAACCTTTCAGGGGATCGTTTGCAACAGTTTGGCACCATTTTTGAGTGAATTGCAGAACGTCAGATTTTTTCTGAAATTGTGACCGCGCGGCTTAGCGATTTTTTCAAAAAAAAAGTGTTCAGACGTCGAGGGCGAATTCTGTTTCCGATGATAAAAAGCCATCTGTTTCCACCGAAAAACCTTTCAGGGGATCGTTTGCAACAGTTTGGCACCATTTTTGAGTGAATTGCAGAACGTCAGATTTTTTCTGAAATTGTAACCGCGCGGCTTAGGGATTTTTTCAAAAAAAAGCTGTTCAGACGTCAAGGGCTAATTCTGTTTCCGATAATAAAAACCCATTTGTTTCCACCGAAAAAGCTTTCAGGGGATCGTTTGCAACAGCTTGGCACCATTTTTGAGTGAATTGCATAACGTCAGATTTTTTCTGAAATTGTGACCACGCGGTTTAGGGATTTTTTCAAAAAAAAGGTGTTCAGACGTCGAGGGCTAATTCTGATTCCGATGATAAAAACCCATCTGTATGCATTGAAAAACCTTTCAGGGGATCGTTTGCAACAGTTTGGCACCATTTATGAGTGAATTGCAGAACGTCAGATTTTTTCTGAAATTGTGACCGCGCGGCTTAGGGATTTTTTCAAAAAAAGGTGTTCAGACGTTGAGGGCTAATTCAGTTTCCGATGATAAAAACCCATCTGTTTCCACCGAAAAAGCTTTCAGGGGATCGTTTGCAACAGTTTGGCACGATTTTTGAGTGAATTGCAGAACCCTGGATGAGATCTTCACATCTCGCACTTTGAAGAAGTCAAACAATATCCTGAGAGATCCCACCCATCCTGCTCACAACTTCTTTGAACTGTTGCCTTCGGGCAGAAGATATAGGACAATGAAAACACGAACCACACGCCTTCTGAATAGTTTCTATCCAAGAGCTCTGATTGCACTAAATAATGATCTCAGGGCCAGTTGCAAGAAATAGCAAGCAGGGAGTAGGAAGGAATGAGACAGGTTTTTAGGTTATGTTATGCCTTTAATAGGTTATGTTACATTCTGGAGTATGATATGTCTTTATAGATTATGTCTGAATAGGATGAGAGTGTTGGAGATACGTGCAAATGTGTATGTGAACCCGGTCTTTGGGTGGGTGTTTGATTTTCGTTGTTGTGTATACTGTGTATATACGGACAATGACAATAAATTTATCTTATAAATTTATCTTATCTTATCTGAACGTCAGATTTTTTCTGAAATTGTGACCGCGCGGCTTAGGGATTTTTTCAAGAAAAAGCTCTTCAGAAGTCGAGGTCTAATTCTGTTTCCGATTGTAAAAAGCCATCTGTTTCCACCGAAAAAGCTTTCAGGGGATCGTTTGCAGCAGCTTGGCACCATTTTTGAGTGAATTGCAGAACGTCAGATTTTTTCTGAAATTGTGACCGCGCGGCTTAGGGATTTTTTTAAAAAAAAGGTGTTCAGACGTCGAGGGCTAATTCTGTTTCCGATTGTAAAAACCCACCTGTTTCCACCGAAAAAGCTTTCAGGGGATCGTTTGCAACAGCTTGGCACCATTTTTGAGTGAATTGCAGAACGTCAGATTTTTCTGAAATTGTGACTGCGCGGTTTAGGGATTTTTTCAAAAAAAAGGTGTTCAGACGTCGAGGGCTAATTCTGTTTCCAATGGTAAAAACCCATCTGTTTCCACCGAAAAAGCTTTCAGGGGATCGTTTGCAACAGCTTGGCACCATTTTTGAGTGAACTGCAGAACTTCAGATTTTTTCTGAAATTGTGACCGCGCGGCTTAGGGATTTTTTTTTAAAAAAGGTGTTCAGACGTCGAGGGCTAATTCTGTTTCCGATGATAAAAACCCATGTGTTTCCACCGAAAAACCTTTCAGGGGATCTTTTGCAACAGTTTGGCACCATTTTTGAGTGAATTGCAGAACGTCAGATTTTTTCTGAAATTGTGACCGCGCGGCTTAGGGATTTTTTCAAAAAAAAGGTGTTCAGACGTCGAGGGCTAATTCTGTTTCCGATGATAAAAACCCATCTGTTTCCACCGAAAAAGCTTTCAGGGGATCGTTTGCAACAGCTTGGCACCATTTTTGAGTGAATTGCAGAACGTCAGATTTTTTCTGAAATTGTGACTGCGCGGCTTAGGGATTTTTTTTAAAAAAAGGTGTTCAGAAGTCGAGGGCTAATTCTGTTTCCGATGATAAAAACCCACCTGTTTCCACCGAAAAAGCTTTCAGGGGATCGTTTGCAACAGCTTGGCACCATTTAAGAGTGAATTGCAGAACGTCAGATTATTTCAGAAATTGTGACCGCGCGGTGTAGGGATTTTTTCAAAAAAAAGCTGTTCAGACATCGAGGGCTAATTCTGTATCCGATGATAAAAACCCATTTTTTTTCCACCGAAAAAGCTTTCAGGGGATCGTTTGCAACAGCTTGGCACCATTTTTGAGTGAATTGCAGAACGTCAGATTTTTTCTGAAATTGTGACCGCGCGACTTAGGGATTTTTTCAAAAAAAAGTTGTTCAGACGTCGAGGGCTAATTCTGTTTCCGATGATAAAAACCCATCTGTTTCCACCGAAAAACCTTTCAGGGGATCGTTTGCAACAGTTTGGCACCATTTTTGAGTGAATTGCAGAACGTCAGATTTTTTCTGAAATTGTGACCGCGCGGCTTAGCGATTTTTTCAAAAAAAAAGTGTTCAGACGTCGAGGGCGAATTCTGTTTCCGATGATAAAAAGCCATCTGTTTCCACCGAAAAACCTTTCAGGGGATCGTTTGCAACAGTTTGGCACCATTTTTGAGTGAATTGCAGAACGTCAGATTTTTTCTGAAATTGTGACCGCGCGGCTTAGGGATTTTTTCAAAAAAAAGCTGTTCAGACGTCAAGGGCTAATTCTGTTTCCGATAATAAAAACCCATTTGTTTCCACCGAAAAAGCTTTCAGGGGATCGTTTGCAACAGCTTGGCACCATTTTTGAGTGAATTGCATAACGTCAGATTTTTTCTGAAATTGTGACCACGCGGTTTAGGGATTTTTTCAAAAAAAAGGTGTTCAGACGTCGAGGGCTAATTCTGATTCCGATGATAAAAACCCATCTGTATGCATTGAAAAACCTTTCAGGGGATCGTTTGCAACAGTTTGGCACCATTTATGAGTGAATTGCAGAACGTCAGATTTTTTCTGAAATTGTGACCGCGCGGCTTAGGGATTTTTTCAAAAAAAGGTGTTCAGACGTTGAGGGCTAATTCTGTTTCCGATAATAAAAACCCATCTGTTTCCACCGAAAAAGCTTTCAGGGGATCGTTTGCAACAGCTTGGCACCATTTTTGAGTGAATTGCAGAACGTCAGATTTTTTCTGAAATTGTGACCGCGCGGCTTAGGGATTTTTTCAAAAAAAAAGCTGTTCAGATGTCGAGGGCTAATTCTGTTTCCGATGATAAAAACCCATCTGTTTCCACCGAAAAAGCTTTCAGGGGATCGTTTGCAACAGCTTGGCACCATTTTTGAGTGAATTGCAGAACGTCAGATTTTTTCTGAAATTGTGACGGCGCGACTTAGGGATTTTTTCAAAAAAAAGGTGTTCAGACGTCGAGGGCTAATTCTGTTTCCAATGGTAAAAACCCATCTGTTTCCACCGAAAAAGCTTTCAGGGGATCGTTTGCAACAGCTTGGCACCATTTTTGAGTGAACTGCAGAACTTCAGATTTTTTCTGAAATTGTGACCGCGCGGCTTAGGGATTTTTTTTTAAAAAAGGTGTTCAGACGTCGAGGGCTAATTCTGTTTCCGATGATAAAAACCCATGTGTTTCCACCGAAAAACCTTTCAGGGGATCTTTTGCAACAGTTTGGCACCATTTTTGAGTGAATTGCAGAACGTCAGATTTTTTCTGAAATTGTGACCGCGCGGCTTAGGGATTTTTTCAAAAAAAAGGTGTTCAGACGTCGAGGGCTAATTCTGTTTCCGATGATAAAAACCCATCTGTTTCCACCGAAAAAGCTTTCAGGGGATCGTTTGCAACAGCTTGGCACCATTTTTGAGTGAATTGCAGAACGTCAGATTTTTTCTGAAATTGTGACTGCGCGGCTTAGGGATTTTTTTTAAAAAAAGGTGTTCAGAAGTCGAGGGCTAATTCTGTTTCCGATGATAAAAACCCACCTGTTTCCACCGAAAAAGCTTTCAGGGGATCGTTTGCAACAGCTTGGCACCATTTAAGAGTGAATTGCAGAACGTCAGATTATTTCAGAAATTGTGACCGCGCGGTGTAGGGATTTTTTCAAAAAAAAGCTGTTCAGACATCGAGGGCTAATTCTGTATCCGATGATAAAAACCCATTTTTTTTCCACCGAAAAAGCTTTCAGGGGATCGTTTGCAACAGCTTGGCACCATTTTTGAGTGAATTGCAGAACGTCAGATTTTTTCTGAAATTGTGACCGCGCGACTTAGGGATTTTTTCAAAAAAAAGTTGTTCAGACGTCGAGGGCTAATTCTGTTTCCGATGATAAAAACCCATCTGTTTCCACCGAAAAACCTTTCAGGGGATCGTTTGCAACAGTTTGGCACCATTTTTGAGTGAATTGCAGAACGTCAGATTTTTTCTGAAATTGTGACCGCGCGGCTTAGCGATTTTTTCAAAAAAAAAGTGTTCAGACGTCGAGGGCGAATTCTGTTTCCGATGATAAAAAGCCATCTGTTTCCACCGAAAAACCTTTCAGGGGATCGTTTGCAACAGTTTGGCACCATTTTTGAGTGAATTGCAGAACGTCAGATTTTTTCTGAAATTGTGACCGCGCGGCTTAGGGATTTTTTCAAAAAAAAGCTGTTCAGACGTCAAGGGCTAATTCTGTTTCCGATAATAAAAACCCATTTGTTTCCACCGAAAAAGCTTTCAGGGGATCGTTTGCAACAGCTTGGCACCATTTTTGAGTGAATTGCATAACGTCAGATTTTTTCTGAAATTGTGACCACGCGGTTTAGGGATTTTTTCAAAAAAAAGGTGTTCAGACGTCGAGGGCTAATTCTGATTCCGATGATAAAAACCCATCTGTATGCATTGAAAAACCTTTCAGGGGATCGTTTGCAACAGTTTGGCACCATTTATGAGTGAATTGCAGAACGTCAGATTTTTTCTGAAATTGTGACCGCGCGGCTTAGGGATTTTTTCAAAAAAAGGTGTTCAGACGTTGAGGGCTAATTCAGTTTCCGATGATAAAAACCCATCTGTTTCCACCGAAAAAGCTTTCAGGGGATCGTTTGCAACAGTTTGGCACGATTTTTGAGTGAATTGCAGAACCCTGGATGAGATCTTCACATCTCGCACTTTGAAGAAGTCACACAATATCCTGAGAGATCCCACCCATCCTGCTCACAACTTCTTTGAACTGTTGCCTTCGGGCAGAAGATATAGGACAATGAAAACACGAACCACACGCCTTCTGAATAGTTTCTATCCAAGAGCTCTGATTGCACTAAATAATGATCTCAGGGCCAGTTGCAAGAAATAGCAAGCAGGGAGTAGGAAGGAATGAGACAGGTTTTTAGGTTATGTTATGCCTTTAATAGGTTATGTTACATTCTGGAGTATGATATGTCTTTATAGATTATGTCTGAATAGGATGAGAGTGTTGGAGATACGTGCAAATGTGTATGTGAACCCGGTCTTTGGGTGGGTGTTTGATTTTCGTTGTTGTGTATACTGTGTATATACGGACAATGACAATAAATTTATCTTATAAATTTATCTTATCTTATCTGAACGTCAGATTTTTTCTGAAATTGTGACCGCGCGGCTTAGGGATTTTTTCAAGAAAAAGCTCTTCAGAAGTCGAGGTCTAATTCTGTTTCCGATTGTAAAAAGCCATCTGTTTCCACCGAAAAAGCTTTCAGGGGATCGTTTGCAGCAGCTTGGCACCATTTTTGAGTGAATTGCAGAACGTCAGATTTTTTCTGAAATTGTGACCGCGCGGCTTAGGGATTTTTTTTAAAAAAAGGTGTTCAGACGTCGAGGGCTAATTCTGTTTCCGATTGTAAAAACCCACCTGTTTCCACCGAAAAAGCTTTCAGGGGATCGTTTGCAACAGCTTGGCACCATTTTTGAGTGAATTGCAGAACGTCAGATTTTTTCTGAAATTGTGACTGCGCGGCTTAGGGATTTTTTCAAAAAAAAGGTGTTCAGACGTCGAGGGCTAATTCTGTTTCCGATGATAAAAAGCCATCTGTTTCCACCGAAAAAGCTTTCAGGGGATCGTTTGCAACAGTTTGGCACCATTTTTGAGTGAATTGCAGAACGTCAGATTTTTTCTGAAATTGTGACCGCGCGGCTTAGGGATTTTTTCAAAAAAAAGCTGTTCAGACGTCAAGGGCTAATTCTGTTTCCGATAATAAAAACCCATCTGTTTCCACCGAAAAAGCTTTCAGGGGATCGTTTGCAACAGCTTGGCACCATTTTTGAGTGAATTGCAGAACGTCAGATTTTTTCTGAAATTGTGACCGCGCGGCTTAGGGATTTTTTCAAAAAAAAAGCTGTTCAGATGTCGAGGGCTAATTCTGTTTCCGATGATAAAAACCCATCTGTTTCCACCGAAAAAGCTTTCAGGGGATCGTTTGCAACAGCTTGGCACCATTTTTGAGTGAATTGCAGAACGTCAGATTTTTTCTGAAATTGTGACGGCGCGACTTAGGGATTTTTTCAAAAAAAAGGTGTTCAGACGTCGAGGGCTAATTCTGTTTCCGCTGATAAAAACCCATCTGTTTCCACCGAAAAAGCTTTCAGGGGATCGTTTGCAACAGCTTGGCACCATTTTTGAGTGAATTGCAGAACGTCAGATTTTTCTGAAATTGTGACCGCGCGGTTTAGGGATTTTTTCAAAAAAAAGGTGTTCAGACGTCGAGGGCTAATTCTGTTTCCAATGGTAAAAACCCATCTGTTTGCACCGAAAAAGCTTTAAGGGGATCGTTTGCAACAGCTTGGCACCATTTTTGAGTGAACTGCAGAACTTCAGATTTTTTCTGAAATTGTGACCGCGCGGCTTAGGGATTTTTTTTTTAAAAAGGTGTTCAGACGTCGAGGGCTAATTCTGTTTCCGATGATAAAAACCCATGTGTTTCCACCGAAAAACCTTTCAGGGGATCTTTTGCAACAGTTTGGCACCATTTTTGAGTGAATTGCAGAACGTCAGATTTTTTCTGAAATTGTGACCGCGCGGCTTAGGGATTTTTTCAAAAAAAAGGTGTTCAGACGTCGAGGGCTAATTCTGTTTCCGATGATAAAAACCCATCTGTTTCCACCGAAAAAGCTTTCAGGGGATCGTTTGCAACAGCTTGGCACCATTTTTGAGTGAATTGCAGAACGTCAGATTTTTTCTGAAATTGTGACTGCGCGGCTTAGGGATTTTTTTTAAAAAAAGGTGTTCAGAAGTCGAGGGCTAATTCTGTTTCCGATGATAAAAACCCACCTGTTTCCACCGAAAAAGCTTTCAGGGGATCGTTTGCAACAGCTTGGCACCATTTAAGAGTGAATTGCAGAACGTCAGATTATTTCAGAAATTGTGACCGCGCGGTGTAGGGATTTTTTCAAAAAAAAGCTGTTCAGACATCGAGGGCTAATTCTGTATCCGATGATAAAAACCCATTTTTTTTCCACCGAAAAAGCTTTCAGGGGATCGTTTGCAACAGCTTGGCACCATTTTTGAGTGAATTGCAGAACGTCAGATTTTTTCTGAAATTGTGACCGCGCGGCTTAGCGATTTTTTCAAAAAAAAAGTGTTCAGACGTCGAGGGCAAATTCTGTTTCCGATGATAAAAAGCCATCTGTTTCCACCGAAAAACCTTTCAGGGGATCTTTTGCAACAGTTTGGCACCATTTTTGAGTGAATTGCAGAACGTCAGATTTTTTCTGAAATTGTGACCGCGCGGCTTAGGGATTTTTTCAAAAAAAAGCTGTTCAGACGTCAAGGGCTAATTCTGTTTCCGATAATAAAAACCCATTTGTTTCCACCGAAAAAGCTTTCAGGGGATCGTTTGCAACAGCTTGGCACCATTTTTGAGTGAATTGCATAACGTCAGATTTTTTCTGAAATTGTGACCACGCGGTTTAGGGATTTTTTCAAAAAAAAGGTGTTCAGACGTCGAGGGCTAATTCTGATTCCGATGATAAAAACCCATCTGTATGCATTGAAAAACCTTTCAGGGGATCGTTTGCAACAGTTTGGCACCATTTATGAGTGAATTGCAGAACGTCAGATTTTTTCTGAAATTGTGACCGCGCGGCTTAGGGATTTTTTCAAAAAAAGGTGTTCAGACGTTGAGGGCTAATTCAGTTTCCGATGATAAAAACCCATCTGTTTCCACCGAAAAAGCTTTCAGGGGATCGTTTGCAACAGCTTGGCACCATTTTTGAGTGAATTGCAGAACGTCAGATTTTTTCTGAAATTGTGACCGCGCAGCTTAGGGATTTTTTTTAAAAAAAGGTGTTCAGACGTCGAGGGCTAATTCTGTTTCCGATGATAAAAACCCACCTGTTTCCACCGAAAAAGCTTTCAGGGGATCCTTTGCAACAGCTTGGCACCATTTTTGAGTGAATCCCAGAACGTCAGATTTTTTCTGAAATTGTGACCGCGCGGCTTAGGGATTTTTTCAAAAAAAAGGTGTTCAGACGTCGAGGGCTAATTCTGCTTCCGATGATAAAAACCCATCTGTTTCCATCGAATAACCTTTCAGGGGATCGTTTGCAACAGTTTGGCACCATTTATGAGTGAATTGCAGAACGTCAGATTTTTTCTGAAATTGTGACCGCCCGGCTTAGGGATTTTTTTTAAAAAAAGGTGTTCAGACGTCGAGGGCTAATTCTGTTTCCGATGATAAAAATCCAACTGTTTCCACCGAAAAAGCTTTCAGGGGATCGTTTGCAACAGCTTGGCACCATTTTTGAGTGAATTGCAGAACGTCAGATTTTTTCTGAAATTGTGACCGCGCGGCTTAGGGATTTTTTCAAAAAAAAAGCTGTTCAGACGTCGAGGGCTAATTCTGTTTCCGATGATAAAAACCCATCTGTTTCCACCGAAAAAGCTTTCAGGGGATCGTTTGCAACAGCTTGGCACCATTTTTGAGTGAATTGCAGAACGTCAGATTTTTTCTGAAATTGTGACGGCGCGACTTAGGGATTTTTTCAAAAAAAAGGTGTTCAGACGTCGAGGGCTAATTCTGTTTCCGCTGATAAAAACCCATCTGTTTCCACCGAAAAAGCTTTCAGGGGATCGTTTGCAACAGCTTGGCACCATTTTTGAGTGAATTGCAGAACGTCAGATTTTTCTGAAATTGTGACCGCGCGGTTTAGGGATTTTTTCAAAAAAAAGGTGTTCAGACGTCGAGGGCTAATTCTGTTTCCAATGGTAAAAACCCATCTGTTTCCACCGAAAAAGCTTTCAGGGGATCGTTTGCAACAGCTTGGCACCATTTTTGAGTGAACTGCAGAACTTCAGATTTTTTCTGAAATTGTGACCGCGCGGCTTAGGGATTTTTTCAAAAAAAAGGTGTTCAGACGTCGAGGGCTAATTCTGTTTCCGATGATAAAAACCCATGTGTTTCCACCGAAAAACCTTTCAGGGGATCTTTTGCAACAGTTTGGCACCATTTTTGAGTGAATTGCAGAACGTCAGATTTTTTCTGAAATTGTGACCGCGCGGCTTAGGGATTTTTTCAAAAAAAAGGTGTTCAGACGTCGAGGGCTAATTCTGTTTCCGATGATAAAAACCCATCTGTTTCCACCGAAAAAGCTTTCAGGGGATCGTTTGCAACAGCTTGGCACCATTTTTGAGTGAATTGAAGAATGTCAGATTTTTCTGAAATTGTGACCGCGCGGCTTAGGGATTTTTTCAAAAAAAAGGTGTTCAGACGTCGAGGGCTAATTCTGTTTCCGATGGTAAAAATCCATCTGTTTCCACCGAAAAAGCTTTCAGGGGATCGTTTGCAACAGCTTGGCACCATTTTTGAGTGAATTGCAGAACGTCAGATTTTTTCTGAAATTGTGACCGCGCGGCGTAGGGATTTTTTCAAAAAAAAGCTGTTCAGACGTCGAGGGCTAATTCTGTTTCCGATGATAAAAACCCATCTGTTTCCACCGAAAAAGCTTTCAGGGGATCGTTCGCAACAGCTTGGCACCACTTTTGAGTGAATTGAAGAACGTCAGATTTTTCTGAAATTGTGACCGCGCGGCTTAGGGATTTTTTCAAAAAAAAGTTCTTCAGACGTCGAGGGCTAATTCTGTTTCCGATGATAAAAACCCATCTGTTTCCACCGAAAAAGCTTTCAGGGGATCGTTTGCAACACTTGGCACCATTTTTGAGTGAATTGCAGCACGTCAGATTTTTTCTGAAATTGTGACCGCGCGGCTTAGGGATTTTTTCAAAAAAAAGGTGTTCAGACGTCGAGGGCTAATTCTGTTTCTGATGATAAAAACCCAACTGTTTCCACCGAAAAACCTTTCAGGGGATCTTTTGCAACAGTTTGGCACCATTTTTGAGCGAATTGCAGAACGTCAGATTTTTTCTGAAATTGTGACCGCGCGGTTTAGGGATTTTTTCAAAAAAAAAGGTGTTCAGACGTCGAAGGCTAATTCTGCTTCCGATGATAAAAACCCATCTGTTTCCACCGAAAAACCTTTCAGGGGATCGTTTGCAACAGTTTGGCACCATTTTTGAGTGAATTGCAGAACGTCAGATTTTTTCTGAAATTGTGACCGCGCGGCTTAGGGATTTTTTCAAAAAAAAGGTGTTCAGACGTCGAGGGCTAATTCTGTTTCCGCTGATAAAAACCCATCTGTTTCCACCGAAAAAGCTTTCAGGGGATCGTTTGCAACAGCTTGGCACCATTTTTGAGTGAATTGCAGAACGTCAGATTTTTCTGAAATTGTGACCGCGCGGTTTAGGGATTTTTTCAAAAAAAAGGTGTTCAGACGTCGAGGGCTAATTCTTTTTCCAATGGTAAAAACCCATCTGTTTCCACCGAAAAAGCTTTCAGGGGATCGTTTGCAACAGCTTGGCACCATTTTTGAGTGAACTGCAGAACTTCAGATTTTTTCTGAAATTGTGACCGCGCGGCTTAGGGATTTTTTTTTAAAAAAGGTGTTCAGACGTCGAGGGCTAATTCTGTTTCCGATGATAAAAACCCATGTGTTTCCACCGAAAAACCTTTCAGGGGATCTTTTGCAACAGTTTGGCACCATTTTTGAGTGAATTGCAGAACGTCAGATTTTTTCTGAAATTGTGACCGCGCGGCTTAGGGATTTTTTCAAAAAAAAGGTGTTCAGACGTCGAGGGCTAATTCTGTTTCCGATGATAAAAACCCATCTGTTTCCACCGAAAAAGCTTTCAGGGGATCGTTTGCAACAGCTTGGCACCATTTTTGAGTGAATTGAAGAATGTCAGATTTTTCTGAAATTGTGACCGCGCGGCTTAGGGATTTTTTCAAAAAAAAGGTGTTCAGACGTCGAGGGCTAATTCTGTTTCCGATGGTAAAAATTCATCTGTTTCCACCGAAAAAGCTTTCAGGGGATCGTTTGCAACAGCTTGGCACCATTTTTGAGTGAATTGCAGAACGTCAGATTTTTTCTGAAATTGTGACCGCGCGGCGTAGGGATTTTTTCAAAAAAAAGCTGTTCAGACGTCGAGGGCTAATTCTGTTTCCGATGATAAAAACCCATCTGTTTCCACCGAAAAAGCTTTCAGGGGATCGTTCGCAACAGCTTGGCACCACTTTTGAGTGAATTGAAGAACGTCAGATTTTTTCTGAAATTGTGACCGCGCGGCTTAGGGATTTTTTCAAAAAAAAGCTGTTCAGACGTCAAGGGCTAATTCTGTTTCCGATAATAAAAACCCATTTGTTTCCACCGAAAAAGCTTTCAGGGGATCGTTTGCAACAGCTTGGCACCATTTTTGAGTGAATTGCATAACGTCAGATTTTTTCTGAAATTGTGACCACGCGGTTTAGGGATTTTTTCAAAAAAAAGGTGTTCAGACGTCGAGGGCTAATTCTGATTCCGATGATAAAAACCCATCTGTATGCATTGAAAAACCTTTCAGGGGATCGTTTGCAACAGTTTGGCACCATTTATGAGTGAATTGCAGAACGTCAGATTTTTTTTGAAATTGTGACCGCGCGGCTTAGGGATTTTTTCAAAAAAAGGTGTTCAGACGTTGAGGGCTAATTCAGTTTCCGATGATAAAAACCCATCTGTTTCCACCGAAAAAGCTTTCAGGGGATCGTTTGCAACAGCTTGGCACCATTTTTGAGTGAATTGCAGAACGTCAGATTTTTTCTGAAATTGTGACCGCGCAGCTTAGGGATTTTTTTTAAAAAAAGGTGTTCAGACGTCGAGGGCTAATTCTGTTTCCGATGATAAAAACCCACCTGTTTCCACCGAAAAAGCTTTCAGGGGATCCTTTGCAACAGCTTGGCACCATTTTTGAGTGAATCCCAGAACGTCAGATTTTTTCTGAAATTGTGACCGCGCGGCTTAGGGATTTTTTCAAAAAAAAGGTGTTCAGACGTCGAGGGCTAATTCTGCTTCCGATGATAAAAACCCATCTGTTTCCATCGAATAACCTTTCAGGGGATCGTTTGCAACAGTTTGGCACCATTTATGAGTGAATTGCAGAACGTCAGATTTTTTCTGAAATTGTGACCGCCCGGCTTAGGGATTTTTTTTAAAAAAAGGTGTTCAGACGTCGAGGGCTAATTCTGTTTCCGATGATAAAAATCCATCTGTTTCCACCGAAAAAGCTTTCAGGGGATCGTTTGCAACAGCTTGGCACCATTTTTGAGTGAATTGCAGAACGTCAGATTTTTTCTGAAATTGTGACCGCGCGGCTTAGGGATTTTTTCAAAAAAAAAGCTGTTCAGACGTCGAGGGCTAATTCTGTTTCCGATGATAAAAACCCATCTGTTTCCACCGAAAAAGCTTTCAGGGGATCGTTTGCAACAGCTTGGCACCATTTTTGAGTGAATTGCAGAACGTCAGATTTTTTCTGAAATTGTGACGGCGCGACTTAGGGATTTTTTCAAAAAAAAGGTGTTCAGACGTCGAGGGCTAATTCTGTTTCCGCTGATAAAAACCCATCTGTTTCCACCGAAAAAGCTTTCAGGGGATCGTTTGCAACAGCTTGGCACCATTTTTGAGTGAATTGCAGAACGTCAGATTTTTCTGAAATTGTGACCGCGCGGTTTAGGGATTTTTTCAAAAAAAAGGTGTTCAGACGTCGAGGGCTAATTCTGTTTCCAATGGTAAAAACCCATCTGTTTCCACCGAAAAAGCTTTCAGGGGATCGTTTGCAACAGCTTGGCACCATTTTTGAGTGAACTGCAGAACTTCAGATTTTTTCTGAAATTGTGACCGCGCGGCTTAGGGATTTTTTTTTAAAAAAGGTGTTCAGACGTCGAGGGCTAATTCTGTTTCCGATGATAAAAACCCATGTGTTTCCACTGAAAAACCTTTCAGGGGATCTTTTGCAACAGTTTGGCACCATTTTTGAGTGAATTGCAGAACGTCAGATTTTTTCTGAAATTGTGACCGCGCGGCTTAGGGATTTTTTCAAAAAAAAGGTGTTCAGACGTCGAGGGCTAATTCTGTTTCCGATGATAAAAACCCATCTGTTTCCACCGAAAAAGCTTTCAGGGGATCGTTTGCAACAGCTTGGCACCATTTTTGAGTGAATTGAAGAATGTCAGATTTTTCTGAAACTGTGACCGCGCGGCTTAGGGATTTTTTCAAAAAAAAGGTGTTCAGACGTCGAGGGCTAATTCTGTTTCCGATGGTAAAAATCCATCTGTTTCCACCGAAAAAGCTTTCAGGGGATCGTTTGCAACAGCTTTGCACCATTTTTGAGTGAATTGCAGAACGTCAAATTTTTTCTGAAATTGTGACCGCGCGGCGTAGGGATTTTTTCAAAAAAAAAGCTGTTCAGACGTCGAGGGCTAATTCTGTTTCCGATGATAAAAACCCATCTGTTTCCACCGAAAAAGCTTTCAGGGGATCGTTCGCAACAGCTTGGCACCACTTTTGAGTGAATTGAAGAACGTCAGATTTTTTCTGAAATTGTGACCGCGCGGCTTAGGGATTTTTTCAAAAAAAAGTTCTTCAGACGTCGAGGGCTAATTCTGTTTCCGATGATAAAAACCCATCTGTTTCCACCGAAAAAGCTTTCAGGGGATCGTTTGCAACACTTGGCACCATTTTTGAGTGAATTGCAGCACGTCAGATTTTTTCTGAAATTGTGACCGCGCGGCTTAGGGATTTTTTCAAAAAAAAGGTGTTCAGACGTCGAGGGCTAATTCTGTTTCTGATGATAAAAACCCAACTGTTTCCACCGAAAAACCTTTCAGGGGATCTTTTGCAACAGTTTGGCACCATTTTTGAGCGAATTGCAGAACGTCAGATTTTTTCTGAAATTGTGACCGCGCGGTTTAGGGATTTTTTCAAAAAAAAGGTGTTCAGACGTCGAAGGCTAATTCTGCTTCCGATGATAAAAACCCATCTGTTTCCACCGAAAAACCTTTCAGGGGATCGTTTGCAACAGTTTGGTACCATTTTTGAGTGAATTGCAGAACGTCAGATTTTTTCTGAAATTGTGACCGCGCGGCTTAGGGATTTTTTCAAAAGAAAGGTGTTCAGACGTCGAGGGCTAATTCTGTTTCCGATGATAAAAACCCATCTGTTTCCACCGAAGAAGCTTTCAGGGGATCGTTTGCAACAGCTTGGCACCATTTTTGAGTGAATTGCAGAACGTCAGATTTTTTCTGAAATTGTGACCGCGCGGCGTAGGGATTTTTTTTTTAAAAAGCTGTTCAGACGTCGAGGGCTAATTCTGTTTCCGATGATAAAAACCCATTTGTTTCCACCGAAAAAGCTTTCAGGGGATCGTTTGCAACAGCTTGGCACCATTTTTGAGTGAATTGCAGAACGTCAAATTTTTTCTGAAATTGTGACCGCGCGGCTTAGGGATTTTTTCAAAAAAAAGGTGTTCAGACGTCGAGGGCTAATTCTGTTTCCGATGATAAAAACCCATCTGTTTCCACCGAAAAACCTTTCAGGGGATCGTTTGCAACAGTTTGGCACCATTTTTGAGTGAATTGCAGAACGTCAGATTTTTTCTGAAATTGTGACCGCGCGGCTTAGCGATTTTTTCAAAAAAAAAGTGTTCAGACGTCAAGGGCAAATTCTGTGTCCGATGATAAAAACCCATCTCTTTCCACCGAAAAAGCTTTCAGGGGATCGTTTGCAACAGTTTGGCTCGATTTTTGAGTGAATTGCAGAACGTCAGTTTTTTTCTGAAATTGTGACCGCGCGGCTTAGGGATTTTTTCAAAAAAAAGGTGTTCAGACGTCGAGGGCTAATTCTGTTTCCGATGATAAAAAGCCATCTGTTTCCACCGAAAAACCTTTCAGGGGATCGTTTGCAACAGCTTGGCACCATTTTTGAGTGAATTGCAGAACGTCAGATTTTTTCTGAAATTGTGACCGCGCGGTGTAGGGATTTTTTTTTTAAAAAGCTGTTCAGACGTCGAGGGCTAATTCTGTTTCCGATGATAAAAACCCATTTGTTTCCACCGAAAAAGCTTTCAGGGGATCGTTTGCAACAGCTTGGCACCATTTTTGAGTGAATTGCAGAACGTCAAATTTTTTCTGAAATTGTGACCGCGCGGCTTAGGGATTTTTTCAAAAAAAAGGTGTTCAGACGTCGAGGGCTAATTCTGTTTCCGATGATAAAACCCATCTGTTTCCACCGAAAAACCTTTCAGGGGATCGTTTGCAACAGTTTGGCACCATTTTTGAGTGAATTGCAGAACGTCAGATTTTTTCTGAAATTGTGACCGCGCGGCTTAGCGATTTTTTCAAAAAAAAAGTGTTCAGACGTCAAGGGCAAATTCTGTTTCCGATGATAAAAACCCATCTCTTTCCACCGAAAAACCTTTCAGGGGATCGTTTGCAACAGTTTGGCTCGATTTTTGAGTGAATTGCAGAACGTCAGTTTTTTTCTGAAATTGTGACCGCGCGGCTTAGGGATTTTTTCAAAAAAAAGGTGTTCAGACGTCGAGGGCTAATTCTGTTTCCGATGATAAAAAGCCATCTGTTTCCACCGAAAAACCTTTCAGGGGATCGTTTGCAACAGCTTGGCACCATTTTTGAGTGAATTGCAGAACGTCAGATTTTTTCTGAAATTGTGACCGCGCGGCTTAGGGATTTTTTAAAAAAAAAGTTGTTCAGACGTCGAGGGCTAATTCTGTTTCCGATGATAAAAACCCTTCTGTTTCCACCGAAAAAGCTTTCAGGGGATCGTTTGCAACAGTTTGGCACGATTTTTGAGTGAATTGCAGAACGTCAGATTTTTGCTGAAATTGTGACCGCGCGGCTTAGGGATTTTTTCAAAAAAAAGGTGTTCAGAAGTCGAGGGCTAATTCTGTTTCCGATGATAAAAAGCCATCTGTTTCCACCGAAAAACCTTTCAGGGGATCTTTTGCAACAGTTTGGCACCATTTTTGAGTGAATTGCAGAACGTCAGATTTTTTCTGAAATTGTGACCGCGCGGCTTAGGGATTTTTTTTTTAAAAAGCTGTTCAGACGTCGAGGGCTAATTCTGTTTCCGATGATAAAAACCCATTTGTTTCCACCGAAAAAGCTTTCAGGGGATCGTTTGCAACAGCTTGGCACCATTTTTGAGTGAATTGCAGAACGTCAGATTTTTTCTGAAATTGTGACCGCGCGGCTTAGGGATTTTTTCAAAAAAAAGGTGTTCAGACGTCGAGGGCTAATTCTGTTTCCGATGATAAAAAGCCATCTGTTTCCACCGAAAAAGCTTTCAGGGGATCGTTTGCAACAGCTTGGCACCATTTTTGAGTGAATTGCAGAACGTCAGATTTTTTCTGAAATTGTGACCGCGCGGCTTAGGGATTTTTTCAAAAAAAAGCTGTTCAGACGTCGAGGGCTAATTCTGTTTCCGATGATAAAAACCCATTTGTTTCCACCAAAAAAGCTTTCAGGGGATCGTTTGCAACAGCTTGGCACCATTTTTGAGTGAATTGCAGAACGTCAGATTTTTTCTGAAATTGTGACCACGCGGCTTAGGGATTTTTTCAAAAAAAAGGTGTTCAGACGTCGAGGGCTAATTCTGTTTCCGATGATAAAAACCCATCTGTTTCCACCGAAAAACCTTTCAGGGGATCGTTTGCAACACTTGGCACCATTTTTGAGTGAATTGCAGCACGTCAGATTTTTGCTGAAATTGTGACCGCGCGGCTTAGGGAATTTTTCAAAAAAAAACTGTTCAGACGTCGAGGGCTAATTCTGTTTCCGATGATAAAAACCCATTTGTTTCCACCGAAAAAGCTTTCAGGGGATCGTTTGCAACAGCTTGGCACCATTTTTGAGTGAATTGCAGAACGTCAGATTTTTTCTGAAATTGTGACCACGCGGCTTAGGGATTTTTTCAAAAAAAAGGTGTTCAGACGTCGAGGGCTAATTCTGTTTCCGATGATAAAAACCCATCTGTTTCCACCGAAAAAGCTTTCAGGGGATCGTTTGCAACAGCTTGGCACCACTTTTGAGTGAATTGAAGAACGTCAGATTTTTCTGAAATTGTGACCGCGCGGCTTAGGGATTTTTTCAAAAAAAAGTTCTTCAGACGTCGAGGGCTAATTCTGTTTCCGATGATAAAAACCCATCTGTTTCCACCGAAAAACCTTTCAGGGGATCGTTTGCAACACTTGGCACCATTTTTGAGTGAATTGCAGCACGTCAGATTTTTTCTGAAATTGTGACCGCGCGGCTTAGGGATTTTTTCAAAAAAAAGGTGTTCAGACGTCGAGGGCTAATTCTGTTTCCGATGATAAAAACCCATCTGTTTCCACCGAAAAACCTTTCAGGGGATCTTTTGCAACAGTTTGGCACCATTTTTGAGTGAATTGCAGAACGTCAGATTTTTTCTGAAATTGTGACCACGCGGCTTAGGGATTTTTCCAAAAAAAAGGTGTTCAGACGTCGAGGGCTAATTCTGTTTCCGATGATAAAAACCCATCTGTTTCCAGCGAAAAACCTTTCAGGGGATCGTTTGCAACACTTGGCACCATTTTTGAGTGAATTGCAGCACGTCAGATTTTTGCTGAAATTGTGACCGCGCGGCTTAGGGATTTTTTCAAAAAAAAGCTGTTCAGACGTCGAGGGCTAATTCTGTTTCCGATGATAAAAACCCATTTGTTTCCACCAAAAAAGCTTTCAGGGGATCCTTTGCAACAGCTTGGCACCATTTTTGAGTGAATTGCAGAACGTCAGATTTTTTCTGAAATTGTGACCGCGCGGCTTAGGGATTTTTTCAAAAAAAAGCTGTTCAGACGTCGAGGGCTAATTCTGTTTCCGATGATAAAAACCCATTTGTTTCCACCAAAAAAGCTTTCAGGGGATCGTTTGCAACAGCTTGGCACCATTTTTGAGTGAATTGCAGAACGTCAGATTTTTTCTGAAATTGTGACCGCGCGGCTTAGGGATTTTTTCAAAAAAAAGGTGTTCAGACGTCGAGGGCTAATTCTGTTTCCGATGATAAAAACCCATCTGTTTCCACCGAAAAACCTTTCAGGGGATCTTTTGCAACAGTTTGGCACCATTTTTGAGTGAATTGCAGAACGTCAGATTTTTTCTGAAATTGTGACCGCGCGGCTTAGGAATTTTTTTTTAAAAAAGCTGTTCAGACGTCGAGGGCTAATTCTGTTTCCGATGATAAAAACCCATTTGTTTCCACCGAAAAAGCTTTCAGGGGATCGTTTGCAACAGCTTGGCACCATTTTTGAGTGAATTGCAGAACGTCAGATTTTTTCTGAAATTGTGACCACGCGGCTTAGGGATTTTTTCAAAAAAAAGGTGTTCAGACGTCGAGGGCTAATTCTGTTTCCGATGATAAAAAGCCATCTGTTTCCACCGAAAAAGCTTTCAGGGGATCGTTTGCAACAGCTTGGCACCATTTTTGAGTGAATTGCAGAACGTCAGATTTTTTCTGAAATTGTGACCGCGCGGCTTAGGGATTTTTTCAAAAAAAAGGTGTTCAGACGTCGAGGGCTAATTCTGTTTCCGATGATAAAAAGCCATCTGTTTCCACCGAAAAAGCTTTCAGGGGATCGTTTGCAACAGCTTGGCACCATTTTTGAGTGAATTGCAGAACGTCAGATTTTTTCTGAAATTGTGACCGCGCGGCTTAGGGATTTTTTCAAAAAAAAGGTGTTCAGACGTCGAGGGCTAATTCTGTTTCCGATGATAAAAAGCCATCTGTTTCCACCGAAAAACCTTTCAGGGGATCTTTTTCAACAGTTTGGCACCATTTTTGAGTGAATTGCAGAACGTCAGATTTTTGCTGAAATTGTGACCGCGCGGCTTAGGGAATTTTTCAAAAAAAAACTGTTCAGACGTCGAGGGCTAATTCTGTTTCCGATGATAAAAACCCATTTGTTTCCACCGAAAAAGCTTTCAGGGGATCGTTTGCAACAGCTTGGCACCATTTTTGAGTGAATTGCAGAACGTCAGATTTTTTCTGAAATTGTGACCACGCGGCTTAGGGATTTTTTCAAAAAAAAGGTGTTCAGACGTCGAGGGCTAATTCTGTTTCCGATGATAAAAACCCATCTGTTTCCACCGAAAAAGCTTTCAGGGGATCGTTTGCAACAGCTTGGCACCACTTTTGAGTGAATTGAAGAACGTCAGATTTTTCTGAAATTGTGACCGCGCGGCTTAGGGATTTTTTCAAAAAAAAGTTCTTCAGACGTCGAGGGCTAATTCTGTTTCCGATGATAAAAACCCATCTGTTTCCACCGAAAAACCTTTCAGGGGATCGTTTGCAACACTTGGCACCATTTTTGAGTGAATTGCAGCACGTCAGATTTTTTCTGAAATTGTGACCGCGCGGCTTAGGGATTTTTTCAAAAAAAAGGTGTTCAGACGTCGAGGGCTAATTCTGTTTCCGATGATAAAAACCCATCTGTTTCCACCGAAAAACCTTTCAGGGGATCTTTTGCAACAGTTTGGCACCATTTTTGAGTGAATTGCAGAACGTCAGATTTTTTCTGAAATTGTGACCACGCGGCTTAGGGATTTTTCCAAAAAAAAGGTGTTCAGACGTCGAGGGCTAATTCTGTTTCCGATGATAAAAACCCATCTGTTTCCAGCGAAAAACCTTTCAGGGGATCGTTTGCAACACTTGGCACCATTTTTGAGTGAATTGCAGCACGTCAGATTTTTGCTGAAATTGTGACCGCGCGGCTTAGGGATTTTTTCAAAAAAAAGCTGTTCAGACGTCGAGGGCTAATTCTGTTTCCGATGATAAAAACCCATTTGTTTCCACCAAAAAAGCTTTCAGGGGATCCTTTGCAACAGCTTGGCACCATTTTTGAGTGAATTGCAGAACGTCAGATTTTTTCTGAAATTGTGACCGCGCGGCTTAGGGATTTTTTCAAAAAAAAGCTGTTCAGACGTCGAGGGCTAATTCTGTTTCCGATGATAAAAACCCATTTGTTTCCACCAAAAAAGCTTTCAGGGGATCGTTTGCAACAGCTTGGCACCATTTTTGAGTGAATTGCAGAACGTCAGATTTTTTCTGAAATTGTGACCGCGCGGCTTAGGGATTTTTTCAAAAAAAAGGTGTTCAGACGTCGAGGGCTAATTCTGTTTCCGATGATAAAAACCCATCTGTTTCCACCGAAAAACCTTTCAGGGGATCTTTTGCAACAGTTTGGCACCATTTTTGAGTGAATTGCAGAACGTCAGATTTTTTCTGAAATTGTGACCGCGCGGCTTAGGAATTTTTTTTTAAAAAAGCTGTTCAGACGTCGAGGGCTAATTCTGTTTCCGATGATAAAAACCCATTTGTTTCCACCGAAAAAGCTTTCAGGGGATCGTTTGCAACAGCTTGGCACCATTTTTGAGTGAATTGCAGAACGTCAGATTTTTTCTGAAATTGTGACCACGCGGCTTAGGGATTTTTTCAAAAAAAAGGTGTTCAGACGTCGAGGGCTAATTCTGTTTCCGATGATAAAAAGCCATCTGTTTCCACCGAAAAAGCTTTCAGGGGATCGTTTGCAACAGCTTGGCACCATTTTTGAGTGAATTGCAGAACGTCAGATTTTTTCTGAAATTGTGACCGCGCGGCTTAGGGATTTTTTCAAAAAAAAGGTGTTCAGACGTCGAGGGCTAATTCTGTTTCCGATGATAAAAAGCCATCTGTTTCCACCGAAAAAGCTTTCAGGGGATCGTTTGCAACAGCTTGGCACCATTTTTGAGTGAATTGCAGAACGTCAGATTTTTTCTGAAATTGTGACCGCGCGGCTTAGGGATTTTTTCAAAAAAAAGGTGTTCAGACGTCGAGGGCTAATTCTGTTTCCGATGATAAAAAGCCATCTGTTTCCACCGAAAAACCTTTCAGGGGATCTTTTTCAACAGTTTGGCACCATTTTTGAGTGAATTGCAGAACGTCAGATTTTTTCTGAAATTGTGACCGCGCGGCTTAGGAATTTTTTCAAAAAAAAGCTGTTCAGACGTCGAGGGCTAATTCTGTTTCCGATGATAAAAACCCATTTGTTTCCACCGAAAAAGCTTTCAGGGGATCGTTTGCAACAGCTTGGCACCATTTTTGAGTGAATTGCAGAACGTCAGATTTTTTCTGAAATTGTGACCACGCGGCTTAGGGATTTTTTCAAAAAAAAGTTGTTCAGACGTCGAGGGCAAATTCTGTTTCCGATGATAAAAACCCATCTGTTTCCACCGAAAAAGCTTTCAGGGGATCGTTTGCAACAGCTTGGCACCACTTTTGAGTGAATTGAAGAACGTCAGATTTTTCTGAAATTGTGACCGCGCGGCTTAGGGATTTTTTCAAAAAAAAGTTCTTCAGACGTCGAGGGCTAATTCTGTTTCCGATGATAAAAACCCATCTGTTTCCACCGAAAAACCTTTCAGGGGATCGTTTGCAACACTTGGCACCATTTTTGAGTGAATTGCAGCACGTCAGATTTTTTCTGAAATTGTGACCGCGCGGCTTAGGGATTTTTTCAAAAAAAAGGTGTTCAGACGTCGAGGGCTAATTCTGTTTCCGTTGATAAAAACCCATCTGTTTCCACCGAAAAACATTTCAGGGGATCTTTTGTAACAGTTTGGCACCATTTTTGAGTGAATTGCAGAACGTCAGATTTTTTCTGAAATTGTGACCGCGCGGCCTAGGGATTTTTTCAAAAAAAATGTGTTCAGACGTCGAGGGCTAATTCTGTTTCCGATGATAAAAACCCATCTGTTTCCAGCGAAAAACCTTTCAGGGGATCGTTTGCAACACTTGGCACCATTTTTGAGTGAATTGCAGCACGTCAGATTTTTGCTGAAATTGTGACCGCGCGGCTTAGGGATTTTTTCAAAAAAAAGCTGTTCAGACGTCGAGGGCTAATTCTGTTTCCGATGATAAAAACCCATTTGTTTCCACCAAAAAAGCTTTCAGGGGATCGTTTGCAACAGCTTGGCACCATTTTTGAGTGAATTGCAGAACGTCAGATTTTTTCTGAAATTGTGACCGCGCGGCTTAGGGATTTTTTCAAAAAAAAGCTGTTCAGACGTCGAGGGCTAATTCTGTTTCCGATGATAAAAACCCATTTGTTTCCACCAAAAAAGCTTTCAGGGGATCGTTTGCAACAGCTTGGCACCATTTTTGAGTGAATTGCAGAACGTCAGATTTTTTCTGAAATTGTGACCGCGCGGCTTAGGGATTTTTTCAAAAAAAAGGTGTTCAGACGTCGAGGGCTAATTCTGTTTCCGATGATAAAAACCCATCTGTTTCCACCGAAAAACCTTTCAGGGGATCGTTTGCAACACTTGGCACCATTTTTGAGTGAATTGCAGCACGTCAGATTTTTTCTGAAATTGTGACCGCGCGGCTTAGGGATTTTTTCAAAAAAAAGGTGTTCAGACGTCGAGGGCTAATTCTGTTTCCGATGATAAAAACCCATCTGTTTCCACCGAAAAACATTTCAGGGGATCTTTTGTAACAGTTTGGCACCATTTTTGAGTGAATTGCAGAACGTCAGATTTTTTCTGAAATTGTGACCGCGCGGCCTAGGGATTTTTTCAAAAAAAATGTGTTCAGACGTCGAGGGCTAATTCTGTTTCCGATGATAAAAAGCCATCTGTTTCCACCGAAAAACCTTTCAGGGGATCTTTTGCAACAGTTTGGCACCATTTTTGAGTGAATTGCAGAACGTCAGATTTTTTCTGAAATTGTGACCGCGCGGCTTAGGAATTTTTTCAAAAAAAAGCTGTTCAGACGTCGAGGGCTAATTCTGTTTCCGATGATAAAAACCCATTTGTTTCCACCGAAAAAGCTTTCAGGTTATCGTTTGCAACAGCTTGGCACCATTTTTGAGTGAATTGCAGAACGTCAGATCTTTTCTGAAATTGTGACCACGCGGCTTAGGGATTTTTTCAAAAAAAAGGTGTTCAGACGTCGAGGGCTAATTCTGTTTCCGATGATAAAAACCCATCTGTTTCCACCGAAAAAGCTTTCAGGGGATCGTTTGCAACAGCTTGGCACCACTTTTGAGTGAATTGAAGAACGTCAGATTTTTTTGAAATTGTGACCGCGCGGCTTAGGGATTTTTTCAAAAAAAAGTTCTTCAGACGTCGAGGGCTAATTCTGTTTCCGATGATAAAAACCCATCTGTTTCCACCGAAAAACCTTTCAGGGGATCGTTTGCAACACTTGGCACCATTTTTGAGTGAATTGCAGCACGTCAGATTTTTTCTGAAATTGTGACCGCGCGGCTTAGGGATTTTTTCAAAAAAAAGGTGTTCAGACGTCGAGGGCTAATTCTGTTTCCGATGATAAAAACCCATCTGTTTCCACCGAAAAACCTTTCAGGGGATCTTTTGCAACAGTTTGGCACCATTTTTGAGTGAATTGCAGAACGTCAGATTTTTTCTGAAATTGTGACCGCGCGGTTTAGGGATTTTTTCAAAAAAAAGGTGTTCAGACGTCGAGGGCTAATTCTGTTTCCGATGATAAAAACCCATCTGTTTCCACCGAAAAAGCTTTCAGGGGATCGTTTGCAACAGCTTGGCACCATTTTTGAGTGAATTGCAGAACGTCAGATTTTTTCTGAAATTGTGACCGCGCGGCTTAGCGATTTTTTCAAAAAAAAAGTGTTCAGACGTCAAGGGCAAATTCTGTTTCCGATGATGAAAACCCATCTCTTTCCACCGAAAAAACTTTCAGGGGATCGTTTGCAACAGTTTGGCACGATTTTTGAGTGAATTGCAGAACGTCAGTTTTTTTCTGAAATTGTGACCGCGCGGCTTAGGGATTTTTTCAAAAAAAAGTTGTTCAGACGTCGAGGGCAAATTCTGTTTCCGATGATAAAAACCCATCTGTTTCCACCGAAAAAGCTTTCAGGGGATCGTTTGCAACAGCTTGGCACCACTTTTGAGTGAATTGAAGAACGTCAGATTTTTCTGAAATTGTGACCGCGCGGCTTAGGGATTTTTTCAAAAAAAAGTTCTTCAGACGTCGAGGGCTAATTCTGTTTCCGATGATAAAAACCCATCTGTTTCCACCGAAAAACCTTTCAGGGGATCGTTTGCAACACTTGGCACCATTTTTGAGTGAATTGCAGCACGTCAGATTTTTTCTGAAATTGTGACCGCGCGGCTTAGGGATTTTTTCAAAAAAAAGGTGTTCAGACGTCGAGGGCTAATTCTGTTTCCGATGATAAAAACCCATCTGTTTCCACCGAAAAACATTTCAGGGGATCTTTTGTAACAGTTTGGCACCATTTTTGAGTGAATTGCAGAACGTCAGATTTTTTCTGAAATTGTGACCGCGCGGCCTAGGGATTTTTTCAAAAAAAATGTGTTCAGACGTCGAGGGCTAATTCTGTTTCCGATGATAAAAAGCCATCTGTTTCCACCGAAAAACCTTTCAGGGGATCTTTTGCAACAGTTTGGCACCATTTTTGAGTGAATTGCAGAACGTCAGATTTTTTCTGAAATTGTGACCGCGCGGCTTAGGAATTTTTTCAAAAAAAAGCTGTTCAGACGTCGAGGGCTAATTCTGTTTCCGATGATAAAAACCCATTTGTTTCCACCGAAAAAGCTTTCAGGTTATCGTTTGCAACAGCTTGGCACCATTTTTGAGTGAATTGCAGAACGTCAGATCTTTTCTGAAATTGTGACCACGCGGCTTAGGGATTTTTTCAAAAAAAAGGTGTTCAGACGTCGAGGGCTAATTCTGTTTCCGATGATAAAAACCCATCTGTTTCCACCGAAAAAGCTTTCAGGGGATCGTTTGCAACAGCTTGGCACCACTTTTGAGTGAATTGAAGAACGTCAGATTTTTTTGAAATTGTGACCGCGCGGCTTAGGGATTTTTTCAAAAAAAAGTTCTTCAGACGTCGAGGGCTAATTCTGTTTCCGATGATAAAAACCCATCTGTTTCCACCGAAAAACCTTTCAGGGGATCGTTTGCAACACTTGGCACCATTTTTGAGTGAATTGCAGCACGTCAGATTTTTTCTGAAATTGTGACCGCGCGGCTTAGGGATTTTTTCAAAAAAAAGGTGTTCAGACGTCGAGGGCTAATTCTGTTTCCGATGATAAAAACCCATCTGTTTCCACCGAAAAACCTTTCAGGGGATCTTTTGCAACAGTTTGGCACCATTTTTGAGTGAATTGCAGAACGTCAGATTTGTTCTGAAATTGTGACCGCGCGGTTTAGGGATTTTTTCAAAAAAAAGGTGTTCAGACGTCGAGGGCTAATTCTGTTTCCGATGATAAAAACCCATCTGTTTCCACCGAAAAAGCTTTCAGGGGATCGTTTGCAACAGCTTGGCACCATTTTTGAGTGAATTGCAGAACGTCAGATTTTTTCTGAAATTGTGACCGCGCGGCTTAGCGATTTTTTCAAAAAAAAAGTGTTCAGACGTCAAGGGCAAATTCTGTTTCCGATGATGAAAACCCATCTCTTTCCACCGAAAAAACTTTCAGGGGATCGTTTGCAACAGTTTGGCACGATTTTTGAGTGAATTGCAGAACGTCAGTTTTTTTCTGAAATTGTGACCGCGCGGCTTAGGGATTTTTTCAAAAAAAAGGTGTTCAGACGTCGAGGGCTAATTCTGTTTCCGATGATAAAAAGCCATTTGTTTCCACCGAAAAACCTTTCAGGGGATCTTTTGCAACAGTTTGGCACCATTTTTGAGTGAATTGCAGAACGTCAAATTTTTTCTGAAATTGTGACCGCGCGGCTTAGGGATTTTTTCAAAAAAAAGGTGTTCAGAAGTCGAGGGCTAATTCTGTTTCCGATGATAAACACCCATTTGTTTCCACCGAAAAAGCTTTCAGGGGATCGTTTGCAACAGCTTGGCACCATTTTTGAGTGAATTGCAGAACGTCAGATTTTTTCTGAAATTGTGACCACGCGGCTTAGGGGTTTTTTCAAAAAAAAGGTGTTCAGACGTCGAGGGCTAATTCTGTTTCCGATGATAAAAAGCCATCTGTTTCCACCGAAAAAGCTTTCAGGGGATCGTTTGCAACAGCTTGGCACCATTTTTGAGTGAATTGCAGAACGTCAGATTTTTTCTGAAATTGTGACCGCGCGGCTTAGGGATTTTTTCAAAAAAAAGTTGTTCAGACGTCGAGGGCTAATTCTGTTTCCGATGATAAAAACCCATCTGTTTCCACCGAAAAAGCTTTCAGGGGATCGTTTGCAACAGTTTGGCACGATTTTTGAGTGAATTGCAGAACGTCAGATTTTTGCTGAAATTGTGACCGCGCGGCTTAGGGATTTTTTCAAAAAAAAGGTGTTCAGACGTCGAGGGCTAATTCTGTTTCCGATGATAAAAAGCCATCTGTTTCCACCGAAAAAGCTTTCAGGGGATCGTTTGCAACAGCTTGGCACCATTTTTGAGTGAATTGCAGAACGTCAGATTTTTTTTGAAATTGTGACCGCGCGGCTTAGGGATTTTTTCAAAAAAAAGGTGTTCAGACGTCGAGGGCTAATTCTGTTTCCGATGATAAAAAGCCATCTGTTTCCACCGAAAAACCTTTCAGGGGATCTTTTGCAACAGTTTGGCACCATTTTTGAGTGAATTGCAGAACGTCAGATTTTTTCTGAAATTGTGACCGCGCGGCTTAGGAATTTTTTCAAAAAAAAGCTGTTCAGACGTCGAGGGCTAATTCTGTTTCCGATGATAAAAACCCATTTGTTTCCACCGAAAAAGCTTTCAGGGGATCGTTTGCAACAGCTTGGCACCATTTTTGAGTGAATTGCAGAACGTCAGATTTTTTCTGAAATTGTGACCACGCGGTTTAGGGATTTTTTCAAAAAAAAGGTGTTCAGACGTCGAGGGCTAATTCTGTTTCCGATGATAAAAAGCCATCTGTTTCCACCGAAAAAGCTTTCAGGGGATCGTTTGCAACAGTTTGGCACGATTTTTGAGTGAATTGCAGAACGTCAGATTTTTTTTGAAATTGTGACCGCGCGGCTTAGGGATTTTTTCAAAAAAAAGGTGTTCAGACGTCGAGGGCTAATTCTGTTTCCGATGATAAAAAGCCATCTGTTTCCACCGAAAAACCTTTCAGGGGATCTTTTGCAACAGTTTGGCACCATTTTTGAGTGAATTGCAGAACGTCAGATTTTTTCTGAAATTGTGACCGCGCGGCTTAGGAATTTTTTCAAAAAAAAGCTGTTCAGACGTCGAGGGCTAATTCTGTTTCCGATGATAAAAACCCATTTGTTTCCACCGAAAAAGCTTTCAGGGGATCGTTTGCAACAGCTTGGCACCATTTTTGAGTGAATTGCAGAACGTCAGATTTTTTCTGAAATTGTGACCACGCGGTTTAGGGATTTTTTCAAAAAAAAGGTGTTCAGACGTCGAGGGCTAATTCTGTTTCCGATGATAAAAAGCCATCTGTTTCCACCGAAAAAGCTTTCAGGGGATCGTTTGCAACAGTTTGGCACGATTTTTGAGTGAATTGCAGATCATCAGATTTTTGCTGAAATTGTGACCGCGCGGCTTTGGGATTTTTTCAAAAAAATAGTTGTTCAGACGTCGAGGGCTAATTCTGTTTCCGATGATAAAAACCCATCTGTTTCCACCAAAAAAGATTTAAGGAGATTATTTGCAACAGCTTGGCACCATTTTTGAGTGAATTGCAGAACGTCAGATTTTTTCTGAAATTGTGACCGCGCGGCTTAGGAATTTTTTCAAAAAAAAAGCTGTTCAGACGTCAAGGGCTAATTCTGTTTCCGATGATAAAAACCCATTTGTTTCCACCGAAAAAGCTTTCAGGGGATCGTTTGCAACAGCTTGGCACCATTTTTGAGTGAATTGCAGAACGTCAGATTTTTTCTGAAATTGTGACCGCGCGGCTTAGCGATTTTTTTTTAAAAAAGGTGTTCAGACGTCGAGGGCTAATTCTGTTTCCGATGATAAAAACCCATCTGTTTCCATCGAAAAACCTTTCAGGGGATCGTTTGCAACAGTTTGGCACCATTTTTGAGTGAATTGCAGAACGTCAGATTTTTTCTGAAATTGTGACCGCGCGGCTTAGCGATTTTTTTTAAAAAAAGGTGTTCAGACGTCGAGGGCTAATTCTGTTTCGGATGATAAAAACCCATCTGTTTCCATCGAAAAACCTTTCAGGGGATCGTTTGCAACAGTTTGGCACCATTTTTGAGTGAATTGCAGAACGTCAGATTTTTTCTGAAATTGTGACCGCGCGGCTTAGGGATTTTTTCAAAAAAAAGTTCTTCAGACGTCGAGGACTAATTCTGTTTCCGATGATAAAATCCCATCTGTTTCCACCGAAAAAGCTTTCAGGGGATCGTTTGCAACAGTTTGGCACCATTTTTGAGTGAATTGCAGAACGTCAGATTTTTTCTGAAATTGTGACCGCGCGGCATAGGGATTTTTTCAAAAAAAGGTGTTCAGACGTTGAGGGCTAATTCTGTTTCCGATGATAAAAACCCATCTGTTTCCACCGAAAAAGCTTTCAGGGGATCGTTTGCAACAGCTTGGCACCATTTTTGAGTGAATTGCAGAACGTTAGATTTTTTCTGAAATTGTGACCGCGCGGCTTAGCGATTTTTTCAAAAAAAAGGTGTTCAGACGTCGAGGGCTAATTCTGTTTCCGATGATAAAAACCCATCTGTTTCCACCGAAAAACCTTTCAGGGGATCGTTTGCAACAGTTTGGCACGATTTTTGAGTGAATTGCAGAACGTCAGATTTTTTCTGGAATTGTGACCGCGCGGCTTAGGGATTTTTTTTAACAAAAGGCATTCAGACATCGATGGCTAATTCTGTTTCCGATGATAAAAACCCATCTGTTTCCACCGAAAAAGCTTTCAGGGGATCGTTTGCAACAGCTTGGCACCATTTTTGATTGAATTGCAGAACGTTAGATTTTTTCTGAAATTGTGACCGCGCAGCTTAGGGATTTTTTCAAAAAAAAGGTGTTCAGACGTCGAGGGCTAATTCTGCTTCCGATGATAAAAACCCATCTGTTTCCATCGAATAACCTTTCAGGGGATCGTTTGCAACAGTTTGGCACCATTTTTGAGTGAACTGCAGAACTTCAGATTTTTTCTGAAATTGTGACCGCGCGGCTTAGCGATTTTTTCAAAAAAAATGTGTTCAGACGTCGAGGGCTAATTCTGTTTCCCATGATAAAAACCCATCTGTTTCCACCGAAAAAGCTTTCAGGGGATCGTTTGCAACACTTGGCACCATTTTTGAGTGAATTGCAGCACGTCAGATTTTTTCTGAAATTGTGACCGCGCGGCTTAGGGATTTTTTCAAAAAAAAGGTGTTCAGACGTCGAGGGCTAATTCTGTTTCCGATGATAAAAACCCATCTGTTTATACCGAAAAAGCTTTCAGGGGATCGTTTGCAACAGCTTGGCACCATTTTTGAGTGAATTGCAGAACGTCAGATTTTTTCTGAAATTGTGACCGCGCGGCTTAGGGATTTTTTCAAAAAAAAAGCTGTTCAGACGTCGAGGGCTAATTCTGTTTCCGATGATAAAAACCCATCTGTTTCCACCAAAAAAGCTTTCAGGGGATCGTTTGCAACAGCTTGGCACCATTTTTGAGTGAATTGCAGAACGTCAGATTTTTTCTGAAATTGTGACGGCGCGACTTAGGGATTTTTTCAAAAAAAAGGTGTTCAGACGTCGAGGGCTAATTCTGTTTCCGCTGATAAAAACCCATCTGTTTCCACCGAAAAAGCTTTCAGGGGATCGTTTGCAACAACTTGGCACCATTTTTGAGTGAATTGCAGAACGTCAGATTTTTCTGAAATTGTGACGGCGCGGCTTAGGGATTTTTTCAAAAAAAAGGTGTTCAGACGTCGAGGGCTAATTCTGTTTCCAATGGTAAAAACCCATCTGTTTCCACCGAAAAAGCTTTCAGGGGATCGTTTGCAACAGCTTGGCACCATTTTTGAGTGAACTGCAGAACTTCAGATTTTTTCTGAAATTGTGACCGCGCGGCTTAGGGATTTTTTCAAAAAAAAGGTGTTCAGACGTCGAGGGCTAATTCTGTTTCCGATGAAAAAAACCCATGTGTTTCCACCGAAAAACCTTTCAGGGGATCTTTTGCAACAGTTTGGCACCATTTTTGAGTGAATTGCAGAACGTCAGATTTTTTCTGAAATTGTGACCGCGCGCGCGGTTTAGGGATTTTTTCAAAAAAAAGGTGTTCAGACGTCGAGGGCTAATTCTGTTTCCGATGATAAAAACCCATCTGTTTCCACCGAAAAAGCTTTCAGGGGATCGTTTGCAACAGCTTGGCACCATTTTTGAGTGAATTGAAGAACGTCAGATTTTTCTGAAATTGTGACCGCGCAATAGGGATTTTTTCAAAAAAAAGGTGTTCAGACGTCGAGGGCTAATTCTGTTTCCGATGGTAAAAACCCATCTGTTTCCACCGAAAAAGCTTTCAGGGGATCGTTTGCCAGAGCTTGGCACCATTTTTGAGTGAATTGCAGCACGTCAGATTTTTTCTGAAATTGTGACCGCGCGGCGTAGGGATTTTTTCAAAAAAAAGCTGTTCAGACGTCGAGGGCTAATTCTGTTTCCGATGATAAAAACCCATCTGTTTCCACCGAAAAAGCTTTCAGGGGATCGTTTCCAACAGCTTGGCACCACTTTTGAGTGAATTGAAGAACGTCAGATTTTTCTGAAATTGTGACCGCGCGGCTTAGGGATTTTTTCAAAAAAAAGTTCTTCAGACGTCGAGGGCTAATTCTGTTTCCGATGATAAAAACCCATCTGTTTCCACCGAAAAACCTTTCAGGGGATCGTTTGAAACACTTGGCACCATTTTTGAGTGAATTGCAGCACGTCAGATTTTTTCTGAAATTGTGACCGCGCGGCTTAGGGATTTTTTCAAAAAAAAGGTGTTCAGACGTCGAGGGCTAATTCTGTTTCCGATGATAAAAACCCATCTGTTTCCACCGAAAAACCTTTCAGGGGATCTTTTGCAACAGTTTGGCACCATTTTTGAGTGAATTGCAGAACGTCAGATTTTTTCTGAAATTGTGACCGCGCGGTTTAGGGATTTTTTCAAAAAAAAGGTGTTCAGACGTCGAAGGCTAATTCTGCTTCCGATGATAAAAACCCATCTGTTTCCACCGAAAAAGGTTTCAGGGGATCGTTTGCAACAGTTTGGCACCATTTTTGAGTGAATTGCAGAACGTCAGATTTTTTCTGAAATTGTGACCGCGCGGCTTAGGGGTTTTTTCAAAAAAAAGGTGTTCAGACGTCGAGGGCTAATTCTGTTTCCGATGATAAAAACCCATCTGTTTCCACCGAAAAAGCTTTCAGGGGATCGTTTGCAACAGCTTGGCACCATTTTTGAGTGAATTGCAGAACGTCAGATTTTTTCTGAAATTGTGACCGCGCGGCTTAGCGATTTTTTCAAAAAAAAAGTGTTCAGACGTCAAGGGCAAATTCTGTTTCCGATGATAAAAACCCATCTCATTCCACCGAAAAAACTTTCAGGGGATCGTTTGCAACAGTTTGGCACGATTTTTGAGTGAATTGCAGAACGTCAGTTTTTTTCTGAAATTGTGACCGCGCGGCTTAGGGATTTTTTCAAAAAAAAGGTGTTCAGACGTCGAGGGCTAATTCTGTTTCCGATGATAAAAAGCCATCTGTTTCCACCGAAAAAGCTTTCAGGGGATCGTTTGCAACAGCTTGGCACCATTTTTGAGTGAATTGCAGAACGTCAGATTTTTTCTGAAATTGTGACCGCGCGGCGTAGGGATTTTTTTTTAAAAAAGCTGTTCAGACGTCGAGGGCTAATTCTGTTTCCGATGATAAAAACCCATTTGTTTCCACCGAAAAAGCTTTCAGGGGATCGTTTGCAACAGCTTGGAACCATTTTTGATTGAATTGCAGAACGTCAAATTTTTTCTGAAATTGTGACCGCGCGGCTTAGGGATTTTTTCAAAGAAAAGGTGTTCAGACGTCGAGGGCTAATTCTGTTTCCGATGATAAAAACCCATCTGTTTCCACCGTAAAACCTTTCAGGGGATCGTTTGCAACAGTTTGGCACCATTTTTGAGTGAATTGCAGAACGTCAGATTTTTTCTGAAATTGTGACCGCGCGGCTTAGCGATTTTTTTAAAAAAAAAGTGTTCAGACGTCAAGGGCAAATTCTGTTTCCGATGATAAAAACCCATCTCTTTCCACCGAAAAAACTTTCAGGGGATCGTTTGCAACAGTTTGGCACGATTTTTGAGTGAATTGCAGAACGTCAGTTTTTTTCTGAAATTGTGACCGCGCGGCTTAGGGATTTTTTCAAAAAAAAGGTGTTCAGACGTCGAGGGCTAATTCTGTTTCCGATGATAAAAAGCCATCTGTTTCCACCGAAAAACCTTTCAGGGGATCTTTTGCAACAGTTTGGCACCATTTTTGAGTGAATTGCAGAACGTCAGATTTTTTCTGAAATTGTGACCGCGCGGCTTAGGGATTTTTTCAAAAAAAAGGTGTTCAGAAGTCGAGGGCTAATTCTGTTTCCGATGATAAAAAGCCATCTGTTTTCACCGAAAAACCTTTCAGGGGATCGTTTGCAACAGCTTGGCACCATTTTTGAGTGAACTGCAGAACTTCAGATTTTTTCTGAAATTGTGACCGCGCGGCTTAGGGATTTTTTTTTAAAAAAGGTGTTCAGACGTCGAGGGCTAATTCTGTTTCCGATGAAAAAAACCCATATGTTTGCGTTGAAAAACCTTCAGGGGATCGTTTGCAACAGTTTGGCACCATTTTTGAGTGAATTGCAGAACGTCAGATTTTTTCTGAAATTGTGACCGCGCGGCTTAGGGATTTTTTCAAAGAAAAGGTGTTCAGACGTCGAGGGCTAATTCTGTTTCCGATGATAAAAACCCATCTGTTTCCACCGTAAAACCTTTCAGGGGATCGTTTGCAACAGTTTGGCACCATTTTTGAGTGAATTGCAGAACGTCAGATTTTTTCTGAAATTGTGACCGCGCGGCTTAGCGATTTTTTCAAAAAAAAAGTGTTCAGACGTCAAGGGCAAATTCTCTTTCCGATGATAAAAACCCATCTCTTTCCACCGAAAAAACTTTCAGGGGATCGTTTGCAACAGTTTGGCACGATTTTTGAGTGAATTGCAGAACGTCAGTTTTTTTCTGAAATTGTGACCGCGCGGCTTAGGGATTTTTTCAAAAAAAAGGTGTTCAGACGTCGAGGGCTAATTCTGTTTCCGATGATAAAAAGCCATCTGTTTCCACCGAAAAACCTTTCAGGGGATCTTTTGCAACAGTTTGGCACCATTTTTGAGTGAATTGCAGAACGTCAGATTTTTTCTGAAATTGTGACCGCGCGGCTTAGGGATTTTTTCAAAAAAAAGGTGTTCAGAAGTCGAGGGCTAATTCTGTTTCCGATGATAAAAAGCCATCTGTTTTCACCGAAAAACCTTTCAGGGGATCGTTTGCAACAGCTTGGCACCATTTTTGAGTGAACTGCAGAACTTCAGATTTTTTCTGAAATTGTGACCGCGCGGCTTAGGGATTTTTTTTTAAAAAAGGTGTTCAGACGTCGAGGGCTAATTCTGTTTCCGATGAAAAAAAACCCATGTGTTTCCACCGAAAAACCTTTCAGGGGATCTTTTGCAACAGTTTGGCACCATTTTTGAGTGAATTGCAGAACGTCAGATTTTTCTGAAATTGTGACCGCGCAATAGGGATTTTTTCAAAAAAAAGGTGTTCAGACGTCGAGGGCTAATTCTGTTTCCGATGATAAAAACCCATCTGTTTCAACCGAAAAACCTTTCAGGGGATCGTTTGAAACACTTGGCACCATTTTTGAGTGAATTGCAGCACGTCAGATTTTTTCTGAAATTGTGACCGCGCGGCTTAGGGATTTTTTCAAAAAAAAGGTGTTCAGACGTCGAGGGCTAATTCTGTTTCCGATGATAAAAACCCATCTGTTTCCACCGAAAAACCTTTCAGGGGATCGTTTGAAACACTTGGCACCATTTTTGAGTGAATTGCAGCACGTCAGATTTTTTCTGAAATTGTGACCGCGCGGCTTAGGGATTTTTTTTAAAAAAAGGTGTTCAGACGTCGAGGGCTAATTCTGTTTCCGATGATAAAAACCCATCTGTTTCCACCGAAAAACCTTTCAGGGGATCTTTTGCAACAGTTTGGCACCATTTTTGAGTGAATTGCAGAACGTCAGATTTTTTCTGAAATTGTGACCGCGCGGTTTAGGGATTTTTTCAAAAAAAAGGTGTTCAGACGTCGAAGGCTAATTCTGCTTCCGATGATAAAAACCCATCTGTTTCCACCGAAAAAGCTTTCAGGGGATCGTTTGCAACAGCTTGGCACCATTTTTGAGTGAATTGCAGAACGTCAGATTTTTTCTGAAATTGTGACCGCGCGGCTTAGCGATTTTTTCAAAAAAAAAGTGTTCAGACGTAAAGGGCAAATTCTGTTTCCGATGATAAAAACCCATCTCTTTCCACCGAAAAAACTTTCAGGGGATCGTTTGCAACAGTTTGGCACGATTTTTGAGTGAATTGCAGAACGTCAGTTTTTTTCTGAAATTGTGACCGCGCGGCTTAGGGATTTTTTCAAAAAAAAGGTGTTCAGACGTCGAGGGCTAATTCTGTTTCCGATGATAAAAAGCCATCTGTTTCCACCGAAAAACCTTTCAGGGGATCGTTTGCAACAGCTTGGCACCATTTTTGAGTGAATTGCAGAACGTCAGATTTTTTCTGAAATTGTGACCGCGCGGCGTAGGGATTTTTTTTTAAAAAAGCTGTTCAGACGTCGAGGGCTAATTCTGTTTCCGATGATAAAAACCAATTTGTTTCCACCGAAAAAGCTTTCAGGGGATCGTTTGCAACAGCTTGGCACCATTTTGGATTGAATTGCAGAACGTCAAATTTTTTCTGAAATTGTGACCGCGCGGCTTAGGGATTTTTTCAAAAAAAAGGTGTTCAGACGTCGAGGGCTAATTCTGTTTCCGATGATAAAAACCCATCTGTTTCCACCGAAAAACCTTTCAGGGGATCGTTTGCAACAGTTTGGCACCATTTTTGAGTGAATTGCAGAACGTCAGATTTTTTCTGAAATTGTGACCGCGCGGCTTAGCGATTTTTTCAAAAAAAAAGTGTTCAGACGTCAAGGGCAAATTCTGTTTCCGATGATAAAAACCCATCTCTTTCCACCGAAAAAACTTTCAGGGGATCGTTTGCAACAGTTTGGCACGATTTTTGAGTGAATTGCAGAACGTCAGTTTTTTTCTGAAATTGTGACCGCTCGGCTTAGGGATTTTTTCAAAAAAAAGGTGTTCAGACGTCGAGGGCTAATTCTGTTTCCGATGATAAAAAGCCATCTGTTTCCACCGAAAAACCTTTCAGGGGATCTTTTGCAACAGTTTGGCACCATTTTTGAGTGAATTGCAGAACGTCAGATTTTTTCTGAAATTGTGACCGCGCGGCTTAGGGATTTTTTCAAAAAAAAGGTGTTCAGAAGTCGAGGGCTAATTCTGTTTCCGATGATAAAAAGCCATCTGTTTTCACCGAAAAACCTTTCAGGGGATCGTTTGCAACAGCTTGGCACCATTTTTGAGTGAACTGCAGAACTTCAGATTTTTTCTGAAATTGTGACCGCGCGGCTTAGGGATTTTTTTTTAAAAAAGGTGTTCAGACGTCGAGGGCTAATTCTGTTTCCGATGAAAAAAAACCCATGTGTTTCCACCGAAAAACCTTTCAGGGGATCTTTTGCAACAGTTTGGCACCATTTTTGAGTGAATTGCAGAACGTCAGATTTTTTCTGAAATTGTGACCGCGCGCGCGGTTTAGGGATTTTTTCAAAAAAAAGGTGTTCAGACGTCGAGGGCTAATTCTGTTTCCGATGATAAAAACCCATCTGTTTCCACCGAAAAAGCTTTCAGGGGATCGTTTGCAACAGCTTGGCACCATTTTTGAGTGAATTGAAGAACGTCAGATTTTTCTGAAATTGTGACCGCGCAATAGGGATTTTTTCAAAAAAAAGGTGTTCAGACGTCGAGGGCTAATTCTGTTTCCGATGGTAAAAACCCATCTGTTTCCACCGAAAAAGCTTTCAGGGGATCGTTTGCCAGAGCTTGGCACCATTTTTGAGTGAATTGCAGCACGTCAGATTTTTTCTGAAATTGTGACCGCGCGGCGTAGGGATTTTTTCAAAAAAAAGCTGTTCAGACATCGAGGGCTAATTCTGTTTCCGATGATAAAAACCCATCTGTTTCCACCGAAAAAGCTTTCAGGGGATCGTTTCCAACAGCTTGGCACCACTTTTGAGTGAATTGAAGAACGTCAGATTTTTCTGAAATTGTGACCGCGCGGCTTAGGGATTTTTTCAAAAAAAAGTTCTTCAGACGTCGAGGGCTAATTCTGTTTCCGATGATAAAAACCCATCTGTTTCCACCGAAAAACCTTTCAGGGGATCGTTTGAAACACTTGGCACCATTTTTGAGTGAATTGCAGCACGTCAAATTTTTTCTGAAATTGTGACCGCGCGGCTTAGGGATTTTTTCAAAAAAAAGGTGTTCAGACGTCGAGGGCTAATTCTGTTTCCGATGATAAAAACCCATCTGTTTCCACCGAAAAACCTTTCAGGGGATCTTTTGCAACAGTTTGGCACCATTTTTGAGTGAATTGCAGAACGTCAGATTTTTTCTGAAATTGTGACCGCGCGGCTTAGCGATTTTTTCAAAAAAAAAGTGTTCAGACGTCAAGGGCAAATTCTGTTTCCGATGATAAAAACCCATCTCTTTCCACCGAAAAAACTTTCAGGGGATCGTTTGCAACAGTTTGGCACGATTTTTGAGTGAATTGCAGAACGTCAGTTTTTTTCTGAAATTGTGACCGCGCGGCTTAGGGATTTTTTCAAAAAAAAGGTGTTCAGACGTCGAGGGCTAATTCTGTTTCCGATGATAAAAAGCCATCTGTTTCCACCGAAAAACCTTTCAGGGGATCTTTTGCAACAGTTTGGCACCATTTTTGAGTGAATTGCAGAACGTCAGATTTTTTCTGAAATTGTGACCGCGCGGCTTAGGGATTTTTTTTAAAAAAAGCTGTTCAGACGTCGAGGGCTAATTCTGTTTCCGATGATAAAAACCCATTTGTTTCCACCGAAAAAGCTTTCAGGGGATCGTTTGCAACAGTTTGGCACCATTTTTGAGTGAATTGCAGAACGTCAGATTTTTTCTGAAATTGTGACCGCGCGGCTTAGCGATTTTTTAAAAAACAATTGTTCAGACGTCAAGGGCAAATTCTGTTCCCGATGATAAAAACCCATCTCTTTCCACCGAAAAAACTTTCAGGGGATCGTTTGCAACAGTTTGGCACGATTTTTGAGTGAATTGCAGAACGTCAGTTTTTTTCTGAAATTGTGACCGCGCGGCTTAGGGATTTTTTCAAAAAAAAGGTGTTCAGACGTCGAGGGCTAATTCTGTTTCCGATGATAAAAAGCCATCTGTTTCCACCGAAAAACCTTTCAGGGGATCTTTTGCAACAGTTTGGCACCATTTTTGAGTGAATTGCAGAACGTCAGATTTTTTCTGAAATTGTGACCGCGCGGCTTAGGGATTTTTTCAAAAAAAAGGTGTTCAGAAGTCGAGGGCTAATTCTGTTTCCGATGATAAAAAGCCATCTGTTTCCACCGAAAAACCTTTCAGGGGATCTTTTGCAACAGTTTTGCACCATTTTTGAGTGAATTGCAGAACGTCAGATTTTTTCTGAAATTGTGACTGCGCGGTTTAGGGATTTTTTTAAAAAAATGCTGTTCAGACGTCGAGGGCTAATTCTGTTTCCGATGATAAAAACCCATTTGTTTCCACCGAAAAAGCTTTCAGGGGATCGTTTGCAACAGCTTGGCACCATTTTTGAGTGAATTGCAGAACGTCAGATTTTTTCTGAAATTGTGACCATGCGGCTTAGGGATTTTTTCAAAAAAAAGGTGTTCAGACGTCGAGGGCAAATTCTGTTTCCGATGATAAAAAGCCATCTGTTTCCACCGAAAAAGCTTTCAGGGGATCGTTTGCAACAGCTTGGCACCATTTTTGAGTGAATTGCAGAACGTCAGATTTTTTCTGAAATTGTGACCGCGCGGCGTAGGGATTTTTTCAAAAAAAAGCTGTTCAGACGTCGAGGGCTAATTCTGTTTCCGATGATAAAAAGCCATCTGTTTCCACCGAAAAACCTTTCAGGGGATCTTTTGCAACAGTTTGGCACCATTTTTGAGTGAATTGCAAAACGTCAGATTTTTTCTGAAATTGTGACCGCGCGGCTTAGGAATTTTTTCAAAAAAAAGGTGTTCAGACGTCGAGGGCTAATTCTGTTTCCGATGATAAAAACCCATTTGTTTCCACCGAAAAAGCTTTCAGGGGATCGTTTGCAACAGCTTGGCACCATTTTTGAGTGAATTGCAGAACGTCAGATTTTTTCTGAAATTGTGACCACGCGGCTTAGGGATTTTTTCAAAAAAAAGGTGTTCAGACGTCGAGGGCTAATTCTGTTTCCGATGATAAAAAGCCATCTGTTTCCACCGAAAAAGCTTTAAGGGGATCGTTTGCAACAGTTTGGCACGATTTTTGAGTGAATTGCAGAACGTCAGATTTTTGCTGAAATTGTGACCGCGCGGCTTAGGGATTTTTTCAAAAAAAAGGTGTTCAGACGTCGAGGGCTAATTCTGTTTCCGATGATAAAAAGCCATCTGTTTCCACCGAAAAAGCTTTCAGGGGATCGTTTGCAACAGCTTGGCACCATTTTTGAGTGAATTGCAGAACGTCAGATTTTTTCTGAAATTGTGACCGCGCGGCTTAGCGATTTTTTTAAAAAAAAGGTGTTCAGACGTCGAGGGCTAATTCTGTTTCCGATGATAAAAACCCATCTGTTTCCATCGAAAAACCTTTCAGGGGATCGTTTGCAACAGTTTGGCACCATTTTTGAGTGAATTGCAGAACGTCAGATTTTTTCTGAAATTGTGACCGCGCGGCTTAGGGATTTTTTCAAGAAAAAGGTGTTCAGACGTCGAGGGCTAATTCTGTTTCCGATGATAAAATCTCATCTGTTTCCACCGAAAAAGCTTTCAGGGGATCGTTTGCAACAGTTTGGCACCATTTTTGAGTGAATTGCAGAACGTCAGTTTTTTTCTGAAATTGTGACCGCGCGGCTTAGGGATTTTTTCAAAAAAAAGGTGTTCAGACGTCGAGGGCTAATTCTGTTTCCGATGATAAAAAGCCATCTGTTTCCACCGAAAAAGCTTTCAGGGGATCGTTTGCAACAGCTTGGCACCATTTTTGAGTGAATTGCAGAACGTCAGATTTTTTCTGAAATTGTGACCGCGCGGCGTAGGGATTTTTTTTTAAAAAAGCTGTTCAGACGTCGAGGGCTAATTCTGTTTCCGATGATAAAAACCCATTTGTTTCCACCGAAAAAGCTTTCAGGGGATCGTTTGCAACAGCTTGGCACCATTTTTGATTGAATTGCAGAACATCAAATTTTTTCTGAAATTGTGACCGCGCGGCTTAGGGATTTTTTCAAAAAAAAGGTGTTCAGACGTCGAGGGCTAATTCTGTTTCCGATGATAAAAACCCATCTGTTTCCACCGAAAAACCTTTCAGGGGATCGTTTGCAACAGTTTGGCACCATTTTTGAGTGAATTGCAGAACGTCAGATTTTTTCTGAAATTGTGACCGCGCGGCTTAGCGATTTTTTCAAAAAAAAAGTGTTCAGACGTCAAGGGCAAATTCTGTTTCCGATGATAAAACCCCATCTCTTTCCACCGAAAAAACTTTCAGGGGATCGTTTGCAACAGTTTGGCACGATTTTTGAGTGAATTGCAGAACGTCAGATTTTTTCTGAAATTGTGACCGCGCGGCTTAGGGATTTTTTCAAAAAAAAGGTGTTCAGACGTCGAGGGCTAATTCTGTTTCCGATGATAAAAAGCCATCTGTTTCCACCGAAAAACCTTTCAGCGGATCTTTTGCAACAGTTTGGCACCATTTTTGAGTGAATTGCAGAACGTCAGATTTTTTCTGAAATTGTGACCGCGCGGCTTAGGGATTTTTTCAAAAAAAAGGTGTTCAGAAGTCGAGGGCTAATTCTGTTTCCGATGATAAAAAGCCATCTGTTTTCACCGAAAAACCTTTCAGGGGATCTTTTGCAACAGTTTGGCACCATTTTTGAGTGAATTGCAGAACGTCAGATTTTTTCTGAAATTGTGACCGCGCGGCTTAGCGATTTTTTTTAAAAAAAGCTGTTCAGAAGTGGAGGGCTAATTCTGTTTCCGATGATAAAAACCCATCTGTTTCCATCGAAAAACCTTTCAGGGGATCGTTTGCAACAGTTTGGCACCATTTTTGAGTGAATTGCAGAACGTCAGATTTTTTCTGAAATTGTGACCGCGCGGCTTAGGGATTTTTTCAAGAAAAAGGTGTTCAGACGTCGAGGGCTAATTCTGTTTCCGATGATAAAATCTCATCTGTTTCCACCGAAAAAGCTTTCAGGGGATCGTTTGCAACAGTTTGGCACCATTTTTGAGTGAATTGCAGAACGTCAGATTTTTTCTGAAATTGTGACCGCGCGGCTTAGCGATTTTTTTTAAAAAAAGGTGTTCAGACGTCGAGGGCTAATTCTGATTCCGATGATAAAAACCCATCTGTATGCATTGAAAAACCTTTCAGGGGATCGTTTGCAACAGTTTGGCACCATTTTTGAGTGAATTGCAGAACGTCAGATTTTTTCTGAAATTGTGACCGCGCGGCTTAGGAATTTTTTCAAAAAAAAGCTGTTCAGATGTCGAGGGCTAATTCTGTTTCCGATGATAAAAACCCATTTGTTTCCACCGAAAAAGCTTTCAGGGGATCGTTTGCAACAGCTTGGCACCATTTTTGAGTGAATTGCAGAACGTCAGATTTTTTCTGAAATTGTGACCACGCGGCTTAGGGATTTTTTCAAAAAAAAGGTGTTCAGACGTCGAGGGCTAATTCTGTTTCCGATGATAAAAAGCCATCTGTTTCCACCGAAAAAGCTTTAAGGGGATCGTTTGCAACAGTTTGGCACGATTTTTGAGTGAATTGCAGAACGTCAGATTTTTGCTGAAATTGTGACCGCGCGGCTTAGGGATTTTTTCAAAAAAAAGGTGTTCAGACGTCGAGGGCTAATTCTGTTTCCGATGATAAAAAGCCATCTGTTTCCACCGAAAAAGCTTTCAGGGGATCGTTTGCAACAGCTTGGCACCATTTTTGAGTGAATTGCAGAACGTCAGATTTTTTCTGAAATTGTGACCGCGCGGCTTAGCGATTTTTTTTAAAAAAAGGTGTTCAGACGTCGAGGGCTAATTCTGTTTCCGATGATAAAAACCCATCTGTTTCCATCGAAAAACCTTTCAGGGGATCGTTTGCAACAGTTTGGCACCATTTTTGAGTGAATTGCAGAACGTCAGATTTTTTCTGAAATTGTGACCGCGCGGCTTAGCGATTTTTTCAAGAAAAAGGTGTTCAGACGTCGAGGGCTAATTCTGTTTCCGATGATAAAATCTCATCTGTTTCCACCGAAAAAGCTTTCAGGGGATCGTTTGCAACAGTTTGGCACCATTTTTGAGTGAATTGCAGAACGTCAGTTTTTTTCTGAAATTGTGACCGCGCGGCTTAGGGATTTTTTCAAAAAAAAGGTGTTCAGACGTCGAGGGCTAATTCTGTTTCCGATGATAAAAAGCCATCTGTTTCCACCGAAAAAGCTTTCAGGGGATCGTTTGCAACAGCTTGGCACCATTTTTGAGTGAATTGCAGAACGTCAGATTTTTTCTGAAATTGTGACCGCGCGGCGTAGGGATTTTTTTTTAAAAAAGCTGTTCAGACGTCGAGGGCTAATTCTGTTTCCGATGATAAAAACCCATTTGTTTCCACCGAAAAAGCTTTCAGGGGATCGTTTGCAACAGCTTGGCACCATTTTTGATTGAATTGCAGAACGTCAAATTTTTTCTGAAATTGTGACCGCGCGGCTTAGGGATTTTTTCAAAAAAAAGGTGTTCAGACGTCGAGGGCTAATTCTGTTTCCGATGATAAAAACCCATCTGTTTCCACCGAAAAACCTTTCAGGGGATCGTTTGCAACAGTTTGGCACCATTTTTGAGTGAATTGCAGAACGTCAGGTTTTTTCTGAAATTGTGACCGCGCGGCTTAGCGATTTTTTCAAAAAAAAAGTGTTCAGACGTCAAGGGCAAATTCTGTTTCCGATGATAAAAACCCATCTCTTTCCACCGAAAAAACTTTCAGGGGATCGTTTGCAACAGTTTGGCACGATTTTTGAGTGAATTGCAGAACGTCAGTTTTTTTCTGAAATTGTGACCGCGCGGCTTAGGGATTTTTTCAAAAAAAAGGTGTTCAGACGTCGAGGGCTAATTCTGTTTCCGATGATAAAAAGCCATCTGTTTCCACCGAAAAACCTTTCAGGGGATCTTTTGCAACAGTTTGGCACCATTTTTGAGTGAATTGCAGAACGTCAGATTTTTTCTGAAATTGTGACCGCGCGGCTTAGGGATTTTTTCAAAAAAAAGGTGTTCAGAAGTCGAGGGCTAATTCTGTTTCCGATGATAAAAAGCCATCTGTTTTCACCGAAAAACCTTTCAGGGGATCTTTTGCAACAGTTTGGCACCATTTTTGAGTGAATTGCAGAACGTCAGATTTTTTCTGAAATTGTGACCGCGCGGCTTAGGGATTTTTTTTTAAAAAAGCTGTTCAGACGTCGAGGGCTAATTCTGTTTCCGATGATAAAAACCCATTTGTTTCCACCGAAAAAGCTTTCAGGGGATCGTTTGCAACAGTTTGGCACCATTTTTGAGTGAATTGCAGAACGTCAGATTTTTTCTGAAATTGTGACCGCGCGGCTTAGCGATTTTTTTAAAAAAAATTGTTCAGACGTCAAGGGCAAATTCTGTTTCCGATGATAAAAACCCATCTCTATCCACCGAAAAAACTTTCAGGGGATCGTTTGCAACAGTTTGGCACGATTTTTGAGTGAATTGCAGAACGTCAGTTTTTTTCTGAAATTGTGACCGCGCGGCTTAGGGATTTTTTCAAAAAAAAGGTGTTCAGACGTCGAGGGCTAATTCTGTTTCCGATGATAAAAAGCCATCTGTTTCCACCGAAAAACCTTTCAGGGGATCTTTTGCAACAGTTTGGCACCATTTTTGAGTGAATTGCAGAACGTCAGATTTTTTCTGAAATTGTGACCGCGCGGCTTAGGAATTTTTTTTAAAAAATGCTGTTCAGACGTCGAGGGCTAATTCTGTTTCCGATGATAAAAACCCATTTGTTTCCACCGAAAAAGCTTTCAGGGGATCGTTTGCAACAGCTTGGCACCATTTTTGAGTGAATTGCAGAACGTCAGATTTTTTCTGAAATTGTGACCACGCGGCTTAGGGATTTTTTCAAAAAAAAGGTGTTCAGACGTCGAGGGCTAATTCTGTTTCCGATGATAAAAAGCCATCTGTTTCCACCGAAAAAGCTTTCAGGGGATCGTTTGCAACAGTTTGGCACGATTTTTGAGTGAATTGCAGAACGTCAGATTTTTGCTGAAATTGTGACCGCGCGGCTTAGGGATTTTTTCAAAAAAAAGGTGTTCAGACGTCGAGGGCTAATTCTGTTTCCGATGATAAAAAGCCATCTGTTTCCACCGAAAAAGCTTTCAGGGGATCGTTTGCAACAGCTTGGCACCATTTTTGAGTGAATTGCACAACGTCAGATTTTTTCTGAAATTGTGACCGCGCGGCTTAGGGATTTTTTCAAGAAAAAGGTGTTCAGACGTCGAGGGCTAATTCTGTTTCCGATGATAAAATCTCATCTGTTTCCACCGAAAAAGCTTTCAGGGGATCGTTTGCAACAGTTTGGCACCATTTTTGAGTGAATTGCAGAACGTCAGTTTTTTTCTGAAATTGTGACCGCGCGGCTTAGGGATTTTTTCAAAAAAAAGGTGTTCAGACGTCGAGGGCTAATTCTGTTTCCGATGATAAAAAGCCATCTGTTTCCACCGAAAAAGCTTTCAGGGGATCGTTTGCAACAGCTTGGCACCATTTTTGAGTGAATTGCAGAACGTCAGATTTTTTCTGAAATTGTGACCGCGCGGCGTAGGGATTTTTTTTTAAAAAAGCTGTTCAGACGTCGAGGGCTAATTCTGTTTCCGATGATAAAAACCCATCTGTTTCCACCGAAAAACCTTTCAGGGGATCGTTTGCAACAGTTTGGCACCATTTTTGAGTGAATTGCAGAACGTCAGGTTTTTTCTGAAATTGTGACCGCGCGGCTTAGCGATTTTTTCAAAAAAAAAGTGTTCAGACGTCAAGGGCAAATTCTGTTTCCGATGATAAAAACCCATCTCTTTCCACCGAAAAAACTTTCAGGGGATCGTTTGCAACAGTTTGGCACGATTTTTGAGTGAATTGCAGAACGTCAGTTTTTTTCTGAAATTGTGACCGCGCGGCTTAGGGATTTTTTCAAAAAAAAGGTGTTCAGACGTCGAGGGCTAATTCTGTTTCCGATGATAAAAAGCCATCTGTTTCCACCGAAAAACCTTTCAGGGGATCTTTTGCAACAGTTTGGCACCATTTTTGAGTGAATTGCAGAACGTCAGATTTTTTCTGAAATTGTGACCGCGCGGCTTAGGGATTTTTTCAAAAAAAAGGTGTTCAGAAGTCGAGGGCTAATTCTGTTTCCGATGATAAAAAGCCATCTGTTTTCACCGAAAAACCTTTCAGGGGATCTTTTGCAACAGTTTGGCACCATTTTTGAGTGAATTGCAGAACGTCAGATTTTTTCTGAAATTGTGACCGCGCGGCTTAGGGATTTTTTTTAAAAAAAGCTGTTCAGACGTCGAGGGCTAATTCTGTTTCCGATGATAAAAACCCATTTGTTTCCACCGAAAAAGCTTTCAGGGGATCGTTTGCAACAGTTTGGCACCATTTTTGAGTGAATTGCAGAACGTCAGATTTTTTCTGAAATTGTGACCGCGCGGCTTAGCGATTTTTTTAAAAAAAATTGTTCAGACGTCAAGGGCAAATTCTGTTTCCGATGATAAAAACCCATCTCTATCCACCGAAAAAACTTTCAGGGGATCGTTTGCAACAGTTTGGCACGATTTTTGAGTGAATTGCAGAACGTCAGTTTTTTTCTGAAATTGTGACCGCGCGGCTTAGGGATTTTTTCAAAAAAAAGGTGTTCAGACGTCGAGGGCTAATTCTGTTTCCGATGATAAAAAGCCATCTGTTTCCACCGAAAAACCTTTCAGGGGATGTTTTGCAACAGTTTGGCACCATTTTTGAGTGAATTGCAGAACGTCAGATTTTTTCTGAAATTGTGACCGCGCGGCTTAGGAATTTTTTTTAAAAAATGCTGTTCAGACGTCGAGGGCTAATTCTGTTTCCGATGATAAAAACCCATTTGTTTCCACCGAAAAAGCTTTCAGGGGATCGTTTGCAACAGCTTGGCACCATTTTTGAGTGAATTGCAGAACGTCAGATTTTTTCTGAAATTGTGACCACGCGGCTTAGGGATTTTTTCAAAAAAAAGGTGTTCAGACGTCGAGGGCTAATTCTGTTTCCGATGATAAAAAGCCATCTGTTTCCACCGAAAAAGCTTTCAGGGGATCGTTTGCAACAGTTTGGCACGATTTTTGAGTGAATTGCAGAACGTCAGATTTTTGCTGAAATTGTGACCGCGCGGCTTAGGGATTTTTTCAAAAAAAAGGTGTTCAGACGTCGAGGGCTAATTCTGTTTCCGATGATAAAAAGCCATCTGTTTCCACCGAAAAAGCTTTCAGGGGATCGTTTGCAACAGCTTGGCACCATTTTTGAGTGAATTGCACAACGTCAGATTTTTTCTGAAATTGTGACCGCGCGGCTTAGGGATTTTTTCAAGAAAAAGGTGTTCAGACGTCGAGGGCTAATTCTGTTTCCGATGATAAAATCTCATCTGTTTCCACCGAAAAAGCTTTCAGGGGATCGTTTGCAACAGTTTGGCACCATTTTTGAGTGAATTGCAGAACGTCAGTTTTTTTCTGAAATTGTGACCGCGCGGCTTAGGGATTTTTTCAAAAAAAAGGTGTTCAGACGTCGAGGGCTAATTCTGTTTCCGATGATAAAAAGCCATCTGTTTCCACCGAAAAAGCTTTCAGGGGATCGTTTGCAACAGCTTGGCACCATTTTTGAGTGAATTGCAGAACGTCAGATTTTTTCTGAAATTGTGACCGCGCGGCGTAGGGATTTTTTTTTAAAAAAGCTGTTCAGACGTCGAGGGCTAATTCTGTTTCCGATGATAAAAACCCATTTGTTTCCACCGAAAAAGCTTTCAGGGGATCGTTTGCAACAGCTTGGCACCATTTTTGATTGAATTGCAGAACGTCAAATTTTTTCTGAAATTGTGACCGCGCGGCTTAGGGATTTTTTCAAAAAAAAGGTGTTCAGACGTCGAGGGCTAATTCTGTTTCCGATGATAAAAACCCATCTGTTTCCACCGAAAAACCTTTCAGGGGATCGTTTGCAACAGTTTGGCACCATTTTTGAGTGAATTGCAGAACGTCAGGTTTTTTCTGAAATTGTGACCGCGCGGCTTAGCGATTTTTTCAAAAAAAAAGTGTTCAGACGTCAAGGGCAAATTCTGTTTCCGATGATAAAAACCCATCTCTTTCCACCGAAAAAACTTTCAGGGGATCGTTTGCAACAGTTTGGCACGATTTTTGAGTGAATTGCAGAACGTCAGTTTTTTTCTGAAATTGTGACCGCGCGGCTTAGGGATTTTTTCAAAAAAAAGGTGTTCAGACGTCGAGGGCTAATTCTGTTTCCGATGATAAAAAGCCATCTGTTTCCACCGAAAAACCTTTCAGGGGATCTTTTGCAACAGTTTGGCACCATTTTTGAGTGAATTGCAGAACGTCAGATTTTTTCTGAAATTGTGACCGCGCGGCTTAGGGATTTTTTCAAAAAAAAGGTGTTCAGAAGTCGAGGGCTAATTCTGTTTCCGATGATAAAAAGCCATCTGTTTTCACCGAAAAACCTTTCAGGGGATCTTTTGCAACAGTTTGGCACCATTTTTGAGTGAATTGCAGAACGTCAGATTTTTTCTGAAATTGTGACCGCGCGGCTTAGGGATTTTTTTTAAAAAAAGCTGTTCAGACGTCGAGGGCTAATTCTGTTTCCGATGATAAAAACCCATTTGTTTCCACCGAAAAAGCTTTCAGGGGATCGTTTGCAACAGTTTGGCACCATTTTTGAGTGAATTGCAGAACGTCAGATTTTTTCTGAAATTGTGACCGCGCGGCTTAGCGATTTTTTTAAAAAAAATTGTTCAGACGTCAAGGGCAAATTCTGTTTCCGATGATAAAAACCCATCTCTATCCACCGAAAAAACTTTCAGGGGATCGTTTGCAACAGTTTGGCACGATTTTTGAGTGAATTGCAGAACGTCAGTTTTTTTCTGAAATTGTGACCGCGCGGCTTAGGGATTTTTTCAAAAAAAAGGTGTTCAGACGTCGAGGGCTAATTCTGTTTCCGATGATAAAAAGCCATCTGTTTCCACCGAAAAACCTTTCAGGGGATCTTTTGCAACAGTTTGGCACCATTTTTGAGTGAATTGCAGAACGTCAGATTTTTTCTGAAATTGTGACCGCGCGGCTTAGGAATTTTTTTTAAAAAATGCTGTTCAGACGTCGAGGGCTAATTCTGTTTCCGATGATAAAAACCCATTTGTTTCCACCGAAAAAGCTTTCAGGGGATCGTTTGCAACAGCTTGGCACCATTTTTGAGTGAATTGCAGAACGTCAGATTTTTTCTGAAATTGTGACCACGCGGCTTAGGGATTTTTTCAAAAAAAAGGTGTTCAGACGTCGAGGGCTAATTCTGTTTCCGATGATAAAAAGCCATCTGTTTCCACCGAAAAAGCTTTCAGGGGATCGTTTGCAACAGTTTGGCACGATTTTTGAGTGAATTGCAGAACGTCAGATTTTTGCTGAAATTGTGACCGCGCGGCTTAGGGATTTTTTCAAAAAAAAGGTGTTCAGACGTCGAGGGCTAATTCTGTTTCCGATGATAAAAAGCCATCTGTTTCCACCGAAAAAGCTTTCAGGGGATCGTTTGCAACAGCTTGGCACCATTTTTGAGTGAATTGCACAACGTCAGATTTTTTCTGAAATTGTGACCGCGCGGCTTAGCGATTTTTTTAAAAAAAAGGTGTTCAGAAGTCGAGGGCTAATTCTGTTTCCGATGATAAAAACCCATCTGTTTCCATCGAAAAACCTTTCAGGGGATCGTTTGCAACAGTTTGGCACCATTTTTGAGTGAATTGCAGAACGTCAGATTTTTTCTGAAATTGTGACCGCGCGGCTTAGGGATTTTTTCAAGAAAAAGGTGTTCAGACGTCGAGGGCTAATTCTGTTTCCGATGATAAAATCTCATTTGTTTCCACCGAAAAAGCTTTCAGGGGATCGTTTGCAACAGTTTGGCACCATTTTTGAGTGAATTGCAGAACGTCAGATTTTTTCTGAAATTGTGACCGCGCGGCTTAGCGATTTTTTTTAAAAAAAGGTGTTCAGACGTCGAGGGCTAATTCTGATTCCGATGATAAAAACCCATCTGTATGCATTGAAAAACCTTTCAGGGGATCGTTTGCAACAGTTTGGCACCATTTATGAGTGAATTGCAGAACGTCAGATTTTTTCTGAAATTGTGACCGCGCGGCTTAGGGATTTTTTCAAAAAAAGGTGTTCAGACGTTGAGGGCTAATTCTGTTTCCGATGATAAAAACCCATCTGTTTCCACCGAAAAAGCTTTCAGGGGATCGTTTGCAACAGCTTGGCACCATTTTTGAGTGAATTGCAGAACGTTAGATTTTTTCTGAAATTGTGACCGTGCGGCTTAGGGATTTTTTCAAAAAAAAGGTGTTCAGACGTCGAGGGCTAATTCTGTTTCCGATGATAAAAACCCATCTGTTTCCATCGAAAAACCTTTCAGGGGATCGTTTGCAACAGTTTGGCATCATTTTTGAGTGAATTGCAGAACGTCAGATTTTTTCTGGAATTGTGACCGCGCGGCTTAGGGATTTTTTTAAAAAAAAGCCATTCAGACATCGAGGGCTAATTCTGTTTCCGATGATAAAAACCCATCTGTTTCCACCGAAAAAGCTTTCAGGGGATCGTTTGCAACAGCTTGGCACCATTTTTGATTGAATTGCAGAACGTCAGATTTTTTCTGAAATTGTGACCGCGCGGGTTAGGGATTTTTTTCAAAAAAAAAATATTCAGACGTCGAGGGCTAATTCTGTTTCCGATGATAAAAACCCATCTGTTTCCACCATAAAATCTTTCAGAGGATCGCTGGCAACAGTTTGGCACCATTTTTGAGTGAATTGCAGAATGTCAGATTTTTTCTGAAATTGTGACCGCGCGGCTTAGGGATTTTTTTCAAAAAAAAGGTGTTCAGACGTCGACGGCTAATTCTATTTCCGATGATAAAAACCCATCTGTTTCCACCGAAAAACTTTTCAGGGGTTCGTTTGCAACAGTTTGGCACTATTTTTGAGTGAATTGCAGAACGTCAGATTTTTTCTGAAATTGTGACCGCGCGGCTTAGGGATTTTATCAAAAAAAAGGTGTTCAGACGTCGAGGGCTAATTCTGTTTCCGATGATAAAAACCCATCTGTTTCCACCATAAAATCTTTCAGAGGATCGCTGGCAACAGTTTGGCACCATTTTTGAGTGAATTGCAGAATGTCAGATTTCTTCTGAAATTGTGACCGCGCGGCTTAGGGATTTTTTTCAAAAAAAAGGTGTTCAGACGTCGACGGCTAATTCTATTTCCGATGATAAAAACCCATCTGTTTGCACCGAAAAACTTTTCAGGGGTTCGTTTGCAACAGTTTGGCACTATTTTTGAGTGAATTGCAGAACGTCAGATTTTTTCTGAAATTGTGACCGCGCGGCTTAGGGATTTATTTCAAAAAAAAGGTGTTCAGACGTCGAGGGCTAATTCTGTTTCCGATAATAAAAACCCATCTGTTTTCAACATAAAAGCTTTCAGAGGATGGTTTGCAACAGTTTGGCACCATTTTTGAGTGAATTGCAGAACATCAGAATTTTTTCTGAAATTGTGACCGCGCGGCTTAGGGATTTTATCAAAAAAATGGTGTTCAGACGTCGAGGGCTAATTCTGTTTCCGCTGATAAAAACCCATCTGTTTCCACCGAAAAACCTTTCAGGGGATCGTTTGCAATAGTTTGGCACCATTTTTGAGTGAATTACAGAACGTCAGATTTTTTCTGAAATTGTGACCGCGCGGCTTAGGGATTTTTTCAAAAATGTTGTTCAGACGTTGAGGGCTAATTCTGTTTCCGATGATAAAAACCCATCTGTTTCCACCAAACAAGTTTCAGGGGATCGTTTGCAAGAGTTTGGCACCATTTTTGAGTGAATTGCAGAACGTCAGATTTTTTCTGAAATTGTGACCGCGCGGCTTAGGGATTTTTTCAAAAAAAAGGTGTTCAGACGTCGAGGGCTAATTCTATTTCCGATGATAAAAACCCATCTGTTTCCACCGAAAAACTTTTCAGGGGTTCGTTTGCAACAGTTTGGCACTATTTTTGAGTGAATTGCAGAACGTCAGATTTTTTCTGAAATTGTGACCGCGCGGCTTAGGGATTTATTTCAAAAAAAAGGTGTTCAGACGTCGAGGGCTAATTCTGTTTCCGATAATAAAAACCCATCTGTTTTCAACATAAAAGCTTTCAGAGGATGGTTTGCAACAGTTTGGCACCATTTTTGAGTGAATTGCAGAACATCAGAATTTTTTCTGAAATTGTGACTGCGCGGCTTAGGGATTTTTTCAAAAAAAAGGTGTTCAGACGTCGAGGGCTAATTCTGTTTCCGATGATAAAAAGCCATCTGTTTCCACCGAAAAAGCTTTCAGGGGATCGTTTGCAACAGCTTGGCACCATTTTTGAGTGAATTGCACAACGTCAGATTTTTTCTGAAATTGTGACCGCGCGGCTTAGCGATTTTTTTAAAAAAAAGGTGTTCAGAAGTCGAGGGCTAATTCTGTTTCCGATGATAAAAACCCATCTGTTTCCATCGAAAAACCTTTCAGGGGATCGTTTGCAACAGTTTGGCACCATTTTTGAGTGAATTGCAGAACGTCAGATTTTTTCTGAAATTGTGACCGCGCGGCTTAGGGATTTTTTCAAGAAAAAGGTGTTCAGACGTCGAGGGCTAATTCTGTTTCCGATGATAAAATCTCATCTGTTTCCACCGAAAAAGCTTTCAGGGGATCGTTTGCAACAGTTTGGCACCATTTTTGATTGAATTGCAGAACGTCAGATTTTTTCTGAAATCGTGACCGCGCGGCTTAGCGATTTTTTTTAAAAAAAGGTGTTCAGACGTCGAGGGCTAATTCTGATTCCGATGATAAAAACCCATCTGTATGCATTGAAAAACCTTTCAGGGGATCGTTTGCAACAGTTTGGCACCATTTATGAGTGAATTGCAGAACGTCAGATTTTTTCTGAAATTGTGACCGCGCGGCTTAGGGATTTTTTCAAAAAAAGGTGTTCAGACGTTGAGGGCTAATTCTGTTTCCGATGATAAAAACCCATCTGTTTCCACCGAAAAAGCTTTCAGGGGATCGTTTGCAACAGCTTGGCACCATTTTTGAGTGAATTGCAGAACGTTAGATTTTTTCTGAAATTGTGACCGTGCGGCTTAGGGATTTTTTCAAAAAAAAGGTGTTCAGACGTCGAGGGCTAATTCTGTTTCCGATGATAAAAACCCATCTGTTTCCATCGAAAAACCTTTCAGGGGATCGTTTGCAACAGTTTGGCATCATTTTTGAGTGAATTGCAGAACGTCAGATTTTTTCTGGAATTGTGACCGCGCGGCTTAGGGATTTTTTTAAAAAAAAGCCATTCAGACATCGAGGGCTAATTCTGTTTCCGATGATAAAAACCCATCTGTTTCCACCGAAAAAGCTTTCAGGGGATCGTTTGCAACAGCTTGGCACCATTTTTGATTGAATTGCAGAACGTCAGATTTTTTCTGAAATTGTGACCGCGCGGGTTAGGGATTTTTTTCAAAAAAAAAATATTCAGACGTCGAGGGCTAATTCTGTTTCCGATGATAAAAACCCATCTGTTTCCACCATAAAATCTTTCAGAGGATCGCTGGCAACAGTTTGGCACCATTTTTGAGTGAATTGCAGAATGTCAGATTTTTTCTGAAATTGTGACCGCGCGGCTTAGGGATTTTTTTCAAAAAAAAGGTGTTCAGACGTCGACGGCTAATTCTATTTCCGATGATAAAAACCCATCTGTTTCCACCGAAAAACTTTTCAGGGGTTCGTTTGCAACAGTTTGGCACTATTTTTGAGTGAATTGCAGAACGTCAGATTTTTTCTGAAATTGTGACCGCGCGGCTTAGGGATTTATTTCAAAAAAAAGGTGTTCAGACGTCGAGGGCTAATTCTGTTTCCGATGATAAAAACCCATCTGTTTCCACCATAAAATCTTTCAGAGGATCGCTGGCAAAAGTTTGGCACCATTTTTGAGTGAATTGCAGAATGTCAGATTTCTTCTGAAATTGTGACCGCGCGGCTTAGGGATTTTTTTCAAAAAAAAGGTGTTCAGACGTCGACGGCTAATTCTATTTCCGATGATAAAAACCCATCTGTTTGCACCGAAAAACTTTTCAGGGGTTCGTTTGCAACAGTTTGGCACTATTTTTGAGTGAATTGCAGAACGTCAGATTTTTTCTGAAATTGTGACCGCGCGGCTTAGGGATTTATTTCAAAAAAAAGGTGTTCAGACGTCGAGGGCTAATTCTGTTTCCGATAATAAAAACCCATCTGTTTTCAACATAAAAGCTTTCAGAGGATGGTTTGCAACAGTTTGGCACCATTTTTGAGTGAATTGCAGAACATCAGAATTTTTTCTGAAATTGTGACCGCGCGGCTTAGGGATTTTATCAAAAAAATGGTGTTCAGACGTCGAGGGCTAATTCTGTTTCCGCTGATAAAAACCCATCTGTTTCCACCGAAAAACCTTTCAGGGGATCGTTTGCAATAGTTTGGCACCATTTTTGAGTGAATTACAGAACGTCAGATTTTTTCTGAAATTGTGACCGCGCGGCTTAGGGATTTTTTCAAAAATGTTGTTCAGACGTTGAGGGCTAATTCTGTTTCCGATGATAAAAACCCATCTGTTTCCACCAAACAAGTTTCAGGGGATCGTTTGCAAGAGTTTGGCACCATTTTTGAGTGAATTGCAGAACGTCAGATTTTTTCTGAAATTGTGACCGCGCGGCTTAGGGATTTTTTCAAAAAAAAGGTGTTCAGACGTCGAGGGCTAATTCTATTTCCGATGATAAAAACCCATCTGTTTCCACCGAAAAACTTTTCAGGGGTTCGTTTGCAACAGTTTGGCACTATTTTTGAGTGAATTGCAGAACGTCAGATTTTTTCTGAAATTGTGACCGCGCGGCTTAGGGATTTATTTCAAAAAAAAGGTGTTCAGACGTCGAGGGCTAATTCTGTTTCCGATGATAAAAACCCATCTGTTTCCATCGAAAAACCTTTCAGGGGATCGTTTGCAACAGTTTGGCATCATTTTTGAGTGAATTGCAGAACGTCAGATTTTTTCTGGAATTGTGACCGCGCGGCTTAGGGATTTTTTTAAAAAAAAGCCATTCAGACATCGAGGGCTAATTCTGTTTCCGATGATAAAAACCCATCTGTTTCCACCGAAAAAGCTTTCAGGGGATCGTTTGCAACAGCTTGGCACCATTTTTGATTGAATTGCAGAACGTCAGATTTTTTCTGAAATTGTGACCGCGCGGGTTAGGGATTTTTTTCAAAAAAAAAATATTCAGACGTCGAGGGCTAATTCTGTTTCCGATGATAAAAACCCATCTGTTTCCACCATAAAATCTTTCAGAGGATCGCTGGCAACAGTTTGGCACCATTTTTGAGTGAATTGCAGAATGTCAGATTTTTTCTGAAATTGTGACCGCGCGGCTTAGGGATTTTTTTCAAAAAAAAGGTGTTCAGACGTCGACGGCTAATTCTATTTCCGATGATAAAAACCCATCTGTTTCCACCGAAAAACTTTTCAGGGGTTCGTTTGCAACAGTTTGGCACTATTTTTGAGTGAATTGCAGAACGTCAGATTTTTTCTGAAATTGTGACCGCGCGGCTTAGGGATTTATTTCAAAAAAAAGGTGTTCAGACGTCGAGGGCTAATTCTGTTTCCGATGATAAAAACCCATCTGTTTCCACCATAAAATCTTTCAGAGGATCGCTGGCAAAAGTTTGGCACCATTTTTGAGTGAATTGCAGAATGTCAGATTTCTTCTGAAATTGTGACCGCGCGGCTTAGGGATTTTTTTCAAAAAAAAGGTGTTCAGACGTCGACGGCTAATTCTATTTCCGATGATAAAAACCCATCTGTTTGCACCGAAAAACTTTTCAGGGGTTCGTTTGCAACAGTTTGGCACTATTTTTGAGTGAATTGCAGAACGTCAGATTTTTTCTGAAATTGTGACCGCGCGGCTTAGGGATTTATTTCAAAAAAAAGGTGTTCAGACGTCGAGGGCTAATTCTGTTTCCGATAATAAAAACCCATCTGTTTTCAACATAAAAGCTTTCAGAGGATGGTTTGCAACAGTTTGGCACCATTTTTGAGTGAATTGCAGAACATCAGAATTTTTTCTGAAATTGTGACCGCGCGGCTTAGGGATTTTATCAAAAAAATGGTGTTCAGACGTCGAGGGCTAATTCTGTTTCCGCTGATAAAAACCCATCTGTTTCCACCGAAAAACCTTTCAGGGGATCGTTTGCAATAGTTTGGCACCATTTTTGAGTGAATTACAGAACGTCAGATTTTTTCTGAAATTGTGACCGCGCGGCTTAGGGATTTTTTCAAAAATGTTGTTCAGACGTTGAGGGCTAATTCTGTTTCCGATGATAAAAACCCATCTGTTTCCACCAAACAAGTTTCAGGGGATCGTTTGCAAGAGTTTGGCACCATTTTTGAGTGAATTGCAGAACGTCAGATTTTTTCTGAAATTGTGACCGCGCGGCTTAGGGATTTTTTCAAAAAAAAGGTGTTCAGACGTCGAGGGCTAATTCTATTTCCGATGATAAAAACCCATCTGTTTCCACCGAAAAACTTTTCAGGGGTTCGTTTGCAACAGTTTGGCACTATTTTTGAGTGAATTGCAGAACGTCAGATTTTTTCTGAAATTGTGACCGCGCGGCTTAGGGATTTATTTCAAAAAAAAGGTGTTCAGACGTCGAGGGCTAATTCTGTTTCCGATAATAAAAACCCATCTGTTTTCAACATAAAAGCTTTCAGAGGATGGTTTGCAACAGTTTGGCACCATTTTTGAGTGAATTGCAGAACATCAGAATTTTTTCTGAAATTGTGACCGCGCGGCTTAGGGATTTTATCAAAAAAATGGTGTTCAGACGTCGAGAGCTAATTCTGTTTCCGATGATAAAAACCCATCTATTTCCACCGAAAAACCTTTCAGGGGATCGTTTGCAACAGTACGGCACCATTTTTGAGTGAATTGCAGAACGTCAGATTTTTTCTGAAATTGTGACCGCGCGGCTTAGTGATTTTTTTTTTTTTAAAGTTGTTCAGACGTCGAGGGCTAATTCTGTTTCCGATGATAAAAACCCATCTGTTTCCACCGAAAAACCTTTCAGGGGAACGTTTGCAACAGTTTGGCACCATTTTTGAGTGAATCCCAGAACGTCAGAATTTTTCTGAAATTGTGACCGCGCGGCTTAAGGATTTTTTCAAAAAAAAGGTGTTCAGACGTCGAGGGCTAATTCTGTTTCCGATGATAAAAACCCATCTGTTTCCACCATAACAGCTTTCAGAGGATCGCTGGCAACAGTTTGGCACCATTTTTGAGTGAATTGCAGAACGTCAGATTTTTTCTGAAATTGTGACCGCGCGGCTTAGGGATTTTTTCAAAAAAAAGGTGTTCAGACGTCGAGGGCTAATTCTATTTCCGATGATAAAAACCCATCTGTTTCCACTGAAAAACCTTTCAGGGGATCGTTTGCAATAGTTTGGCACCATTTTTGAGTGAATTGCAGAACGTCAGATTTTTTCTAAAATTGTGGCCGCGCAGCTTAGGGGTTTTTTTTAAAAAAAAGGTGTTCAGACGTGGAGGGCTAATTCTGTTTCTGATGATAAAAACCCATCTGTTTCCACCGAAAAAGCTTTCAGGGGATCGTTTGCAACAGTACGGCACCATTTTTGAGTGAATTGCAGAACGTCAGATTTTTTTCTGAAATTGTGACCGCGCGGCTTAGGGATTTTATCAAAAAAAAGGTGTTCAGACGTCGAGGGCTAATTCTGTTTCCGATGATAAAAACCCATCTGTTTCCACCATAAAATCTTTCAGAGGATCACTGGCAACAGTTTGGCACCATTTTTGAGTGAATTGCAGAATGTCAGATTTCTTCTGAAATTGTGACCGCGCGGCTTAGGGATTTTTTTCAAAAAAAAGGTGTTCAGACGTCGACGGCTAATTCTATTTCCGATGATAAAAACCCATCTGTTTGTACCGAAAAACTTTTCAGGGGTTCGTTTGCAACAGTTTGGCACTATTTTTGAGTGAATTGCAGAACGTCAGATTTTTTCTGAAATTGTGACCGCGCGGCTTAGGGATTTATTTCAAAAAAAAGGTGTTCAGACGTCGAGGGCTAATTCTGTTTCCGATAATAAAAACCCATCTGTTTTCAACATAAAAGCTTTCAGAGGATGGTTTGCAACAGTTTGGCACCATTTTTGAGTGAATTGCAGAACATCAGAATTTTTTCTGAAATTGTGACCGCGCGGCTTAGGGATTTTATCAAAAAAATGGTGTTCAGACGTCGAGGGCTAATTCTGTTTCCGCTGATAAAAACCCATCTGTTTCCACCGAAAAACCTTTCAGGGGATCGTTTGCAATAGTTTGGCACCATTTTTGAGTGAATTACAGAACGTCAGATTTTTTCTGAAATTGTGACCGCGCGGCTTAGGGATTTTTTCAAAAATGTTGTTCAGACGTTGAGGGCTAATTCTGTTTCCGATGATAAAAACCCATCTGTTTCCACCGAAAAACTTTTCAGGGGTTCGTTTGCAACAGTTTGGCACTATTTTTGAGTGAATTGCAGAACGTCAGATTTTTTCTGAAATTGTGACCGCGCGGCTTAGGGATTTATTTCAAAAAAAAGGTGTTCAGACGTCGAGGGCTAATTCTGTTTCCGATAATAAAAACCCATCTGTTTTCAACATAAAAGCTTTCAGAGGATGGTTTGCAACAGTTTGGCA